>NC_080068.1:59730639-60041811 GCF_949987535.1 Balaenoptera acutorostrata | reverse complement strand
CATAGGAGGGATTTATTGGAAATTGTAACTCAAGGTTTTAGATATTCAGTGAAACAATCCGGGTAAATGTACTATTCAAAAGTGACTCTCAATCAAAAATTTGATGATGAGATATATATATCATAAATTTTTATCAATATATATGTGTATAAATATGTATATATATATATAATACATATCCTAGTTTATTCTTATACTCTCATCTATTTAAAAATTTTTAAATATTTTATCCAAAATCTGTAGGTTTCATAATAAGAAGATATTATGATAGCCTAACCAACCATCCTCTTGAAAATAGGAAGTTGCAGAGGAGAGTTATGTAACTATTAAAAACATATCATGAGTTTATCTCCATGGTGTTCTTCTGCAAAAGATTAAATAATCTAAAAGACAGTTGTACATGCTATTCATATCTAAGGCCAAAACTATATTAATAGAAAGTTGAGACTGTCAATTTAACTTTTCTCTATAATGAGCTATAGCATCCAGAGTCCACTAAGGCAACACAAAACACAAGAGAGGAATATCTGATTAGAGAAAACATAACATAAAGAATTGCAAGCTAGATTCAAAATTGTTAAATAGGAAACAAAGTGTAAAAAGAGTACTATAAAGTGCCACTGAAGTAATAACCGTAGGAAGCAGCTGGTACCCCTACAACTGAAGGAATGAAAAGAAGCTAGAATCATTAACAGGTAGAGAGTTAGAAGAGAGGCCCTGTGGAACTGAAAGACAGACCTGTGAAGAAGGAGCACAGCTCAACTGGTACTGCTGCCTCTAAGTTCTGAAAAGGAGCCCCATATTAGGGTACTGGTTGAATGACAATGTGTTTAGAGGTGAAACGAACCAGAGTGAAACTAACTTTTCAAATGTTGTGTAAATTGCAAACTGGATTCAGATATTACAGTGGGAAGGGACTTCCAATGGTAAAGTGGGGGTGATGCTCAGAGAAACCACAAGGAAATAGGGAACCCACAGGAAACTAACAGGAAACAGACTGTAAGAAGGAAGTACTTTTGGTCTCCCTCTGTTGACAGAGCCCAATATAGATCTGGCTAGCAAAGCTGAAATGTGGTTTACAAGGTCCTAGCTCCAATATGTACCTAAAATCTTGGTATGGAAGGATCACTTTGAAGCTTAGAGGCAATGACTAGCATAGCACAACCCTTTGGCTGTTACTGAACCAAACTTAGGTCTGCTTGCCAGTGCGCTACAAGCCATCTATGGGCACTGGGTTGTGGTAAGGGAAAGAGGCATCTAACGTGAGGCCAAGTAAGTAGAAGGGACAGCTTATGTTCAAAAGACCTGTACTCCCAGATAGCTTTCAGAGAAGGGTTTTTAAAGGCAAGGTGAGAAAGGGGGTCGCAGGGTACATGATCAGCTCCTGTACATCCTTCTGATTGGTTGGTGAGGTAACAGGGTTGTGTTTCAGGAATTAACATCATCAACCTCTGGTTCTAACCAACCTGGGGTCTATGTGCTTGTGGTCTGCATGTAGTTAACTTTTTCCACCTGGTAGGGGTTTCAGTATCTGCAAAATAACTCAAGGATATGGCTCAGAATATTATCTATAGCCCTTGAGGTCGAGAACTAAAGGTCATTGACTTTGTTTTATGGCTGAACTATTATTATTTTATCTTGCTTGACTGTTTTCTTTGTTTCTGTATTTTTTCACTTCTCTGATTAAATTTTCTCTTTGGAACTCGGGGAAGGCCCAGGAGGCTAAAGCCTTTCTATAAATAAGAGTTGGGACACAAAGGGGGGTGGGGTAGGGTCTGTCCCTGGGAAGCCCATGCAGAGTCCTGCTTGGCTTCATGGCTGCAAAACATATACACACACACTTCCATGTTTAAACTTCAAAAGAACAACAAGCAAGTTTCATTTCCAATTTAGGATTCAACAGCCTTTCTACAAATAAAGATATTCTTAACCTCTCCCCAAAATGAGGAGAGGCAAAATCCCAACAATCATTAGATTAGCATCTGGAATATATATATTCCCCCTTAAATTCAGGAACATCTAAATATTTTGTTACCCAAATACTACATTATAAATGTATTCCTCAACAAAACTTGTATAAAATAAGAGGAAGTAGGAGGGAGAAGAAAAATATTCAATACAAATGAAAAAAACACAAATGTAAATAAGGATGGATGGATAATGAGATACCAATAGAAACTGGAACTGAAATATATATACACACAAACACACATAAAAATCAAGGAAGACCATATGCATACTGCTACTGTCCTCTTTACTAATGCTGATCACAAGGTTGCTATCACATAACTGGTATTTCTAACTATTTTCTTTTACTTCCATGCCTCGTTTCCTTTACCTTTGGCCATAATCTTCTGTCATGATCTCATCAGGTTAAGGAGTTTTGTTTTGCCTTGTTGTTTATGTATGCATGCATATATGTACTTATTTGCTTATTTATCTATTAGATTTTGTTGTGGCCAAAAATTTCACTCCTGAAGTTCTGACTTCTCTTGATTTCATTGCTATGGATTTCTATTAACTTTGCTACTAGAAATGGGAATAATAAAAGGTGTCTCCCAAATCCCTTGCATTCTAGACATTGTCCTAGCCCCTATTTTTCTTTGTAATCTGATTTCACCTTTTTAATCAAAATCCATCATTCCACCCAATAGAAAACACCCTTTTTTGCCTCTTGGTTCTGTCCCATGAAGAGCCCAAAATATCCAAGTGTAAATGTCATTTACAATTCAACATGACCACTGTTGTGAAAACACTTCTCTCTTGGTCAACAAGACCTCCAACAAGCAGCACTCAAAGCAGCAAACATAAAAAGCAAAAATTTTACAAATGAGTAAACCTGTATAGGTATAACAGTTAGAGGAGCTATGCCCAGCTCCACCCCATAGACCCACAGTCTGTCTATAGGAAAAACAGAACTATTTATTGGTCTCTGAATCATTACTGCATCCTGTGAGTTGAAATTCTGTTCTTTCATAGTTTGCTTCCAAATACGTGCTCTGAGTCATCTGTAGGCCATTCCCTAAGTTCAGCTACTTCTGAGTAATAGGATTTACAGTAAGAACAATTAAATCCATGGGGATTATCCCATAGTGCAACAAGTCCACTTACTGTGAAATAAGTTCCTTGATCAGAAACAAGGTTGTGCATAATACCATGACAGTGAATAAGACATTCTTTATGTCCATAAATGGTGTTATCAGCAGAAATAATAGAGGCAAAGAACAAAACCATCCAGAATACTTGTCTATTGCATTAAGTCCAAAACTCTGCTCTGTCCTGCACAGAAAGGATCTGATGCAATAGCTTACCACTAGGTGGCTGGTTGGTCTCTCTAGGGAATGGTGCCATATCAGGGCTCAATATTTGCCTCTACTGTTAGCCAGTTAGGAACTCAGCAATACCTGTAGTCAAGTAACTAGCCATGTTCTTAACAGCCAAATAAAAATTTTTAATAGTTGTACTTTCATTTCACAATTTATTTTACAGAATTTAACCTGTTGTTACTTACTCAACATTCCTTTTTTTCCTATTTTTGCCTCTAACTTCAATAGCTGGAAATATTCATGATAGAATTATGTGACATTCTATGGGTTTTAATAACAAATATCTGTTAAAATTTCAAATGTCACTTCAGGAAATAGGGGAAGATAATGATGAGAAGGAGGGGTCTACCCTATACTCTGTGATTTTCTAATTACTCTATTAACTTTAACTCATTTATTTTTCAAAGTAATAATGCAACCAAATACAGACTGAAAAATGAATAAAACTTCCAACACACCCTATCCCATTATGCCACTACTATTCATCTGAAAAACTCCTCATCACCCCTTATATCTTAATTTTGTGCTACTTCCTATATGAAGCATATTTTCTTACCCAATCAAGGATAGGCACTTATTCATTATTGCACTCATATGCACCTGTATTGCCTCTTTATATGTCTGTCTACTAAACTAGACCAAAAAAATGTTTTTGAAGACAGCAAAATGACTGATATCTTTCATTAACACAAATATTTATTGAATTAATCGGTATCTATTCCCATCAAACAAATAAGTCTGTAATTCATTGATGCCCTCCTCATTATGTATAATATTCTCAAGAAAATTTTCCATAAGCATTCAAAAAAAGAGAACACAGTGGGACACTTGAGGAAAAGCTGATATATAAAAGAAATGTGTGTGTATATACACAAAGAAAGCACACAAGACTGTATCTGAAATGAAAATACTTCATGCACTTTGACCCTGCCAGTTTATGGTGGATTATAGTTCTTTTCCTGAGACCTGTCTCCATTTCTGTCTTTGGATTTTTACAGTTAATATTTCTAGGTGGTGGTGGTAGTGGTAGTGATTCTCCTTCTCTTTCTCCTTCCTCCTTTTCTTGTTTTGTTTTGGTTGTTGCTCTTTTCCACAGTTATGATTGGCACTCAGTTGACTTCATTTCTTTGTATATCTGTATCAGATAATGTTTTACAATGACAAAGATATTACCTACTGCTCCAATCATTTTTTACTTGTCTTTGTAGTCACCAGATTATTTCCACCCTGGCATTCTAGGAGGTAATTTTTAATCAAAATGGCAATGTCTAAAATAAATGGTCTTTTTAAAAGGTACTGTCAGTTGCCGCATTTTGTTCTCAAAGTGAATGAGCACATGTAAGTAGCAGCTCACACAAATACTTGAGTTCAGATATGATTTCAGATAGCAGCAGTGGACTGCGATTTACTGCAAATTGGTCCCAAGGCACAGTAAACCTTTTAGCTGTTTATATTCAGTGCTTTTGCAGAAGGTTGGATATTATGTGAATCAAAAATGGATGGTCAATACTATAGCCTGTATATCTGCTCTCTAGTAATGTATTTTAAAGTTAACTTACTGAACATTTTAATAACAAATAGAATTTCCCTTCTTTGCTGGTTATGTTTCATGCATCTCATGGATATCATGGCATATTTCTAATAATGATGCATCAGAAAACCAGGGGTACCTTGGTATGTCATGCAGTGTGACTTTTCATCAGAAGGACTGAATTATATTTAATGCTTCTGGATAGATACAAATTGTATACAATAGATACAAATTTTAGAAGTGTTATATCTCTTGCCCTTGGTTTAGTTGCTTTCTCTTAGATGTTTATTTCCTTGTGACCCTACCGTATTGAATCAATGATGCTGATTTGTTTTTTTCATTGTAAATGACATATTCTGCAGCACCACACATCCATGATCTGAAAAAACAAATAGACTTATTTTCTAATAAATACAATTTCAAGAGGACACAACCTGGCCACTGCTGTTATAATCTGAAATATTTCAGACTCTAGCTAATATCATAAAATGAGTAATATATTACAATGTAAAAAACAACACCCACAACACCCAACTTTATACTGCAACTTTTGGGAATTCTATTCTAGATCTAGCTCTGCAGGGAAATACCTAGGTGTCCTTGGACAAGTGAAACAAGCTCTCAGTGGTTCATTTTCTTTAAATCTATGTTAAGAAAATTGGCTCAGCACTAATTCTATTCCTATTTTATTCAACCACAGATACATGAACTGATTGGGAAAAACAACAGAAGTCCCATCTATCTTGTTAAGTGATGTATTTCCAATAAAATGCACTTTTATGTTTAGTAATCAAAAAAGTCAACATATTTATATTTCTGTTGATTGTATATTAGTAACAGTTCTCATATTAATTATTTTCTAACACTCAGATATTTTTGGCATCAAAATAAACCTTTTTTCAACTTCAAGGAAAAAAAAAAGAAAATTGGCTCAGATGATATTTAATATGGTCTATGGAGGGCCATCTCTCCTGAATTTGAAATAACTCATTTTAAAACATAATCTGTTAGGCTGAGTCTTTAAATTAATAATTGGCATATCAATTTTCTTTTATTTTAAGAAATGGAGCATGATGACAATGACTAAAAATAGTTCTTCTATCAGGTCATGTTGTTCCTCCATATAAATAGTTAACCACATTACAGAATATTATACAAACTTTTCTTTTTCAGTCATTAAACTTCTGAAACAGTATATGACTTCAAACTGAAATCTTGGAGCGTAAAAAATATGTTGAAGCACATGACTTCAAGCCTAAAGCTTGAATTCTTGGCATAGTCCATCCACTCAAGTCCCTGCAAATTTATATAGAGGTATAAAAGGAAATGAATGCCTCTATTAAAAAAGATAATTAGGGGATATCCACCCATGAAAATGAGGTTGCAACAGGTTTCCGGAACACAATAAGTAGATGGAGTACATATAGTGATTCCAAAAAGGCAGGTGAAGCAAAGAAAGCAAAGAAAGAGGAAGTCACAAGAGGGCTTCAGGGGAGGCTGGTGCCTCTCTGTACACACAGACAGGAGTACTAGAAAGCTAGTATATCAATCAGAGATTGTGGGTGATCACCTAGTGAAAGAGACTGATGTTAATAAAAGGGAAAGACAAAGTCAGTCTCTCTCTCTCTCCCCGCCCCCTCTCTCTCTTTTTTCCACCTGAGACCTTGCTGTGTGGCCCCAGGTGTGCTTTGTAATTTCCAGGTCCTGTAAGTAATAAATCTTTTTTTTTTTTTTTCCAAACTTTCATGATGGTTATTGCAGAAGGGTGTCTTGCAATCATAATAAGAACCACAAGGGCCAGTCCACACACAACACTAGTTATTACTAAACTGAGACTGGCACAAAACAGACACGTTCATTAATTTCATAATTAGAAAAAAATTTAATGTAATTCCTTCCAGTAAATAAATAATTTTATGTGTGATTGCCCTCATTATGCAAACAAGCTCCAGATTATGGACCTCATTCTTTACCAAGCAACTTACTTAGCTCCCTCCCTTCTTTTACTGCTAGGTGTTTCCAAAGAATAGGCTGTTCATTAGTTCCTCACACAACCTGCCCCTCTAACCCTTTAACACCCAGCCATCTTCCTTTTAGTTCAATTATTCAACTGAATCTTCCCTCTCAAATGTCACCAACCAAAAATTTATACCCAAGTTCCACTATATCCATTCCTGAAATTCTGTAAGTATATTTTCATGGGTATATATGAAGAGAGTAATTTAAACTGTATGAATTAAGATAGCCCTGCTGGAAATTAAATTTAACTCTCAAATAATTTGTGAATATTGTCATTCTGAAAAACTCAAATCCAATGTAAAAAAAAAAAAAAAGGATCTAAGATGTTATTAGAGCATCTAATAACATTGTTATTATAACAAATAAGATCAATTGGTGAAAATTTATTTGTCCTAAGAATTAGTTTATGGTAATAATTATGTTGAGATCTATGTTTGTAAACCAGATTCTCTGTTCTGTTCTCACTTGTCTAATTTTCCTGGCACACCTTGAACTTTCATATTAGTGTATGAAAACCTTAATCACACTGAATAGGAACATAACCCTGTTGTAACCTCTTCTTTGACTTCATGTTGCTCTTATATTAAAAGTAAAATCCTTTACATGATCTACAAAGTGCTGCAATTTCCCACCTCCCTAGTTTATCTTACATCAATATAGGCATTAATCTTTGGGCACCAGACCAATTGTTCTTCCGGTTTTTCAAGAATACTACCTCCTTCCTGCCAAGGATCTGTCACAGTGGCTTCTTCCTCTGTCCTCCCCCATGGCTAAGTAAATTCTAGAAAACCAAAAGATCAAGTACCATTGGCATCACATCAAGGGTACATACTGTAAGCATGACTAATCACTATTGATATTGATCTTGACCACCTGACTGAGATAGTGTTTCTCAGGTTTCTCTACTATGAAGTTAATCGACCCCAGCCCACATATAAGGAGGGGGAATTAATAATTCCTTTTAGTGATGGTGGAGTATCTACATACATTATTTGAAATTCTTCTGCAAGGGAGATTTGTCTCTTCTTCATGAATTATTCATTTACTAAATCATTCATATATATATCAATATGGACTCCTGGATATTTCTTTTATACTGTGGGTCATAATCCAGTACTACATTAGTCTTTTTTATTTGAATTTTATTTTATTTATTTTTTTATGCAGCACGTCCTTATTAGTTATCCATTTCATACATATTAGTGTATATATGTCAATCTCAATCTCCCAATTCATCACACCACCACCCCCTCCCGCCACATTCCACCCTTGGTGTCCATACGTTTGTTCTCTACATCTGTGTCTCTATTTCTGCCCTGCAAACCGGTTCATCTGTACCATTTTTCTAGGTTCCACATATATGCATTAATATATGATATTTGTTTTTCTCTTTCTGACTTACTTCACTCCGTATGACAGTCTCTAGATCCATCCATGTCTCACATCTCTACAAATGACCCAATTTCATTCCTTTTTATGGCTGAGTAATATTCCACTGTAGATATGTACCACATCTTCCTTATCCATTCGTCTGTCGATGGGCATTTAGGTTGCTTCCATGAGCTGGCTATTGTAAATAGTGCTGCAATGAACATTGGGGTGCATGTGTCTTTTTGAATTACGGTTTCCTCTGGGTATATGCCCAGTAGTGGGATTGCTGGGTCATATGGTAACTCTATTTTTAGTTTTTTAAGTAACCTCCATACTGTTCTCCATAGTGTCTGTATCAATTTACATTCCCACCAACAGCGCAAGAGGGTTCGCTTTTCTCCACACCCACTCCAGCATTTGTTGTTTGTAGATTTTCTGATGATGCCCATTCTAACTGGTGTGAGGTGATACCTCATTGTAGTTTTGATTTGCATTTCTCTAATAATTAGGATGTTCAGCAGGTTTTCATGTGCTACTTGGCCATCTGTATCTCTTCTTTGAAGAAATGTCTATTTAGGTAGTCTGCCCATTTTTGCATTGGGTTGTTTTTATTTTAATATTGAGCTGCATGAGCTGTTTATATATTTTGGAGATTAATCCTTTGTCCGTTGATTCATTTGTAAATATTTTCTCCCATTGAGGGTTGTCTTTTTGTCTTGTTTGTAGTTTCCTTTGCTTTTCAAAAGCTTTTAAGTTTTATCAGGTCCCATTTGTTTATTTTTGTTTTTATTTTCATTACTCTAGGAGGTGGATCAAAAAAGAGCTTGCTGTGACTTATGTCAAAGAGTGTTCTTCCTATGTTTTCCTCTAAGAGTTTTATAGTGTCCAGTCTTATATTTAGGTCTCTAATCCATTTTGAGCTTATTTTTGTGTATGGTGTTAGGGAGTGTTCTAATTTCATTCTTTTACATGTAGCTGTCCAGTTATCCCAGCACCACTTATTGAAGAGACTGTCTTTTCTCCATTGTATATCCTTGCCTCCTTTGTCATAGATTAGTTGACCATAAGTGCATGGGTTTATCTCTGGGCTTTCTATCCTGTTCCATTGATCTATGTTTCTGTTTTTGTGCCAGTACCATATTGTCTTGATTACTGCAGCTCTGTAGTATAGTCTGAAGTCAGGGAGTCTGATTCCTCCACCTCTGTTTTTTTCCCTCAAGACTGCCTTGGCTATTCAGGGTCTTTTGTGTCTCCATACAAATTTTAAGATATTTTGTTCTAATTCTGTAAAAAATGCCACTGGTTATTTGATAGGGATTGCATTGAATCTGTAGATTGCTTTGGGTGTATAGTCATTTTCATAATATTGATTCTTCCAATCCAAGAACATGGTATATCTCTCCATCTGATGGTATCATCTTTAATTCCTTTCAACAGTGTCTTATACTTTTCTGCATACCTAGGTCTTTTGTCTCCCTAGGTAGGTTTATTCCTAGGTATTTTATTCTTTTTGCTGTAATGGTAACTGGGAATGTTTCCTTAATTTCTCTTTCAGATTTTTCATCATTTGTGTAAAGGAATGCAAGAGATTTCTGTGCATTAATTTTGTATCCTGCAACTTTACCAAATTCATTGATTAGCTCTAGTAGTTTTCTGGTGGCATCTTTAGGATTCTCTATGTATAGTATCATGTCATCTGCAAACAGGGACAGTTTTACTTCTTCTTTTCCAAATTGTATTCATTTTACTTCTTTTTCTTCTCTAATTGTCGTGGCTAGGACTTCCAAAACTATGATGAATAACAGTGGTGAGAGTGGACATCCTTGTCTCGTTCCTGATCTTAGAGGAAATGCTTTCAGTTTTTCACCATTGAGAATGATGTTTACTGTGGGTTTGTCATATATGGGCTTTATTATGTTGAGGTAGGTTTCCTCTATGCCCACTTTCTGGAGAGCTTTTATCATAAATGGGTGTTGAATTTTCTCAAAAGTTTTTCTGCATCTGTTGAGATGATCACATGGTTTTAATTCTTTAATTTGTTAATATGGTGTATCACATTGATTGATTTGCATATATTGAGGAATCCTTGCCTCCCTGGGATAAATTCCACTTGATCGGGGTGTATGATCCTTTTAATGTGTTGTTGGATTCTTCTTGCTAGTATTTTGTTGAGGATTTTTATATCTATATACATCAGTGATATTGGTCTGTAATTTTCTTCTTTTGTAGTATGTCTGTCTGGTTTTGGTATCAGGGTGATGGTGACCTCATAGAATGAGCCTGCGAGTCTTCCTTCCTCTGCAACTTTTTGGAAGATTTTTTAGAAGGATGGGTGTTAGCCCTTCTCTAAATGTTTGATAGAATTCACCTGTGAAGCCATCTGGTCCTGGACTTTTGTTTGTTGGAAGATTTTTATTCAGAGTTTCAATTTTATTACTTGTGATTGGCCTGTTCATATTTTCTATTTCTTTCTGGTTCAGTCTTGGAAGGTTATATCTTTCTAAGAATTTGTCCATTTCTTCCAGGTTGTCCATTTTATTGGCATAGAGTTGCTTGTAATAATCTCTTAGGATGCTTTGTATTTCTGCAGTGTCTGTTGTAACTTCTCCTTTTTCATTTCTAATTTTATTGATTGGAGTCCTCTCCCTCTTTTTCTTGATGAGTCTGGCTAATGGTTTATCAATTTTGTTTATCTTCTCCAAGAACCAGCTTTTAGTTTTATTGATCTTTGCTATCGTTTTCTTTGTTTCTATTTCATTTATTTCTGCTCTGATCTTTATGATTTCTTTCCTTCTACTTACTTTGGGTTTTCTTTGTCCTTCTTTCTCTATTTCCTTTAGGTGTAAGGTTAGATTTTTTATTTGAGACTTTTCTTGTTTCTTGAGGTAGGCTTTATTGTTATAAACTTCCCTCTTAGAACTGCTTTTGCTGCATCCCATAGGTTTTGGATTGTCATGTTTTCATTGTCATTTGTCTGTAGGTGTTTTTGGATTTCCTCTTTGATTCCTTCAGTGATCTCTTGGTTATTTAGTAATGTGTTGTTTAGCCTCCATGTGTTTGTGTTTTTTACGTTTTTTTTACCTGTAACTGATTTCTAATCTCATAGCCTTTTGATCAGAAAAGATGCTGTATATGATTTCAATTTTCTTAAATTTACTGAGGCTTGATTTGTGACCCAAGATGTGATCTATCCTGGAGAATGTTCCATGCACGCTTGAGAAGAAGGTGTAATCTGCTGTTTGCGGATGGAATGTCCTATAAATATCAATTAAATCTATTTGGTCTATTGTGTCATTAAAGCTTGTGTTTCCTTATAATTTTCTGTTTGGATGATCTGTCCATTGTTGTAAGTGAGATGTTAAAATCCCCCACTATTATTGTGTTACTGTTGATCTCCTCTTTTATAGCTGTTAGCAGTTGTCTTATGTATTGAGGTGCCCCTATGTTGGGTGCATATATATTTATAATTGCTATATCTTCTTCTTGGATTGATCCCTTGATCATTATCTAGTGTCCTTCCTTGTCTCTTGTAACATTCTTTATTATAAAGTCTATTTTATCTTATCAAGTATTGCTATTCCAGCTTTCTTTCAATTTCCATTTGCATGGAATATTTTTTCCATCCCCTCACTTTCAGCCTGTATGTGTCCTTAGGTCTGAAGTGCATCTCTTGTAGACAGCATATATATAGGTCGTGTTTCTGTATCCCTCAGCGAGTCTGTGTCTTTTGGTTGGAGCAGTAAATCCATTCATGTTTAAGGTAATTATTGATATGTATATTCCTATTACCATTTTCTTAATTGTTATGGGTTTGTTTTCATATTTCCTTTTCTTCTCTTGTGTTTCCCACGTAGAGAAGTTCCTTTAGCATTTGTTGTAGAGCTGGTTTTCTTAGCTTTTGCTTCTCTGTAAAGCTTTTGATTTCTCTGTCGAATCTGAACGAGATCCGTGCTGGGTAGAGTAATCTTGGTTGTATGTTCCTCCCTTTCATCACTTTAAATATATCATGCCACTCCCTTTTGGCTTGTAGAGTTTCTGCTGAGAAATCAGCTGTTAACCTTATGGGAGTTCCCTTGTATGTTATTTGTTGTTTTTACCTTGTTGCTTTCAACAATTTTTCTTTGTCTTTAGTTTTTGTCAATTTGATTATTATGTGTCTCGGCGTGTTTCTCCTTGGGTTTATCCTGCCTGGGACGCTCTGTGCTTCCTGGACTTGGGTGGCTATTTCCTTTCCATTGTTAGGGAAGTTTTCAACTCTAATCTCTTCAAATATTTTCTTGGGTCCTTTCTGTCTCTCTTCTTCTGGAACCCCTGAATGTGAATGTTGTTGCATTTAATGTTGTCCCAGAGGTCTCTTAGGCTGTCTTCATTTCTTTTCATTCTTTTTTCTTTATTCTGTCCCATGGCAGTGAATTCCACCATTTTGTTTTCCAGGTCACTTATCCGTTCTTCTGCCTCAGTTATTCTTCTATTGATTCCTTCTGGTGTATTTTTCATTTCAGTTATTGTATTGTTCATTTCTGTTTGTTTGTTCTTTAATTCTTCCATGTGTTTGTTCTTTAATTCTTCTAGGTCTTTGTTAAACATTTCTTGAATCTTCTCCGTATTTGCCTCCATTCTTTTTCCGAGGTCCTGGATCATCTTCACTATCAATATTCTGAATTCTTTTTCTGGAAGGTTGCCTATCTCCACTTCATTTAGTTGTTTTTCTGGGGGTTTATCTCGTTCCTTCATCTTGTACATAGCCCTCTGCCTTTTCATCTTCTCTATCTTTCTGTGAATGTGGTTTTTGTTCCACAGGCTGCAGGACTGTATTCTTCTTGCTTCTGCTGTCTGCCGTCTGGTGGATGAGGCTATCTAAGAGGCTTGTGCAAGTTTCCTGATGGGAGGGACTGGTGGTGGGTACAGCTGGCTGTTGCTCTGGTGGGCAGAGCTCAGTAAAACTTTAATCCACTTGTCTGCTGATGGGTGGGGCTGGGTTCCCTCCCTGTTGGTTGTTTGGCCTGAGGCGACCCAACACTGGAATGTACCAAGGCTGTTTTGTGGGGCTAATGGCAGACTCTGGGAGGGTTCATGCCAAGGAGTACTTCCCAGAATTTCTGCTGCCAGTGTCCTTGTCCTCACGGTGAGCCACAGCCACCCCCTGCCTCTGCAGGTGACCCTCTAACACTAGCAGGTAGGTCTGATACAGTCTCCTATGGGGTCATTGGTCCTTCCCCTGGGTCCCAATGTGCACACTACTTTGTGTGTGCCCTTCAAGAGTGGAGTCTCTGTTTCCCCCAGTCCTGTCGAATCCCTGCAATCAAATCCTTCTAACCTTCAAAGTCTGATTCTCTAGGAATTCCTCCTTCCCTTCCCAGACCCCCAGGTTGGGAAACCTGGCGTGGGACTCAGAACCTTCACTCCAGTGGGTGGACTTCTGTGGTATAAGTGTTCTCCAGTTTGTGAGTCATTCACCCAGCAGTTATGGGATCTGATTTTATTGTGATTGTGCCCCTCTTACCATCTCACTGCGGCTTCTCCTTTGTCTTTGGATACGGGGTATCTTTTTTGGTGAGTTTCAGTGTCTTCCTCTTTATGATTGTTCAGCAGTTAGTTGTGATTCCGGTGCTCTCACAAGAGGGAGTTAGAGCACATCCTTCTACTCCGCCATCTTGAACTAATCTCCCAATACTTCATTAATTTTGCCCCTAACATTGTTCCAGCCATTGGGAGTGCCTTAATTTGCCCTTGTGTCCCTTTGACATACTCCCTTAGTGTAGGTTTTGTTTGTTTGTTTTTTGACTGCTTCCTTATTCTCTGGCCTACGAAATGTTCCAGGCTCATATTGTGTATTTCCTGCTGCAGCCCTAGAATCATCAACTTCTTAAAAAACAAAAACAAAAAAAAACCTGGTTCCTTTTATTGGGAAATAATATTAGAAATGAAGACTTAGGAGCTAGCGTGCTCATTTCATTTCTGATAATAGTGATGTGTCTCTTCTCTCTTATTCCTGGTTATTCTGGATAGAGATTTCTCTATTTTCGTAATCTTTTCAAAGAGCCAGTTTTAGATTTACTGATTTTCTCTGTTTTTAATTTCTTTTATTTCCTCTCTAGTTTTTGCTATTTCCTTTTATTCTGCTTGCTTTAGTCCTAAATTGTACTTCTTTTTTTTTTTTCTTTTTTAAAGAAATTCACGTTCTTTTATTTATTTATTTATTTATTTATTTATGACTGTGTTGAGTCTTCGTTTCTGTGCGAGGGCTTTCTCTAGTTGCGGCAAGTGGGGACCACTCTTCATCGCGGTGCGCAGGCCTCTCACCATCGCGGCCTCTCTTGTTGCGGAGCACAGGCTCCAGACGCGCAGGCTCAGTAATTGTGGCTCACGGGCCCAGTTGCTCCGTGGCATGTGGGATCTTCCCAGACCAGGGCTCGAACCCGTGTCCCCTGCATTGGCAGGCAGATTCTCAACCACTGCACCACCAGGGAAGCCCCCTAAATTGTACTTCTTTTTCTAGTTTCCTAGAAGTGGATGCTTCGATTGTTGATTTTAGATTTTTCTTTTTTTCTAATATATGTATTACTTCTATAAGTTCCCCTCTAAACACTGCTTCCACTGCATCCTACACATTTTAAGTTGTATTTTCATTCTAATTTAGGTTAAAATATTTTTAAAATTTCTCTTGAACCTTCTTCTTTGATCTATGTATTATACAGAAATGTGTTGCTGAATCTTTAAATACGTTGGGATTTCCAGATAACTTTCTGTCATTAGTTTCCAGTTTAATTCAATTGTAGCCTGAGAACTTATTTTGCATAATTTCTATTTCTTTCCAAATTTGTTAATGTGTATTTTATAGTTCAGAATTTGGTCTATCTTTGTGACTGCCTCATGCGATCTTAAGAATGACTATTTGAATAGAGTATTCTGTAAATGTTTATTAAATCAGGTTTAATTGATAATGATGTTAAAGTAAACTATATCTTTACAGACTTTCTGCCTTTCAGACCTATTAATTACTAAAGAGAAATTGCATGTATTAATAGTGGATTTGTATACATCTCCTTTCTGCTTTTTTTTCCCCCATTTTTTGATGCATGCATTTTGTTGCTCTCTTATTAATGGCATACATGTCAAAGATTGTTAGCTCTTCTTGGCATCTCCATGAAGACTCCTTACATGAAGATCTTCACACTTCATCTCTGGTAAGTTTTCTTGTTCTGAATTCTGCTTTCTCTAAAATTAATAGAGCTACTGAGCTTTCTTTTGATTAGCATGGTATAACACTCTCTGCTGCTTTACTATTAACCTTTCAGCATCTCTCTATAAATAGTGGTTACTTATAGACAAAATACAGTTGGGTTTTGATTTTCATACACTCTTAAAAACTCTGCTTTTTAATTAGTGTATTTAGACCATTTATACTCAAAGTGATTATTAATATGGTTGGATTACTATCTATCATGTTTGTACCAGTTCCTATTGACTGACTACATTTATTCTTTCTTTTCTCTCTTTTTTTTTTTTCATATGTTTTGCCTTCTCGGGGTCTAATTGAGCATTTTATATGATTGACTTTTATCTCTTCTACATATTTTGATTATATTGTTTCTAATTTTTTACAATCTTTGCCCTAGTGTTTCCAATATATATTTATAGCAAATCTAAGTCAATTTTTGAAAAACATTATACCACTTCAAGTGTACTACAGGTAGCTAATATCATTATACCACTTCAAGTGTACTACAGGTAGCTAATTCTTCTCTCTTGGACCTTAAAAATTGTTCTCATTTATTTCAATTATGTATATGGTATATTCACACAATACATTGTTACTATTTTTACTGTGAATAAACCTTTATTAGATAAATTAAGAACAAGAAAATTAATTTTTATTTCCAGTATTTATTCTTATGCAACACTTCTAAACTTTTTATATAGATCAGATTTTCTGGATTTTATTATTATTATTTTCTCATGGAAGAAAATCTTTTAACATTTCTTGCATGACACGTACTGAATTGTCTCTCTCTCTTTTTTTTTGTCTGAAAAGTCTTTATTTCTCCTTCAATTTTGAAGGATAATTCCCCTGGATATAGAATTCTGAGTTGTTTTTCTTTAATATTTCTTCAACTATTTCATGCTACCCTCTTTTACAGGCTCAGATTCTGACAAGTATTCCATTATAATTTTTATCATTTTACCTCTATAGTCAAATTTTCATATGCACTTACCCCCGCCACCTGCTTTCAGGTTTTTCTCTTTGTTTTAGCTTGCTGTAGTTTAAATCGGATATATCTAAATGTAGATTTTTTTTTTTTTTAGCTATTTATTATGTTTGTTGTTCTCTGGACTTCCTGGATCTGTGTTGTGGGGTTGGAGAATAATTTTCAATTTCTTTTGTACATTATTGCTTCAACTATTTTCCTTCCTTCTCTTGTTCTTCTCCTTGTAACATTTCAATTGTGCATATCTAAAATTTGTAAAACTGTACCATAGTTATTGCTGTTCTTTTATTTTCATTCTTTTTCTCTCTTAATATTTCAGGTTGTAATTTTCTATTGACATATCTTCAATCTCATTGATTCTTTCCTTGGGTATATCATATCTATTGAAGAGCCCATTAGGGAATTCTTTATTTCTGTTTCAGTGTATTTAATTTCTAAAATTTCCTTTTTATTCTTTCTTATATCCATCTTTCTGCTTACATTTCTCATTTTTTCTTACATGTAGTCTAACTTTTGCATTAGACTCCTTAAAATATTGGTCATAGTTATTTAAATCCCCTTTCTGATGATTCCAAAATGTGTGTCATCTGAATTTGGTTTTGATGCTTGCTTTGTCTCTTCAGGCTTTTTTCTTTTCTCTCAGTGAAACGGAGCAGGACCCTATGGGGCCTCCCCAGGACAGACCCTTCCCCCATATCCTCTGCTGTAGCTTCTCTCTGAACTACCTAGATAATAGTATCTGATGCGCATTTCCAGAGTTGTTTCACAGATGCTAAAATCACCACCAAATGGAAGAAATTAACTACTTGATGATCATGAGCATATAGCCCCCCGACTTTCTGGTGCCTTAGGATTGATAATGTTAACCCCTGTGATACCACCCTATTACCTCATTATCAACCATTCAGGGAACTGTGCACAAGCAGATCAAATACCCTGGGATGCCCTTCCCTCACCCTGCCTTTAAAAATGCTTTACTGAAACCCTTTGGGGATTTGGGGGCTTTTGAGCATAAGCCACCCATTCTCCTTGTAAGGCTCCTTACAATAAATGCTGCACTTTCCTCACCACAACCTGATGTCAGTAGATTGGCTTTACTGTGCTCAGTGAGAGGACCCAAGTTTGGTTCAGCAACATCAGCATGACTTGTTTGTTTGTTTGTTTTTAATTGAAAGCCAGATGTGATATATAAGGTAACAGAAGCCAAGGTAAGTTGGTATTTAATGTGAAGCTTTATGTTAATCCAGCTAGAAGTTGTGCTGTGTTTCATGTTTACTATAGCTGTAGGAAACAAGGGCTTCAAATTCCTCTAGTATCCTTGTTTTTGTCTTCCCTACTATGTTTAGTTTTACTGAAAACCTCCTTAAATAGAGCTTGAGCTTATAGCCCTTTCAGCTGATCCTCTAATATTGTACTGATGTCCTGATGATGTTGTTAGGAGTGGAGGAGGAGAAACATTCTATAATCTTATGATTAAATGTCAGTCTTTTTCTTATCTTCCCCATCCTAGTGTTCTTATCTGACTCACCTTACATGAGACAGGAAAGCTAGAGACTTAGAGTTGAGTAATTGCCCCTCTAACTATGTGAAATAAGGCTGTGGTAAAGTCTTTCTTCACTGCAGAATAAGGCTTTGTTACAGAAAATGCAATGGGCATGTTTCAAAATAGTTAATTTTCCCTTCTCCCTGCCAAAGACTGGAGATGACCATTCCTAGCTTTTCATCATCAGAACCTAATGGGATTCCTGAAAGTAAAAGACAGGAAATTGTAGGCAACTCTGTAAAACTGCAGTACCCAGGAATTTCTCACTCTCATGCTAGTTGACATTCAACCTCCAGCAATTCATCAATATTACCACTTGCATATTCCTACCAGCTTATGGCTCTAGCATTTTCTGTTTCTTGTAAGATGATCTCATTTGTTTCTTGCATTCATCTATTTCTCCTGACTTGACATAAAACCTCAAATCTCTGATGAGTACAAAAAAAAAATGTGGATTCTCAGTTGTTTCCAGTTTTTTTTTTTTTTCTTGCTAAAAAAAGGGAATGATAACTTCCTATTCTTTACATGTTGGAGGGCACCTAAAATTCATTACAACATCACCACTTCACTTTTCTGCACTATCTGTATTAGTGTGGGTTCTCCAAAGAAACAGAACAGAGAAAGAGAGAGAGAGAGAGATTTGAGAGATTGATTTATTGTTAAGGAATAGGCTCTGCAATTATGAAGGCTGAGAATTCCAAAATCTGCAGTCAGCAAGCTGTAGACCCAAGACAGCCAATGGCATAAGTTCCACTCTAATTCCAAATCCAAAGAAGGAGAAAACCGATGTCTCAGCTCAAAGACAGGCAGAAAGGAAGAATCCTCTTTCCTTCCTCCCTCCCTTCCTTTCCTTCCCTCCTTCCAGACAATTTTTAGGAACAGTTTTAGGGTTACAACAAAATTGAATGGGAGGTAAAAGATTTCCTATATACCCTGCCATCACACATGCATAGACTCCCCCATTATCAACATCACTCACCAGAATGGTACATATTTTTCTTTTTTTAACCAAGGAGGAACCTATATTGACCCATCATAATTATCCAAAGTCCATAGTTTACTTTAGGATTGCTCTTGGTGTTGTACATTCTATGTTTGGAAAAACTTAAAGCATCGTCATCATAATATCATAACAGAGTATTTTCACTGCCTTAAAAAGCCTCTGTGCTCTGCCTATTCATCCTGTTCCCCATCCCCCAACCCCTGGACAACCACTGATTTTTATGTTGTCTCCATAGATTTGCCTTTTACAGAATATCATTAGTTGGATCATACACAGTATGTGCCTTTCCAGACTAGCTTCTTTCACTTAGTAGATGAATATTTTATTTAACATCAAGACATACACAGAAGGCTTTTACCACATAGCAAACAAGTACCAGCATCAAAGTGTACAAAATGTGTGTCCTCCAACTGGAAAAATATCCTGGACACAATATTATAGCCCTCTGTTATGAAATAATGCATCATTGATATACAATGATAGAGGATGATATCTTTGGAAAAACACATATTGTAAACTATATGTAAGGAATTATTCAGAAGAGTTGGACTCATTGAAATTTGAGGAATAACTTAAGCAGTTTATTTAGCTTAATTTTGTATCATTGCCCAAGAATGATATATGTAAAAAATTTCATGTGTTAACATAACTCTCACAGTAATTATAAATAAAATTTTAAATAAGAAAACAAGGTACTTATATTTTGGTTGACAGCATTTTATGGGAATACATAAAATAATAAGTGCCTAATAGTTGATGGAGTCATAGAGTGATAAAAATTGAGTAGATTGGGATGATATTTTAATTTATATAACTGTATTAATGAGTTTTATGTTAACTAATTCTATCTTTATTTACATTTAAGTTACTTTTTGTGACAAAAGAGGACCTGTGTCTAATTATGCTGTTCTAAATCTACAGAAATATTTTCTAATAGCTTATATCCTTAATAAAAAGAAATATCTAAATACAAAACTGTCTCCCCATCTCCCTAACTTAAAAACAAGACTGCTATATATGATCTTTTGTCCCATAACAAAGGCAAATGTACACTGAATAGTATTCATAATATAAACTTTGAGAACACTAGAAATAAGGAAAACAAAATATTACAGTGTTCATACAGGTAGATGTTACTAAAATAATAAAACAAAAATCAGGAGCTGGGTTTATTATCTGTGTGATCTTGACTAAGTCACTATCACTTCATTAAACTATTTTATACAAAACATTTTAAAAATTAAATAAATAAATAGAGCACAAAGTGCTAACAGTAGAAAAGGGGTTAAAAAACGAAGGAAGCGTGGAAGGAAAGATGGAAAGAATGAAGGAAGCAAGAAAGGAAGGAAAAAGAAAAAAAGGAAGAAATATACTATTATGGAATACATGTATGTGTCCCCCCAAATTCACAATCTGCACCTTAACCTCCATTGTGGCTATATTTGGAGTTAGAAAATAATTAAGGGTAAATGAGGTCATAAGTGTGGCACCCTGATTCAATAGGATTATGTCCTTATAAGAAGAGATACTAGAGAGCCTGCTCACTCTGTGCTGTGTGGGGACACAGCTTGAAGGCAGCTGTCTGCAAACAAGGAAGAGAGTCCTCACCAGAAACCAAAAAGGCTGAAACACAGATCCTGCACTTTACAGCCTCCAGAATTGTGAGAAAATATATTTCTGTTGTTTAAGACAAAAAATATATGGTATTTTGCTCTAGCATCCTGAACTAAGGTATATACAGGAAAAAAAAGTAACTTGGTTGCTGGAAGGATTCAACAAGATCAAAAAATAACAAAAAATATCTAGAATATAATGGGCATATGAAATAGAAACTATTATTATTTTATATATTTATCAAGTATTGTGTCCATAAATATCAAAGCAGTAACATATTACTGAATTTTTTAATATCTACTTACATTTCCAAGAGTCTTATCATAGAAGATTGAAAATGCCTATACTCTTAGCTACATGCATTAAAATCAAACATCTTTACCTGTAACCCTAAATAAAAATTTAATTTATAGCAAACCTAACATCCAAGATACTTTGAGTCAGGAAAACTGGACAGCTACATGTAAAAAAATGAAATTAGAACATTCTTTAAAACCATACACAAAAATAAGCTCAAAATGGATTAAAGACCTAAATATAAGAATGGATAGTATAAAACTCTTAGAGGAAAACATAGGCAGAATACTCTGACATAATTCACAGCAATATCTTTTTCAATCCATCTCCCAGAGTAATGGAAATAAAAACAAAAATAAACAAATGGGACCTAATTAAACTCAAACGCTTTTGCACAGCAAAGGAAACCATAATCAAAACGAAAAGACAACCCACAGAATGGGAGAAAATATTTGCAAATGATGCAACCAACAAGGGATTAGTCTCCAAAATTTACAAAGAGCTCACATGGCCTCAATATCAAAAAAACAAACAACCCAATCAAAAAATGGGTAGAAGACATAAATAGACATTTCTCGAAAGAACACACAGATGGCCAAGAGGCACATGAAAAAATGCTCAACATCACTAATTATTAGAGAAATGCAAATGAAACCTACAAGATATCACGTCACACAAGTCAGAATGGCCATCATCAAAAAATTTGCAAACAATAAATGCTGGAGAGGGTGTGGAGAAAGGGGAACCCTCCTACACTGTTGGTGGGAATGTAGATTGGTACAGCCACTACAGAGAACAGTACAGAGGTTCCTTTAAAAACTAAAAATAGAGCTACCATATGATCCAGCAATCCCACTCCTGGGCATGCATCCAGAGAAAAACATGGCTCAAAAGGATACATGCACCCCAATGTTCATTGCAGTGCTGTTTACAATAGCCAAGACATGGAAGCAACCTAAATGTCCATCAACAGATGAATGGATTAAAAAAGATCATATATATAATGGAATATTACTCAGCCATTAAAAAGAATGAAATAACGCCATTTGCAGCAACGTGGATGGACCTGGAGATTATCATACTGAGTGAAGTAAGTCAGATAAAGACAAATATCATACGATATCGCTTACATGCAGAATCTAAAAAAAACAATACAAATGAACTTATTTACAAAATGGAAACAGACTCACAGACTTAGAGAATGAACTAATGGTTACCAGGGGGGAAGGGTGGGGGGGGCATGATATATTGGGAGTTTGGGATAGACTTGAACACACTGCCATATTTAAAAATAGATAACCAACAAGGACCTACTGCGTAGCAGCAGCAAAAGCTTCTTGGTATTCTGTAATAACCTAAACGGGAAAATAATTTAAAAAAGAAGAGATATATGTATATGTATAACTGAATCACTAATAACATAAAGATATTCTAGTAAATAAAGTGAAGCAGAAAAGAAATCATGCAGGAAAAAAAAAATATAGCAGCAAACACTGAATTTATTTATTTAAACCAAAACCTCATAAAAAATGGATACACAGAATCATTACAATTAATATGCCACATAAAAGTTTTGAATTTTAATTAATAAGGTTCATTTTAAAGGAATATAATAAATCATATTCAAATTGTAAGCTTAGCAAAAAAAAGTGATCAATAAAATTTACAATAAAAATATAAGGTGATTAATAAACTGTAATTTAAAATACTTAGCCTCAGTATGCAGTGTTATGGTCTTTAAAATTTTTTCTTGCCTCCACCTTATAAGAATTTTTGAAAAATTATATATCTAGCTAACACACACACACACACACACTTTTTTTTTTTTTTGGTTATGCTTCATGGCTTGCGGGATCTTAGTCCCCTGACCAGGGACTGAATGCGGGGCCATGCCAGTGAAAGTGTCAAGTCCTAACCACTGGACCACCAGGGAACTCCCTAGCTAACACATTTTAAATTATTATCTGGATAGTTCTTATAAATTGAAATAAGTTTAGTTCTTATTAATGAGAGAGATAAATTATTAAAAATTTTATAATGGGAACAAGAGGATTTATATTTGAAACAAATATTTTATGATATAATTTTATTAGTTTTTAACCACCTTACTGAAGTAAGCAGAAAGAATTAGAAGTGATTTTTGTAAGCATTATATATGGGCTATATCCAACGTGTCTTGAAGAATCTGGTAATCCTGCAGAACGTTTCAAATATAAGAATCGCGTTAGGTGGTTGCTTTCTTTTTTTAAATTCAGAGCACCCCAATGAGTACAACAATACTCTGATGATAATGCTGACTCTTATTCTTTAGATAAGTACTTTTAAATCAAATAATGATGAAAGCTTTATGAGTTTATGGTTCTTAATTAGCTATATCATAGTAAGTGTCTCCAAAACTAACCTTTAATTATATCTCTTTGTTTGGCACGTCATAAATTTTTACACCCCAAAATACGTGCTGCATCAAGACTTGAAATAGATGAGGAAGAACATATGGGTGAAGAATAGCATTCCTTATTTTGGTAAACAGAATAATAACCTCCTAAAGATGCACATGTCCTAACCTCTAGAACCTGTGAATATATTATTTTACATAGCAAAGGGGATTGGCAACTGTGATTAAGTTAAGGATCTTAAAATAGGGAGATATCCTGAATTATCCAGGTTGGTCCAATATAATCACATTATTATCCAGGTATCCAGGTTGGTCCAATATAATCACAAAGTTCCTTAAATGATGGAGGAGAGAGACAGAATAGGAAAAAAGATGTGTTCATAGAAGCAGAGGTTGGAGAGATGAAATTGAAGGTTCTGGAGATAGAAGAGGGCCATGATCCCAAGAATGAGAACATCCTCTAAAGAATCTGGAAAAGACATGGAGTGGATTCTTCCCTAAAGCCTCAAGAACGAATGCATCACCCCTTTCAATGCATTTTTGACTTCTGACCTCCAGAACTGGAAGAAAACAGAGTTTTTTTTTAAGACTTAACATTTGTGGTAATTTGTTACAGTGCCAGTAGGAAACTAAT
This sequence comes from Balaenoptera acutorostrata, assembly GCF_949987535.1. Taxonomy (NCBI): domain Eukaryota; kingdom Metazoa; phylum Chordata; class Mammalia; order Artiodactyla; family Balaenopteridae; genus Balaenoptera; species Balaenoptera acutorostrata. Next base: position 60,017,868 of record NC_080068.1, on the reverse strand, counting down.
GTACCTATTTTGATAAAATGGAAATGGGCTATCATGAATAAGGCTGACTGTCAGATGATGAGCTTTAAGAAATGTCATATATGGAAGTCGTGGATGTAGAAATTGATTTCTTCTGAAGAGTCTTTACGTGTAGCAACAGAGTACATTTACCACAGTTTTGGAGACTTACTAAGGAGCATAAAGCTAATTAAGAACATGGATTCTGTGGTCAATATTCTATGGTTAAACCAAATCTTTGATACCTTCTAGTCCCAGGACCTCATGAAAATTACCTAATCTTTCCTTAGTTTCCTAATTTTTCTACCTTTAAATTTTTTCTTTAGTTTGTATTTCATTCATCATAATAGGAAATTAGACATGTTGATTAATAAACCATAAATCTTTCAAATTTCTTAAATTTAATAGAGATTCAAAAGTTCATATTGATTTAAAACAACACAACATCTCTATGAGTAATGTCTACTATCTCATAGAACTGCAGTAGTTCTCAACCATAACTGTGAAGCAGAATCATACGGCAACCTTAAACAAAACAAAAACACAACAAAAATCAAATAACAACAGCAGCCTGGGGCCCATGCCCAGGGATTGTGATGAATTACTCTGGGATGGGACAGTGACATGTTCTCACATTTCCAGTGATTATAATCGGTTCTGTGAAGTAGTGGTTTTAAAAGTGTTAGTGAGACTTCACTATAAATATATATATATATATGTATATATATATATACACACACATATATTTTTAAATAAAGTATTTATAAATCGATTATTTTGTGTTTACTCAGATTTATTTTAGTATGTATTACATTATTACCCCCAAATTTAGAAAGCTTTATTGGGAACCCCAGTAATTTTTAAGAGCATGAAGAATTCCTGAGACAGAAGAGTTTGAGAACTACTGCCATAGATAATAATTTGGTAGTGTCAAAGACAAAATTTAGTATTTCTAGGCTTCCTAGTAAATATAATCTACTATTCAAGTTTGTGAAAGCATGTTAGAACAATACTATTCTTAAAATGAGCAAGGTAAAAATGTAATGAGTGGGAAGACTGAGAACTACTTCAAAATTATAAAGTAAATATGTCATTTAACTAGGTAAATGTTATACATGTCTAAAATACAAATGCCGCCAGAAAAAGAATGTAGGAAAAAATCAATAGAAATAACTTTCTAAATTATTAGATTTAAAGAACATAAACTATATGACCACTCCATAAAAAGTATGATGAACTTGGTGATATTTTGAAAAGTACCATTAGAGTTATAGCCAATTAATTAACTAAATGTTTAACATTAAATAAATATGATTGTTAAATATTTTTATGTTTTCAGTGAGCTTTTTAAAAGATGATGTTGATACAGGATTCTAGAGACATTTTGGAAAAATATTAGCCTTTGAAGTTAAATACATGAATTACTCCATTTATATAAGAAATATGTTTGAGTTCTTCTTGGAAGCTTAATTACTCTTATTGAGCACCTGGAAAAGAGAACAAAATTATATCCAAGTTTTTGCCCAAATGCACTGTACATTTTTGAGGTAAGATATATTCCAAAATAACTGTCCCTCAAATGAAAACGAGTGAAAAATTTTGTCATCTCTTCCCTTGCAGACTTGTTTCCTTGGGGGGGAAAAAAAAGGATGTGACATTAACCCAACTGGTATATATTTTTCTTATATTAGGTAGATATTTTGAAATACTTCCTTTCATCCTTCTCTTCTTTATTTCCCTTCCTTTCTGTCCTCTCCCTTCTTTCACAAATGCCCATTATGTGCTAGCCACTGTGGTTATGTAACAAAAGCAAGATAGACATGCTCTCACATATCTTAGCATCTAGTGTTAAATACATACATTTAAAAGGGCTTTACAAAACTGAGAGAACATAGATAGTGCAGATAACATTGGTAGAAGAAGTAACACACAGAGTATTCCTTGAGAACACAGTGCCTATTTGTCATCTAAAATTACAGTGGGAATTAACTAGGTGAAGCAGGAAGGGAGTCTGAGGGAGAGCAATGCAGAGGAACTGTCCAGGCAGAAAGTACAAACACAAAAACTGAAACAAGACACTTGGGATGGTTAATTTTATGTGTCAACTTTATTGGGCTAAGGGTTGCCCAGAAAGCAATTAAAACATTATTTCTGGGTGTGTCAGTGAGGATGTTTCTGGAGGACATTAGCCTTTGATTCAGTAGACTGAGTAAAGAGATCCACCCTCACCAATGAGGGCTGGCATCATCCAATCTGTTGAGGGCCCCAATAGCACAAAAAGGCAAAGAAGGGGCAAATTTCTCTCTCCTTGATCTGGGATGTCGATCTTTTTTTGTCCTTAGATATCAGGGCTTTGGTTCTTGGGCCTTTGACCTTGGATTGGAAGTTATACTACTGGCTCCTGTGTTTTTCAGGCATTCAGACTCGACTGACTTACACCACAGGCATTCCTGATCCTCCAGCTTGAGGATGGCAGACCAAGGGACTTCTTAGGCTGCATAACCACTAGATTCAGAGAGAGAGAGAGAGAGAGTGTGTGTGTGTGTGTGTGTGTGTGTGTGTACACTGTTGGTTCTGTTTCTCTGGAGAAACTCTGGAATATCAAAGTGGCAAAACATGACTGAGTAATTCAAGGATGATTAGTGTAAGTAGAGAATAAGGAGAACTGTAATTATGGTTAAAATTAGAAAAGCAATGAGTGGCCAGACCACATATATTCTTAAAACAACACTAATTTAAAAAATTTTATTGTAACGAGAGGTAACTGAAAGACTCTGAGCAAGGAAATAACATAGTCATATCTCAGATTTAGAAAAATCCTACTCTGTATGTAGAATGAGGATTTGATTAGAGTGGGTAAGCAAAGACTAACAGGGGAAACAGGGTATGGGATACCCTGTACTATTTTCTCAACTTTTCTGTAAATCTAAATCTACTTTTTAAAAAAAGTTCATTCAAAAATGTGACTATTAAAAAAAATTAGCATTGTAAATTTATTCTAGCCCCAAATACATTTCACATTCATTATGTTGCCTTTATCTTTCTTCTCCTCATAATAACATGAGAATTCTTTAATTCATCTACTCATTGCTCACCCTGTTGGTGTCTCATCCTCAAAAGAATTTTTTAAAACTGAACCAGTTTGAATCCCCAAAGAAGCAGGTACCAATTTGGGATAAGACATGTAAGAGATTTATTCATGAAACACCTGTGAGGAAAAAGGGGCAAGAAACAAAGGAGGTGAGGAGAGATTTCAGACCATGATGCTGGCCTGACCCTTATGAAATAGGAGAACAGAGAATAGGGTAAGAAGATTCTCAGACTACATCACAGATCTATGAAGGTTACAGCCAAGGTAATGGGAGTTCATTCAGAGGAATCAGGCATCTCCCAGAAATGAACTTGCCCTAGTATCCCATGGGCCCCAGTTTATTAGCTGGGAGCAACCCGAAGGAAGCATTGTCTCAGTGCCAACAACTCAGTGCCATCGTTTCAGTACTTTTCCATTCCTTTGGAACCATGCGTAGTCTCCATCTTTACCATTGGGGTTAACTTATTCATAAATCTATATTGTAAGCCTGGGATAACCCAGGGGAGAGTCTGGCTGAACCAAATCATTTCTAGATTACTCAGTACCTCTTTCTGTCATGCATGCTCTCAGGTAAGCATTGACTTAAGAAGAAAAGGATCCATAAGTGTTGTGTTCACTCCCATAGTTCTATCAACATGACATTTCCCAGACTTCTAAGTTCTCTGAATACAGAGAATTTTCCCTCACCACTGACTTTCATGGCCGCCCCAAGGAGGTGCTATGGAGTGGCAACAGTCCATTTCAGCGCATATTGATGTATCAAGCCAACCCATCCCTGAACCAAACAAAGCCAATTTTTTCTTTTGACAACAGCTAATTATAGAAAAAGCACAAAAATAGGTGTGATTTTTATGGAGAGGCATTGGAAAATTAGACATAAGGGACATGTGTTGTACCACTTATCCTGTAACTTATTTGTGCTCTACAAGTTTGTTCCAATACCCACGGATCCATTTTCACTCATGTTCTCCCTGATATTGATATATATTAGCAAGGCCCTATAGATTTTTTGGAGACTGATTCTAAATATGCCATTTCCATCATATGATGGATTGCTGTGGTGGCTGTTTGATACTATAACCTAGGGAGTGACAATAACCTAGTATCAGTTGATGCACAATCAACTTGTACCAAAGTCAGGAACTGTCTCTACCAGTTGCAAGAGCATAAAAGAGTTGATTTTTGAACCATGAGCAGATCTCCAAATGAGGCCAAATGACCTTGTTCAAGAACCCTGGGTGACTGAGCTGTGACTCTTCTATTGCCATTTGCCAGAAACTCCACATTACCCTTTTCTACAACCATTATTGCTATCATCATATGATGTGGAAGACCAAATGGCTAAAGTAGTAAGGCCACTTACTAGAGAGTCCTTTCTTACTCTGGCCCTACTCAAAACTGACCACTTTCCAAGTTACCTGATAAGTGTCAGAGCAATATATGTTATATGCAAATGCAAAGGGGACTACCAAATGCTCCACTTCTTTCTTGGTGGTGGGAAGGGCAAGATGCAATAAGTTTCCTTTAACTTGCAGGGAATCTTTTGATGTGCCCAAGAGCAGTAACCTTTAAATCTTTACTAATATGAAAATCCCCTGAATCTTTGTATTTTACAATTTCACACCTGTGGCATTCATGGGTCTAACCAAGGCAACCAAAGCACCTATTATTATTCCCATGTATAATTTACATGGGTTATGCATTTTTTTCAGATAAGTAACAAACCAAATGCAGGCAGTGAATTAATCTGTTTAGTAAAGACTCCACACCTGGAAAAGCTGCAATAATTTGTAGCACACTTGGTTAAATTCACAGTAGTCCTTTGGCAACCACTATAATCTATAGGGATATTGTAGAGTCAGACTAATGAATTACTAAGTGTTAAGACGGAGAACATCATTCATCAATTGCTTATGCTTTTAAGAGTGGCACTAATCTCTGTCATTTCACTAAGGTTGTAATATTACTTCTGATATTCTACCTTAGGCAGGGGTGCAGAAGTTTCAGGAGTTTTCATTTGATGTCTTCTACTTACTTCATCTATCACCTGCCTTTTCTATATGTCCCTATACTTCCTGGAGTACTATGATAACATTTCTGTTCTTTCTTTTTTGTCAGTTTTGTCCTCTATAAAAAATCCCCTTGAAAATGCTAGGCCTTATTTTTCCCCAGTGAATATTTACTCTACTATAATGGTTGTGGATGCCTTTAGAAAATAATTAGGAGAAATACTATCACATATATTTGCTGTGATGTTTGGGAGATCTTCCTCAATGTGACTTAGACTTCTGTTCAACTCCCAGTCCTGAGAACTGGAAACTGAATGAGAGCTCATAATTTTCTTTTGAGGCAGTTGAAAGTAGACTTGGGTTCATTAGCTCTTGAAAAGTTTTTGTTATACAGATTAAGCAATACCCTCACTGGAAGCTTATACACCTAATCCCTAGGAACCTCATGGTCTATTACTCATCCCCCATAGATAGCTGTGAGTCATTCCAGCTTTTCTGTTTGTTGTAGTAACTGTATACATCTTGTCTCTGACAGTTAAATGCTGTCATTAGGCTTCTGCTTTCTGAAATCTTATTATCACTACTGACACTTAGGAGACCAGTTGTATAACAACTTCTCCTATTATCAATCCTGGCCTATAAAGGACAGAAAATACTACTGTTTTTTAATGATGCCTGGAACTCTTTCATTAGCACACTGGTTATTGCTTTAGAGAAAGAAATATCCTCTGGGCCCTCCAAAGGAACAGAGTTAACCAACAGGCCCTCTAGTCTTATGAAATAAATCTCTGCTAGCATGCAACCACACTGAGATTTAACCTCATCCTCAATACTATGCCAAGACATATTTTGCATTTCCACCTTATTTACTGTAGACCATTGCTTCTGTTTGTGTGTTTCATTTTTTGATTTTTTTTCCCCCAAGATTCAAGAAATCATTCAAGTATCATGTTAAGACCAGCTCAGGAATGCTAAATCCTGTGTTATAAGAGTGATCCATGTTAGTAAATTTCTTGTATTTAGACATATTTGCCTCACCATGTCACTTCAGTCACCCAAGATATGTTTCCAGTCACATTTTCACTATCATTTATGAATATGTTAGCCTGAATTTATAGATCTTTTGGTGGCTAATACCCTTACTCTTGAAACATGTAATGACTGCTGAGTCAGGCCATGCTAAGATTTGATTCTGGCTGAGATTTGATTCTAGCCATGGGCCTATAATACCTTACAAAACATAGGGACAAAAGTTGAAGAGGACAAATATCATTGTTTGAGGTATCCACCTCAGTTGAGGCTTCTGCATATTGCCAAGGCATAGGCAGGTTTCTACCCTAATGTAAGAGAGTTTAGAGATCAACGTTCTTAAACACATCCAACTAGATACCCTCATCCCAGGTGTCAGGGTCTAACAGGGTCTATCAGAGCTATGTCTTCAGTGAAGGAGAATTTTCAGAGATTTAAAAAAGCCTCCTCTGAAAATCTATTCTCTGAAATCAGATCCTGTGCCCTGTTTCAGTCAGTAGGATATGGATGTCTTTAAATCTTCTCATAGAGGACTTGTGGCTTTCACAGAACTTTAGATTTCCACATAATTTACTGATTTGACAGGGCTGGTGTGTGCCTGTCACAACCTATCATTTTCTTTCTTGAATGCATCAACAGCACTTAAAAGCCAACCAATCTACACTAGCATCTTCACAACTACCATCTCCATCATTTTCCCAAATCCAAGAAAGTTTACATATGTCAGCACAATTCTTTTTACCTGTATCCCATCCTAATTTCACGCATGTAGGAGCTTTAATGATTGTAATGCTCCTACATGCCAGCACTTATAACCACACTGCTTACCACCAAAAAATGGTTTTGTTGTCATCTTAACGGTAAGTAATTCAATTCCATAATCTCCTCATGAGTATCTGCTTCTTTGTCCCATTTCTGGTAACAAATTAGTATGGGTACTCCCAGAAGCAGATTCTAAGTCAAGTATTCAAGTCCAGATTTTTTATTTGGGAGGAACAGAAAAAAAATTAGCAAAAAAGGAGAGAAGTGATACAGAAAAAGGAAGGCAACTAAAAGCAGATGAGTTATTGAACCAGCTACCACAGTTGCTGATGAGCTTAATCCTGTGGGGGGAGGTGCTGACAATTATTATTAGAATCAAATAAGATAAAACATAAAAATAATCAGCAGCATATCTACTAAAACAGACCTGAAATTTTAAAAACATTTTTATTAGTACATTTAGAATTGAACAAGAAGCCTGATGATATTGATTGAATTATTATTGTTTTTTGTTTCATGAAGACTGTTACAATGCCTAACTGTGCTTTATAAAATGAAGCACTGTCAGCTGAAAATGAAATTCATTTCAATGCTTAATGATTCTGAAAGATAATAGCCTGTGTTAAAGAGTATTTATGCATCCTCTGGTCTAGCCCCTTTTTAAGTCAGAAGAAAGAGCTTAACTTTGACTTTTAGGTAGAAAGATATTGGCATGTAGGGAGATAATCATTTTTGCTAGTTTAATCATATCCAACTTTGTTTCAGAAAGTGTTAAGATTAGTTTATGTGTGTGTTTGATTTGTTTGTTAATATGTGTTAATACAAATAAATTTAAATAATATTTTATTGTAAACAACTTGTTAAAAAGAAAAAAAATTTATGCAACAGTATATTGAGTATACTATGATTGTTCTATTTTGATAACTGTCCCAAGTTCTCTGATATTGAAATTCATCTCCTACTTGATCTCTGTGTGGCCTCCTGTTCTATGCTTTCTCTTTCTCTTTCACTTGTTCTCTTTTGTTCTCTCTTACTCTCTCAACTCTAGTTTAGTGTACTTGCTCTCCCACATGTGTACAAAAATAAGAATTACAGAATTAAAATTATGGTTCTCCCAGAAAATAACATACAGACTGGAGCAGAAGTTCAAATAATTATTTGTATGCATTTGTTACATTGTATATTTTTAAAAGAATATATTTCCCTTCCTGAAAAAAATATAATTGTTACCTTTACTCATATAGACTATTTGGAACTTGCATTTTTAAATTCTTAAGTAACTTTAGTTCAGTGATAGAACTTGGAGTTATTTTTTATATACTATTAAAGAAAGCATCACATCTATATCATATTTTATTATTATACTTCCTTCCATCAATCAAGTCTCAAGGTACCTTTCCTGAAGTATATATTTAAGTAAAAGTAAGTTATACTTAGTCATAAGAAGTTACTTGTAAGTATTGTTTTTGGCAAATTTAATATATTGCAAATATATTTTTATTTTCTGTTAGAAATAGTACAAATCTGATAAGCCCACTCCATTGCTTTAAAACCTTGGTGGCTCCCCAATGTTCTCAGAATCAGTTCTAAAATCCTAACGTGGCCTGCACTATCTGGTATAATGTGGCACCAGCTTACTATAGCCTCATCTCCCACAATTCACTATGATTCTCTTTTCATTGGGTCCTGAGTGGTCTTTTAAAAGGCAAAATAAATTTAGTTTGGAAGACATTAAAGGCTTTCCAACACACGTAGAAAAGAAAATCCAAACTTCTCACTGTGAACTTAGATACCTTATGTGCCTGGCTTCTGCCTAATTCTCCACTTGTTTCTGCTCCATATTCCCTACCATTCACTCTGTGACAACCACACACAACTTCCAGTTTTTCAAACTAGTTCAGTTTCTTTGGCCACAGGGCCTTTGCATCTTCTGTTCTAACCCCTCAAGCTCTTGGTAGAATTCTTCACACAGGTTTAGTGGAGCTCAAAAGTCACTCCTTCAGAGAAAACTTCACTGATCACTCTGTTTAATGTAAAACCCCCTTCACCCACTTTTAGTTCCTTCACAGAAAATAATACTGCATTTATACTATGTATGTATGTGTGTGTGCATGTGCATACATCTGTGAGTATATGTGTACACATGAGCACACACACACGCACTCACATACACAATGTCTCCTTCCTTTAGCATCTCAGCCCTGTGAGGACATAAAGGTAGGCATTTTGTCTGAATTGTTCACTATTATATATCACAAGCCTAATAGATAAAGATATTTAATATAATGTTAGATGGATAAAAATATGAAAGTTAAGCATATATTCAGATGCTTCTTTCTATGTATCTCATCTGTTGTCTCATCATGAATAGAGAACTGTTTCAGCTAGAGCATGGGTCTGAAAATATTAAAACTGTTATGTATTGAGGTTTATATTTTATACTTCTGATTAATAGCCAGCAAAATTATTATGATTTTAAATCAATAAAGAGCTTTACGAGGCCAAAAAAAGATTCAAATTTAAACTGTATAATCAGAATTGGTGCAACTGAAAGTTTACTTATTCAAATCAGTTTATTATTACTAAGTTGTTTATAAGAAAAGTAAAATGTATTCCAAGCATTTAATAATTATTCATTAATTTATAAAAGTTAGTCAAATGGATTTTATTATAAGAAAAAAAGTCCTTGTTAATAAGACGTAGATGGTGCTTTTGAGAATGAACATCAAAATAACTAGTCAAGAGAAGAGATGGTTCAACTAACAGAAAAAAAAAGTTTCTTTTATCAAATGCATTTTCAAACTATTAATTGGAATTTTGTCTCAATTCAGTAAAAGTTGTATATATCTTAAGATTGGGATAAATTTGCAAAATATGCATTCAGAAGTCTTACGCAAAATTTAGAAGGCCACATCTGTTGGTGCTCTCATGATCTTATTTAGAAAGATTATCTCACAACAGTTGTTTATGACTATTTCTGGAAAATAAAATACTATGATAGCATAATGTGTACTTAACTAAAAAATTTAGTCCATAGAAATCTTTAATAGATTGCTCATATGTCTGATATGTCAATGTGAGGTACCACCATCTCCAAATATTTTAGGATGTATTTCCTAGAAATAAGGTTATTTTCCTATATAACTAAAATGCAAGAGTCAAAATAAAAAATAAAAATAAATTAACATATTACTACCATCTAATCCTCAAACACAATTCATATTTTGCCAACTTTTCTAATAATGCCTTTTTTTTTTTTTTAATTTATTTATTTATTATTTATGGCTGTGTTGGGTCTTCGTCTCCGTGCGAGGGCCCCCCTCAAGCTGTGGCAAGCGGGGGCCACTCTTCATTGCGGTGCGCAGGCCTCTCACTGTCACGGCCTCTCTTGTTGCCGAGCACAGGCTCCAGACGCGCAGGCTCAGTAATTGTGGCTCACGGGCTTTGTCGCTCCGCGGCATGTGGGATCCTCCCAGGCCAGGGCTCGAACCCGTGTCCCCTGCATTGGCAGGCAGACTCCCAACCACTGCGCCACCAGGGAAGCCCTCTAATAATGCCTTTTAAAGGAGAATGTGACAGACTAGAATCACGTGTTGCTTTTGTTTATCATTTCTATTTAGCCTTCTTCAATCTAAAAAAAAAAAAATCTGTCTTTATTTGACTTTTATGACCTTGACACTTTTGATGATTATAGGCCAGTTATTTTTAGGAAGTCCTTCTCTTTGATTTGTCTAATGTTTCCTCATAATTACTTTCAGGTTATGCATATTTGGCAGGAAAATCACAGAAGTGAAAATTTTTTTTTCCACTGAATCCTATTAGGTGGCACACATTTTCTAATAGTCAGATTATCAGTGATGTTAACTTTATTTGATTAAGGTATGTCTGCCAGTCTTTTCCATTGTAAAATTACTCTTTTCCCCTTTGTCATTAATGAGTAATTTTGAAATCATGTAATATATCATAGTTGTCATCAAAATTTTAATTCATTCATTTATAGATTCAAGGTATCCTATTATTTGTAATGGGTTATATTCTGTTACAATGGATTCATTAGTTTGCTCTTTGCTGTTTTAACAATTTAGTCCCCTTTTATTTTGAGGCATTTTATTAGTTGCATCCAGATTACAAAAGAAATCATAATTTTTTTTTTTTTTTAGGAAATATAAATTATCCCATCATGTTATGGTGGTCTCCATCTTGAATAGTAATTTTATCAGAAGGTCTATTTTATCTGATATTAATTATACCAATATTATTTTCTTAGTATCAGCTTGAATACCTCTTTTTAATTTGAACTTCATGGGGTTTTTTACTTTAAGCTTTTCACTTAGAATATATGAGTATTTTTTCTTAATGTAGTTTGAATATTTCTTTTTAATAGGCAATTTAGTCCTTTTATATTTATCATGAGCATTGAAATGTGTGGACCTGTTGACTTCCTGTAGTAGTTTTATTATTATTCACCAAATATTCATCTCTCCTCCCGCCATGGGAGGGCTATACTTTCCCACCTTGTTTATTCTCATCTTGGCTATATGATTTACTTTGGCCAGTGGTATTGTGTGGAAGTGAACAGTGTATCTGCTCCAACTAGAGTCTTTAACAAGCCTGGCAAGTTTCTGTCCACCATCTGCCCTCTACCATGAGAACATGTGCCATAATAGAAGCTGGTTCTTCAACTTAACACTCAGAAAAGAGAAGACCTGTGGACCAGTTCTGAACTCAGTATAACACCTGAAGCAGAGTTTCACCAGTCAGCATGCAGGTCAGTGAGACAGTAACAATGTTTGTTACTGTAAACCATGGATGTTTTTGGACTTTTGAAGATAATATTAAAACCACAAAAGCTGGCTAATATAGTATTTGGTAATATAGTATTTGGTATAGTATTTGGTAGATAAAAGAGAAAAAGAAGAATTCAGAAATTCTGAGATTTGATATATAACATTAAGATCTGTTATATTAAGATACCTCTGATTGATTTAGAGAGTTGTCTCCAATAAAATGCATTAATTTAAAAAATATAAAAGCTTCGGTAAAAGAGACTAAGGGCATGTGCCACTGATGCCTTAAATGTCCAAAGAATCTGTATTCAAGTCAAGAAATAAATAGGCATTTCCTGGAAAGAACTGTGGGTGGCTGTGACTGGAATCAAATAAACCCACAAGTTATAATAATTAAGGAAAAACTAATGATACTTTGTGAGGGTAAGATAGGCAAAATTGCCATCTTGAATGAAGAGAAACTTTGAAACTTTAAAATGGAAATTTACTCTTGAGCATCCAATATTTTCTGGACAGAAATCTGACAGAGAAAACTGCTCAGCCGGCAAGGAAGGAATGTTCCCTAATACCCCTTTCAAATGTGTGTAAGTACAATAATGTGATAAAATAGTCAGAAACACCCAGAGTGGGAAGCCAAAACCCATGAAGAATAATGGCCTGGTAAGATACTCCCAGGCAGCAGTACTAGGGCCTAATAACAAATTTCAGAATTTCTACAGATGTCAGCAGTGTGATTTGAGTTCTTCCCCTTTTGAAATAGGACCCTGTTCCATTACCATTGTATTAAGTGCCTTCCCTTCTTTCCTTCCTTCCTTCTCTAGTTCTCTCTCTCTACCCCCCTTCTCTCTCTCTCTACATCTCTCTCTCTCCTCCCACTCTCTCTCTCCTTCCCCTTCCCTCCCTCCTTCTCTCTCTCTTTCTTTTTGGTTCTTAAATTTCCAGTCCAGGAAGAACCTCACTTAGATCTGATATAGAAATTATTGAAAAATCAAGAACTTAGAGCTACAGGTTTTGTTTGGTGGATACTTCTGGGATATCTTTCTTGGGTTTCAGTGGTTGGTTTTTCCATATAGAAGAAAGGAAGCTACGTATGTGTGGTTAAGATAGCATCTTATGGCCAAATATATCATTTTTAGCAAAATTCACTCTCCCGAATGTAGCCCTCAATTGAGTCCTTGCCTTACTGATGTGGACTGGCCACATGACTTGCTTTGACAAACAGAATAAAGAAGAAGTCGAAAGGATGCTACTTCCAAGCAGAGATGTAAAGAGGCAACACGACAATCATCTTGTGTGTCTGCCCAGTTAAGAGATGCTTTTTCATCCTGGAACCAGGAATAAGAGCTCACGGAGAGCACATCCAAACCAACCAGTCCCCTGAAAAGAAGCCACTGCAGCCAACCTGCAAAATTTTGAGTGAGAAATGTGTCTAAACCACTGAGAATTTTAAAATAAATGTATTGCAGCATATATATATATATATATATAATTTTCATTTATAATATTTGCCCTATTTTTCTATGTTTAATTTTTTATTCATTTTACCATCTTTGAGTTGATATCTATATCTCTTTCCTAATAAGAAAATTGCATCCCTAGAATTAATTTGAATTCCACTGTTTTAGCTAAAGCATAATAGACATATATCTTGATCAAGCTTGATAATATGGCATATATGCTAGTTTAAATGATATAATTTATTTCCTAATAAAAAAATAAAATTAGAATCATATTGTATGAAATGTTTGCATTCATGATTAATACTCTCATTTCCAATAGGCTTACTTTTTCATCATTTACCTGACAGCTTGCCCATTGTTTAACTATTGTTTAACCTTCATTTTGGTACTATCTGCATTTCTTAGTGATTAACAAGTCTACTTCTAGATTTGAAGCAAAAATATATTGAAACTATGTCGTCTACTCCAAGCACTTAAAATATCGTCATAGTTATTCAGTAAAATGTTCAATCTGGAAACCACTGAAAAATAAAAAAGCTATAACAGAATATGTTATGAAAACATTTCAGTATTACTAATTGTTTATTACCTACAATATCATAATAGGTTTTCATTTGGAACATCTATACTTTAATATAATTAATTCTGATTTATGTATTCCTCACTTTAATTTCAAGTAATAGTAAGTAGGTGATTCCCATTTTCTTAGTTTTGACACTTAGACTTCTTAAGCCAAAGAGTGACACTTACATTAGCTTATCTATGACTTCTAAAGGGACAATAATAATCTTTAGAACAATTAGTGCTTTCTGCAATACTGCAATGAGCAAAATCAAAAAATAATATCAAATATACTTGGTTTATAGTTCATTTAGGCTCACAGATTTTAGAACATACAATTGATTATTTGTTCATCTACTGAATAAAACTTGTTTCTTTGAAGAAATAAAGATATCATTATTGTACACTGAAGAATGTCAGTAAATATCTTTTAATATTTTATTTTTCATTATGGTTATTTTAACGTATATATGGAGGTTTGAGAACTAAAGGTGTTTAATTTTTAGACCAGTAATCCTTTTGGCAACTGAGTCGGTAGTATCCATTGAGTCATCTTTATTTTTCTATTTATAAAATACATGATTTATGAGATTGTTCTTTCCCTCACAGATGCTGTGATTTTGTCAAGCTAATGGATAGGAACTGCATCTTCTTTTCTGTTCTGTATAAAGCAAACAAAGGAAAGAAATGCTGACAGAATTTCAAAAGTGTCAATCAAGCAGCAATTGCAAAGTTGAAAAGCACAAGGCAATGGCATTCCTGACAAGCTGACAATACTTACGGCTCTTGATAGAAATCACTCTGAGTCTGGGTGACTAGCATAGGGTGATATTTGACAGCTGATTTATACAAGTAATGAAAGAAGGCAGCAAGAGGAACGTGAACATATTAAAGACTAAGGAAGGGACAGACCATAAGAAAAGGTGATGGGCATCTATTTTTTCCTTGCAACCACCATATTAACGCCAACCCCCTTGTATTTAAATTCTTTCTTAAATTAACTAAAACAAATAAGTCTGCAATAAATAAATAATAATATGATTAACTGTGTAATAGTTTAGTTGCTCATTATTTATTATCTCTTTCCATTAGAATGTAATCTCTAAAAGTCAAGTATTTTTGTCTGACTCATTGAGCATCATAACCTCAGACAGTAGAACAGGTCTTTGTACTTAGTAGAAACTCAATAAACTTTTTAAATTGGATAAATGGTGCAAAGCCATAATGCATATGTGTTTAATTGTCAGATCAGAAGCCATACCTGTAGTTTCATTTGAACTTGGAAGACAATATAAAAACAGTGAATGAAAATCTAGTTTCTGTCGGAGTAGTGAAAAAATACACTTAAACTGTTAGGGTAAACCACATATCATTATCATCCTATAGATATGTCCTGTTCAATATGTTAATGATCTTATTTTGGAAATATAGGTTTCTTTAAGCATAAAATTTATCATTCTTCTAAATTAAAGTATTATGCACAACAGTATCCATGTCATCCTTCCATCTTGGACTCATGGAAGACTAAATTTACCAGACTTGCTATAGTCAAGCAGGATCATGTGACAAACGCAGACTAATGGACTATGAGCAGAGTGATACTGTTTTCATTAAACATCACAAAAAAGTGACATTTACAAACCACAAACTTATTGAGACAGAATATTGTTATTTTCTTTGAAGATACTTCCTGGTCATAATTATCATTAACATGTAACCATTAACTTTAATTTTTTTTAATTATTCTTTTTGTCTTTATGTTTGCATCTATAAATAATTATTCTTTGCATGTTTTTAAATGTATGGTTATAACTATACTGTATGTTTTCTTGAGACACTTTTCTCTTACTCAATATATATTTCCTGGAATCTGCCACAATTGTTGCTTGTAGATTTAATTAATTCATGTTTATAGCTATATGGTCTTCCACTGTTTGAATATACAACAATTTGTTATTCATTTTTTACTGGTTGGTCTTTGTGTGGTTTCAGTGTTTCTACTAACACAAACTGGATTATGAACAGTCTTGTAAAATTCTCCTGGTTTACAATGCATAAGTTTACATAGGGAAGAGTGTTCTCAAAGTCTGGAAGATTATTTAAATCGCAGAAGAGAAGAATAGGAAAGGCCATTTAATTGGGAAGACAGCATGAGGAAAACTATTTAGAAGACAGTAATTAATGTTGTCTAATGTCAGTTGCCCAATTGAAATAATAACCAGCAAAACAGGTTATGAACTCAGTGAGGAGTTGTACAGAATATGCATTGGGGAAAAGAAGATGACAAAACTTTTCAGGAATAATGTCTTCAAAGAAGACATACAAACAGTCAACATGTGTATGAAAAGGGGCTCAACATCACTAATCATCAGGGATATGCATAACACAACCACAATGAGATATCTCCTCACACCTGTTAGAATGGTTATTATTTTTTAAAAAAAGGATGCGTGTTCCCAAGGATGTGGAGAAATCATAATCCTGTACATTGTTGGTTGGAATGCAAAATAGTGCAGCTGCTATGGAAAATAGTATGGAGGTTCCTCAAAAACAAAAATCGGACTACTATATGGTCATGGTATTTACCTGGTGGTGTGACCCAAACTTTTATTTCTAATGGATCTATGCTATTAGTAGTCCTGCCAGAATTGGGTTGTTGTAGTTTTACATTAATTTTAATCATAGAGTATGATAACATTAACAGGCACTCTGAGGAATCTCTTGTATTACAGACATATTCTTGCACCTACATTGTGTAGTAGCAGGCCAATTTTCTCTTGGTAATAAGGCTTAATCACCCAGCCAATACAGTTTGTCTATTCCAATTATGCATTCTAGAACTGAGAAAATTAACTACAGGATATGTTTATGGACCCATGAACTGATCTGACCTGAGTTAAAATTCTATTGAACACCTGATCTCCATAAGCTCCTATTCTACTGGTTGAACTCACAGTGACACTTTGAGCCTCCTGGAATTAGTGTCAGGCCAAACAAGTGTACAGTATTCCTGAAAAGTTTTGTCATCTTCTTTGTATACTTCTTTTCCCCAATGCATATTCTGTAAAAGTCTGTAGGTTCTTTTGGGAAAAGCTGGAAGAAAGATTAAAAATATAAAATTGGCAGAGTAGTGGAGTCTTTCCTGTAAGGATACATATTTTCCTTCATTCAAGACGTTGTAGGTCTGTGAACTGGCTCGATACTGGGAATTCAGCGATGGGCTGTGACTCTTTTTATGATTCAAATTAGACTTGTGTTCACTTGACCTACAAGTCTTCTGCTTATACAAATGAAGTAAGAATTTAGTAGACACTATGGCCAACTAGCCAATACCACAAATCTTTGCAAGTCAGAATATTCTGATTATTGACTTGTTCTGTTATGTATTTCGGTAACCCTGCACACCTGTCTTTGGCAATTTAGTGCAGCCACTTGGCTCCTGCAACCCTGGGATCCAGTTATCCCCATTGCATTTAGGTTTCCCAATTCAAGGGCATCAGTGCAATTTATGACCTATAGAGAAGAGTAAATAACAAAATTGTACAACTAAGAGCTCCTTTTAGTAAAAGATAATTTGAAAATTAACAAGTTTTCATTATGTTGTATTTTAAGATTTTGAATAGGACATCAGAAGGAAGTTATATTTTATATGATATTCTATATGGTAATCAAAAATTTCTATAATAACATAAAACTTAATATTTAAATATTATTTTTCCTTCTTTGAAATTCTGTAATTTAAGCTTGATTAAAACAATGCAAAAATTTGGTGTTATTTACAATAATATTGCTATTTTATGCAAAAGTCTTAAGTGATATTAAAGATGTGGAATTCATGTAAGCAGAAAACTAAAATTAGAATTTATTTTATAAATTAAATATCTCTCTCTGATTCCATATCAATGTTGAAGAATTTACAAAAGTCAATAGCAGTTTAAAAATAGCAAAATGTTTTAAAGTAAGAAAATCACTTGAAATTTTTCCTTAAGAATACTTTTTTGGTTTTGAAATATTAAGCATATCTTGTCATGAAATATTTAAATCATCAGTATATAACATATTGATACCCATGTAAAGTATTCATAAATGTTTATATATATGCATATACAACTAAAATATATATGTAATTATGTAAACTTTGCAGATTCCATGAAGAAATCCTTTTTAATTTGTTTTCTTAGGATTTGTGCATATGCTTCAGGAACTCTGAAAAAATCTTTATACTTTGTATAGAAATACTTCTGTGCATTTTTTTTTTCTTTTGGAGACAGTCATTAATTTCATCAGTTTGCTATTATCCATTACCAAATAAAGCTCTAAACCATTATTTATAACATAGATATTCTAATTTTTCATATCTCACACTGGAAAAACTGGATGAATGAAATCAGTTTGGATTTGTTTTTATTACCTACTTCCATAAGGTTCTCTTCTTTATTCTAAATTGTTTTTTGCCCAAAGAGCCATGGGCTTGTTTTGGGTGTGATATTTAGCGTATGTATTTATCCGTGCAGTTTTAAGCCATGTAAACAAACAACAGATCGGGAGTGTTAAAGGCCAGAGTCAGAAAGAATTTGGCACTGAAACACATAAAATGACTGTTGAAAAGCAAGACCCTGTATCCTCTGAGTCTATATTTTTGTAGCCTATAATTATTTCATATGGTTAGTAGGAATGGTTTACATGCTAGAATATCATTCTTTACAGCTGGAAAAAATAAAAACCCTCAAAAGTACAGTATATTTAAAGTTGCATATATTTAATGCATGATAATAGTAGCATTGTTGATTAAAAGCAAACAAATCGTTTCTGCTTACAACCATTATTTGAAACCATCTTAATTCTCATGCGCATTGGCAGTGGGGTATGTTATTATCCTTACGCAGGGCAGAGACCTTTTCAGTACTTATAAATCTAAGAGAGCTAATGCCAGAGTGATATTTCACAAAATGTGCTGCCTTGGGGGAGTTTGACCATATTTCATTTTCAGTAGCAACATTGAGTATTCTAATCACAAACACTCCCAAACCACTATCAAGGTATTCTGTCATCCATTTTCATTAGCAGTTTGTCTGCCTCTATTCCTTGGTCTTCACACTTTCCTCTACTCTCTTTCTCTGTCTCATCACAAACACTAGCAGATATTAGCTTACTTACAAGTTTCATAAAAATCCACCTAGAATATCACTAATCCAAACAATTTCAGTTGAGATGATGGATATCAGTAGGATTTGAGCAACTCCTACCTTTATAAATGATAGTTACAACATCACATTGTTTTCTTAATATATTTGCGTTTTTCATATCTAAGACTATGTAGGTGTCTGTTCTGCTTTGCCTGATAAAATGGTGAATTTTACTACACGGCAAATCAGATATACTGCACGATGAAATGTTAGAACTGATAAATGTATTTGATAATAATGTTAAAGAGAATATTGCTCTAGGTTTGTTTTTTCCAAATATGTGGTAATCATAGACATGATTTACTTATAAATAATAATGCATTAGTAGTATTTATTTATAAATAATGCATTAGTAGTCTCTTCTTCTGAGCTTGATGAAATGTATGCAAATACTATCTCCTTTTCTATTTAATGTAAAATAATTAATTCATTCTTATGTGGGGAGAATATATGTTTCTTCTATAAATATGTAAGGAGAAACTTTCCTTTAGGTATTCCTTTTACTATGTACCATGAGTTTATACTTTTAAGATTATCATCCTCATTTAGTTGTGGACATGTTATAATTACTATTACTCTGACTCTGAATATTGAGAATTAAGATACATAGAATATATTCTTTTTACTTGATGAGACTTACTTTATAAAATATAGGTTGCTCTTCATAAATATTCCTTATGTATTTAATTTTAAAAAGTATACTTTGCAGTTGTTAGCGGCAGTGGTCTACAAGCATCAGCTGTGGCAAGGTATCTATTGTGTGGCTAAAATCTCCTATTATTTGCCAATTTGTATGGGGTGGCATGCTGTATATGCATTTTATTTTTTGGTTTCTATTAGTTTATTTAATATGTGACCTTAATAAAAGGTATTACAGTAAGAAAGTAAAGATGGAAGTCAACTTCTATTGGATTGAGGAGGAAAGTAAGAAGAAACATTAATAAAATTTAGACTGCAGTTTTAGATATTTAAGAAGGAAAAAGGAAGGCTACACTTATTTTTTTCAGATACAAATTTTGATTTTTTTGCTCATAATTTCCAATAAAATTACAAATATTCAACATATCTTAGCTCTATTACAATTTTGTGACCCCCCCAAATGTAAACTCAAATGTACAAAAACAGAAATACACACATTTTGTATTGTTTCTCTGAATATACCCAATGATAACAATTTGCTAATGATATTAATTAATGGATTGCAAGTAATATATGACAAAATTTTACAAAAGGATCTTGCTCCTTCCTTAGGGAAATTCAATCATGATTTAAATTTAAATTTAAATTTAACCCTTATTCTTGAATTTTTTACAATTACTCATATAAATCTATACATGGTATTCTCCATTATAGGTGTAATCTTAGAGAACAACTATTATATTTATCAGAATAAACTGATAGGTAAGTAAAGGTTATATAGTTATTGAAAGTGAAAAATCCATATACTTCTCACACACTGTGTTTGAGACAATGAGTTTTTTTGGTTTGTATTACCTCTGTGGGTAATATTTGTAAGTTTCATAGTGTCAATTTTATCTTTGGGCCATAAGAAAATTTGATGGTGTTGGTCTAAATAATAAAATAGACATCTCATAAGAAATATGAAGAGTAAAAATTACACATATTTCTAGAATACCTCTTTGAAATGTTAAGCATTTTTGCCTTAAGAAATATTTTTAGAAGCCTAGAAGGATTAACAAAAATAAAGTCTAGTACTCTCTGTTTCATCCTTTTTTTTCATGCTGCCACTCTATTATCAATGTATATATAACTCTTGCTTTATATAAGTTATCTCCTGTTCTTACTCAAAATATTATTTGCCACCTTAGTTTTAAATGCCAGCATATTGATCTTTGCACAATATTGCAATATGACTTTTTCCATCCCAAGAGTAAAGCTCAAATTTATCTGAAGATTGAAAAACAAGCAAGCAAACAAAACTTGGGCGTGTTTTTCAATTGAAAATTAATGATTAAATATCTCTAAGGATCGTCAAAATATTGATTTAATTTGAAAGAGTTTTCTCAGTTAAGTTTTATAAATTTAATGTTCTCCTTAAGTTTTACAGTCTTCATAACAACTCTGAAAGAAGTATGCTGTAAGTATGATCCATCTTTTAGAAGGACAGATTAAGATACTTAAATCAATTTACTGAAACAGTAACTCGATGTTTCCCTATGTATCATAATTTTAAGTGTATATTTTAGTTTCTATATTTTGTGCTTTGGGTTAGGGCTCCTTTTTAAAATATTAATGTATGGAATTATAATAAAAGCTTTCAGCATAATTGCCTCAATCCCTTATTGAGTCTGTATAATGTCTTTATTTAAGAACATAGATTTTTTAGGCCAATGGGCTGTTTCAAACTGCAGCTTAGGCACTTACTAGGTGTGTGACATTAAGCACATTATCTTACTTCTCAGTGTGTGAGCTTTTATTAATCTGCAAATAAGGTTATTCGGAATGTGAATGTGAACTGAAAGGTTTAATTCACAGGGATTTGTGAGGTAATCACTTAGAACTAGTTTAGAAGTAACTTGTAAATCACCAGTGTTTCATAAAGTACCAGTAATCATAAACTATTTTTACTATAAGTCCAGAGGTTTGGTTCTTCCTTTACATATATAATAGACATTATTTATCCACTTTTAAAATAAAATAATAAAAATAAAAGGGACAAAATACAGAACTGAATGGTACTTTTCTTTAATGTCGTATGTGAAATGATACTCAGGAATCTTTTTGCTTCCCTCTCTGATTGCAACAGTTTAAAATTGGTATTGCAGCTTAAATTGTTATGTTTCTGACTTATCAAGATATTCAAATGCAATTTCATTATAATTAGCATATTGTGAGTAAATATATTTCTAGACTATTAGAAAGAAACAAACCAATGCCTAGTTTCATTAGTTCATGAGTTTAATAATAAACACTCAATATGAGCTTCCCATTTGCTAGGTAGGATGTTAAGCTCTAGAGATACCAACTTGACCCAAAGTGCAAAGAAATCCTCTAAGGATAATAAAGGAATAAAAACAGTAGTTCTACAGATAACTACTGTTCTACTTATTTCTTTTTCCAAAATTGTGGTGAATGATTTGGAAGTTTGGATAGTGATTTCTTAAGCATGATTGGAATACGTTCCCACTGAAGTCGCACTCAGCCTTCACCATTTGATATCCTTCTCTGAACACTCCTGAAAATACCTCACATTCTCAATAGAAAACCATCCTCTATTTCTCTCTGCTTCACTAATGTGCTCATAGGTCTTACCTTAATCAGTGTGTATTATATTCTATCACTTATTCATCACTTTTCATAGGTGATGAGCTCCTTGGTACCAAACAGTTTGTCTTTAGTCTTTTAGATTCTAGTTTCCACAGTACATCTGGATCATTGTGGCTAATCTGATGTGTGTATATATATATACACGTGTATATATACACACCCATGAGGACAATGTGATTGTCCACTGATGAAACCAAAATATATAGGAGAATACGAAAGAAGTGATCAGAGTAAACATAATGATTTAAAATGCATGTATTTGGAAAGGTAAAACAACAGAGTATTTGAAATGAAATTGGGTGCTACTAAATAATATCAGCGTAATATATTTAATAAGCAAAGTTCTTATTTATCAATCTTAAAAGGAAAATTTAGAGCACCTTCTGAAGTCACTATATTTCTAAGGATGTAAAGCAAAATGACAGGGTGAAATGATATCCGCCCAGAACTCTCACTGAATTCTCATACACATAATTATAGAAATGGTCAAGAATATAAAAATAGCACAAGACCTCCAGTAACACTGACAGCTAAGAAAGGGTGCTACTCATTTTAGAGAAACTTCAGGGATTTCTCTCTCATACAGTTCAGATATGACAAGAATTTACAAGCTAGTTTCAGGGTTAACTTGTCATATTAAAGGATCCCTTCATTATTTTCATGGAAAATAACTTTGGAAAACTCAATGAACAACCTTTAATTTGAAGAGACAGAACACATGGAAAAGCATGAGCAGTGGTGAAAAGAGCAAGTGTACATGTTGATGATGTAAATCAGCAACATAATTTACATTGGAGCTGCAGATTATGCAGATGGCAGTCTGTGTCAAGGTATGGTTTGTGTGTGTGTGTGTGTGTGTGTGTGTGTGTGTGTTGGGGGAGCAGGGATAAAGGTGAGGAAACAGCTTGTTCATAACATAATGCATCTAGAAATATCCTCTAAATATAGGCAAGGATCAGGCACAAATAGTAATTGGAAGCCAGACTAAATGCAAATTTTAATGAACACTGCATCCCAGCTCAAAAGAAACAGTCAAGCACCAGAGAGAAGAAAATCCACTTCTGGGACTGCTCATAGTTCTGACTGTCTTCCTTTTCATAATGGGCTATGGAATTAATAAATGTACAATGCTAAATTATGTTAAATAGCCCCCTCAAGCTTAAAGTCTGACGAAGCTTAAATAAGAGACACTGTTAAGACAGTAAATTAAATTTCTTCATGTAATTGTTTTGCCCTTAATACTTGCATCCTCCCACTCTCCCCCCACCAAGAAAAAAAAAACAAACACAAAAAAACCATGAATCAAAAACAACAAGAAAGAAACAGAGGATCCTGAAGCGGAGCACAGAGATATCACCTGCTCAGATATGTATTTTGTAACCATCTAACTGATAAGGGTATGGAATTTTGAAAATTCTCAGTAATCTCTTCCAATATGAGAGAGAAAGAAAGCAAATTTATATGCCATATTTTGTGCCTACTTTATCATGGAATTTAGGAAAGACAGATTAAATGAGCAATGAGTTTGACTTTCTCTGGGACAGCAATAAAGCAGGAAGGATCTATAATAACTAGAAGAAAAATGTCCAATTCTCAGAGGCTACTCCTCAATGGAAATGGTAAGTTGCCACACCTCCAGAGGTGAACAGTCACCAAAATCTCAGAAGCAAGAGAAGAGTCTGGGTGTTCTAACTACCTTTCTGATAAAGCACATGCACTATCTCAGTCATGATGTGCAGCTCACTATCTTACCTAGAAAACACACACACACACACACACACACACACACACACACACACTTTCTTCAACACAAAATATCCAGTCCTCGCTATATAACTCAGCAAGAAAAACAAAAGCCTTACAGCTTCTATCAGCCTATATTAGTTTGCTAGGGCTACCATAACGAAGTAGCACAATCTAGGTAACTTAAAAAGATAAATTTACTGCTTACAGTTTTGGAGGCTAGAAGTCTGAGATAAAGTTGTTGGCAGGTCAATGCTCCCTCTGAAGGTGTTAGTAAAGGATCTGTTCCAGACCTCTCTCTAGCTTCTGGTAGTTCCTTGACTTGTGGTTGCATAACTCCCATCTTTACATGGCATTCTCCTTGTGTGTGTTTGTCTCTGTGTCCAAATTTTCTCGATTTATAAAGAGTCATATTGGACTAGGGCCCACTCTAATGACCACAAGTTAACCTGATCATCTACAACTACACTACTTCCAAATAAGGTCACATTCTGATGAACTGGGGTTAGTACTCGAATATATTAAATTTGGAGAACAGAACTGAACCCATAGCACTGTCCAAGCATGAGCAAATGGAAACAGCAGCAGGGTAATTGTACCAAGTACAGTACAATAAATTTAGGAAAAGTCAGACTTTATAAAGCAAGAGACAAATTATGAAGCAGCAGTCTTTTATTTAAAGGAAGGTTTTTTTGAGGCAACAGGGGAAAAAGCCAGATGATATAAGGAAAGTAGTTAGGACATTAAAATGAAAAACAGAAGGTTAAAAAAAATAATAAAATTAACATTGCAGAAAATTGAATCTGCTGTGAAGAAAATGCTTGAAATGAAATCCAGAATGCAGAAGAAAAAGACCAAAAATTAAAAAAAGAGATTAAAAAATGAGAAAACTAGAGGAATAAGAAAACAGAAACAAT
Organism: Balaenoptera acutorostrata; assembly: GCF_949987535.1. Lineage (NCBI taxonomy): Eukaryota > Metazoa > Chordata > Mammalia > Artiodactyla > Balaenopteridae > Balaenoptera > Balaenoptera acutorostrata. The sequence goes on along the minus strand of NC_080068.1, from coordinate 59,993,038 downwards.
AATAGTGTATTCCTGATTAAAAGATCAAAACAAGAAGAATAGAAAAAATTTCTAATACATAAGTGAAGAACACATCTGAGTTATAAATGCTTAGTCTGCAGATTTCATGAATTCCTCATGGTGTCCTAACAAAATCGATGTAAAATAACAATAATTTAGGTATATATTGTAAATTTAAGATTAAGACTCTTAAAATACCCTAGTCAGAAAAATAAGTTTGCTACAATATATATTAGAATGTTGGCTGTCTATAAAGTCTACAATCCCGGAAAGAATAAAAGAAAAAGAAAATGTTACAGACAGAATTAAAGTCCTTGAATACACACAACTTCCTGATTTCATCCAACTGTTTTGTTTTCAGAGATAACCAGTATCTTGAGTTGGGTATAAAATATTTACACTCTAATTGTTATACCTTTACTACATATATGGTACTACTAAGTGATATCAAGTACTGTGCATGCTTTTATATAAAGATATATCCTCTAAAACTTGCTTTTTATATTCAAAGAGTTACATGTTCATTTTCCAAAAATGTAGCTCTTGAATTAGTTTATTTTTTGCCCTCTTAACTATTAGCTATCTCTCCCCATACCTTCCATAGTAATTAAGGTAACTCAAAGGTCACACTATACCTTTGGTTGGACATTCACTTCCTAGCATATTCTCCATATCATTTATAGGTACACTGTCCAATATAGCTAACTAGAGATTTTTATATTATGAAAGTAAATAAAAGTATTAAATATCTCAAATAACAAATGCTAATGATGGATCAAGTTGAAATACAAACTTCCATCTCTAGTAAAGGCTAAAAGGAATACATATGCCTCAATAACAGATATCTTCCAATTAATTATACCAGACATTAAAGTCCAAAATATTGTCTCCTCTGTTTTATTCAATTTTAACAAGATGGAAATTGGAGAGGACCTAGGTCCCTTCAGCAGAAGCAGTATACAGGAAATGATGTCTCCTCTGTAGGACTTTCTAAATTTGAATTAACCCAACACCAAGTCTCTTAAATGTCACTAATTGAAGATTCAAAGTCAAATTAAAGTTTCCCCAAATCAACTTCATGTCAAACACATTTCAAAATGAAAGAATCTTCAGCATATAAACAATTATGTGATGAAAATGTAATTTCCAGAGCCCAGCATATGATGCAATCTAGACCTGCATTCTCACCAATTGCCAAGCCTTTGTGTTGTTTGGAAGAATTAGAATAGATACACAAAACAAGAGATCATATATAAAAATTATATTATAAAATAGTATGAGATATGCTTCCTACATCCCTATAAAAGCCCACTTTAGGATTCTTAGCCTCCTTCAAAGAGTGGCATTTGAGAACTTCTGTTAATCGGATGAAATAAAACAATTTGGGGTGATGGCATAACTTAGTCTCTATCCCTTATTGAGTTGCCTTTGTGTTTCTTACACAAATTTTTAAACTCTTAATTTTTAATTTCCTTTTAATTATTTTGTTCCTGTCAACAAAGTCCTAAATTGAATGTGGGCTGTCTTTTGACATGTCTTCTGCTCTCTTTTGACCACAGTCTATAGGAGAAAATACCCAAGTACAGTACGATTTGACTGTTCTTGCAAATTTTTATCCTTTGAAAGCCTGCTTTCATCTTTTTGTTGTCATAGTTGCTGCCTAGTAATTTGTTAGGCTAGTGAATTACCCACTGCCCCACTTTATATCTCAGGTAAAGAATCAACACTGTGTCACTGAACTGAAGTTGGTTCTGCTCTCTGGGAGGAATTCTCTTCTTCATTGTTTTCTTGGATCTTAACTCCACCGTTCAAGTGGTTTTTCTTATCTATTATTCTCCCTGACAACATCTTAGGCAGGTGCTGAAGTATATAAAACACTCATGGACTTCTTCTTGTTGCTACATGTATGGAGGTCTACAAGTTTTTTAAAGGTTTATATAAAACACTCATAATCTATGACAATGTAATTGCTTCAAAAACTTAATAGCCTTCTGATCCATTTTCTTTCATTCAGTTCTGTATGTCAATAACAACAACAACATTTATTTTTTGACATAATTCTCAGGACTGACACATTTCTTTCCTTACTTATCCCCATGGTTTTCTTCTAAATTAACATTGGCTATCTTGAGGCCATCAGAGTTTAAGGAAAGGCTAATCAATCAGCTTAGGATAAGATTAATAGTTATATTATCTGACCTTAAAGTAATGCAGGAGACAGTTTTACAAAATATTGCACTACTGCTTAAAATGTGATTTGATTTTCAGTGTCCAATACAATTCCATGACACTACTCTCTAGGACAACACATATTTTAGGTGTTTCATAAAATCAGTAGCTCATTTCTGGAACTCATTTTTATGTCAGTCAGCTTAGGCTAAGTCATAATGTTTTAGGTCCCCAAAATATGAATGGTTTTTAATAACACAAGTTTATATCTCACATGTTTTTCTAATATCTTGTTGAACAGCTAGTAGTAAGCAAAAATACAACAAAAATTCACACCCGAATTCTTCCCATAGAGGTATAGACACAGTATGTTTGTGGTAGATAGCAATTACATCCAGAATCAATGTGTGTATCAATTATTTTTTTGCCACCTTATCACATAATTCTCTAGTCTTCTAGCTTTCAATATCACTTTCATTGCTTGCTTGCAATAACTACTAAGCAAGTGCCAAATATTTTAGGATACTTTATATGGCAGAACACAAATTTTGATGCCAATTTTGGTGTTAGTTGAAGTAGTGATAACTCTTGTATCACAAAAAGTTCCAAAATATTATTGACAGAACAAATCTGAAGTATATGCCTGTCACTTGTGTGGCATGGTGGGCATCCTTCCACATTTGATTCAGGGATAAGACTCTTTCCATCTTGTAGCTCCACCATATTTGACACATTGGCTTCTAGGATTGCCATGGAAGAGAAGAGTACACCCATTTTTTAAACTACCATTTCCAATAAATAACAAATCACTTTTACTAACATTCTATTACTGAGATCTAACCACATGTCACAACTATTGCAAAGGTGACAAACCAAAGGTGGTTTCTGCTATCTGACAGCAAACCAAACTGAGAAAGAACTAGATCGTTTTGAATCTGTAATGGATGGACAGTAGCTATCTCTGATATACAAAAGAAAATGATTTACCAGTTGATCTATTGGTGTTTATATTCATATTTATATTATTGACTGATTAAACACCATTTCAAGATAATATAAATTCATTTAAAGTTTTCTACATTCCGGACTATGTTTTTTTTCCATAGAAGGTAAGGAGGAGCACCTTTTAACCTCTATACCCACCAATGGACCATATTTTCTCCTTTTCTTTGGATCTGAGCATAATATTCCGCTTATCTAATTAACTTTATCTTCCCATTACCTAAAATCCTCTTCTACTCCCAACCATACCCACACACTCCTTTTCCACAAACACAAATTGTTTCTTTATTTGTCTTAATTCTAATCAATTTTCAGTAATCAGCTTAGGATGTCATTTGTTTTACAGGATTCTAACCTTTAATACCAAAATTTAATTTAGGGGCCCTATCATACATCTCTATAAATATATGGGCTATTACCAATTTTAATTAACATGCTTAATTATAATGATGTATACTGTTGTTTAATTCTCTCACTAGAATGTAACTAACTTAAGGGCAATGGCAGTGTTGGTTTACCTTTGTAGACTTCACAGAACATAAGTAGGCAAATGCAATGTGAAGTGCACTTTAAGAATAATAAAAATAATAAAAATGTACAGATGAAAAGCAGTGTTTTAACATAATTCCTTTTAGAGGTAGTACTGTATGAGATTTCAAAAGAAATATATTAACATGATATCCTGTTTGTATAGAAAGATCTAATAACTGTTCCCAAAAAATAACACCTAGTTTTCCTACAAGGGGATTAAATAATATTAATTTTGGGTTTTTTTGTTTGTTTGTTTAACTGAATGGAGTAAGCAAGATTGATTCAATAGAGAATAAGATGGGCAATGGCATTTCCTTTACAATTGCGCTTTGCATCTCTGCTAAATTTTTGGTGAAAAAAAATGTATGTAGGGACTTCCCTGGTGGCACAGTGGTTAAGCATCTGCCTGCCAATGCAGGGGACATGGGTTTGATCCCTGGTCTGGGATGATCCCACATGCCACGGAGCAACTAAGCCCGTGCACCACAACTACTGAGTCTGCGCTCAAGAGCCCACAAACCACAACTACTGAAGCCCACACGCCTAGAGCCCATGCTCTGCAACAAGACAAGCCACCGCAATGAGAAGCCCGCACACCGCAACGAAGAGTAGCCTCCGCTTGCCACACTAGAGAAAGCCCACGCGTAGCAACAAAGACCTAACGCAGCCAAAACTAAATTAGTTAATTAATTAATTATTTAAAATGTATGTAAAGAATGCTGTGATGAACGACATCCATTTTGCAACTTATGGTGCTCACATGTCTAATCATCGTGTACCTGTTATGTGAATCTAAAAAGGTATAAAACTTCTATAAACATTTGAAACTGTTTATTCCATTTTGAAAACTGTTCTTAAAGAGAAATGAAATATATCTCCCACAGCCACAGAGATACAGACCCTGGAAGCAGATAATACCAGAAAATTTTTAAGGAGATATACCAGGTTCAGTGCGTGTGTGTGTGTGTGTGTGTGTGTGTGTGTGTGTGTGTGTGTGTAATTTCTTCCAAATAGGAAAAAATAAATTTTTCTTGACAGTGAATGTTTACAAATTCCATTCATTTGCTACCCATATAACTAAATAGCTCAATAAGCAATTCTAGCAAATTATAACATTTTAAATAATCCCATTTAAATGAGGATGAAACTTTCACTGAGATCAAAACTTGCTAAAACAATAGCAAAATGTTCAAGGGTAGTCTCCATCATAAATGCTAGACAATAGTAGTTAATATTCACCTTAGTGTCCATCTGGAATAACTTTTAGTAATAGGTAAAATTCAAGATATTTTAAATTTAATATTTTATCCATTAGCTCAGTAAAGTTTATTTATTTAAAAAGGTTTTAGAACTTCCTCCATTTATTGAGCACTTTGTGACCAATTATTCACATACAGATTTTGATAACAGTTGTTTTCTGACCCTTATGGAAATAAGGAAATTTAGGTGTAGAGTTTAAAGCAAGTTCACAGAATAATTCAGCTAGTAAGTTGAAAAGCCTACATTTTAATAAAGGTTTTCCTAACATTAATACATTATTTTCCTCACTATACCATGTTTCAGTACAAAATATATTTAACTAAATTACAATTGCATAAGACAGTATAATTTGGAAGCATAATAAAGTCCTCTCTTAATAAATTTTATGTTAGTTATTCTTACAAAATTTTTTGAAAAAAATAGATTTTCATGTATCATTATAGTATACTTAACGCTCTTTAAAAAACAGTAAATTGTTCAGATATTTCTGTCTTATAAATTAGCAATTGTCAGGTACTTCTTATCGTAAGGAATTATAAAGAAATACTAAAATAGTTCAAAGTCCTCTAAATTTCAAGAGATTTAACATTCTCATTTCTCTCATTGGCAATATATTTAAAATAGAACAATGAAAGTGAAGCAAGTCTCATTAGCTTCAGGAAGGTAGAGAATTGTTATGTTCTATTCTAGTTCTTTGTTGTACTACACATACTTATTGCAATAAGAGATGGGCAGAATTACTTTATTAAATATGAACAGAGCAAGTGAAGCAAATAAAGTACTGCATGTTGAAACAAAAGGCTTGATTTGACAATATAAATGGTGTTTCAACTAGACAAGTGAAACTTAGAAATATAAAACTGCATGTGACTAAAAACTTCTACAAAAGGTCTTTTAGGTTTTATCCTTTCATTGAATTGAGAATAGACTTTTGCTCTGGAACTTCCTCAAAAAGATATTAAAATATTTTATACCAGTACTTGTGCTCCTCCAAAGGTTTTATGGTTTGGTCATTGTAAAATATGCATTAAACCAGGAATCATGTTAGGAGCTAACATGCGTACTCATCTTGACAGTTCTGACACACATTTGCTTGAGAACACTTTATCTGTAAATCTATAAGAATATCACTACTGTTCATTCTAAGTCTTATATTTTACATTCACTGACTCTTCTAAATTTTCCAAGTCTTATTATTATCTCTATTTTCATAAATTTTATTCACTCTTTCATAATCTATATTCATGTTCTCAACTGGAATGACTGTATGCACATGAATTACATATTTCTTCAACTTAGAACTTGTTCAGATCTTCAGATCCATATATCCAACATCCTTTAATACAATTTCTATTCTGATATTCTATAAGATCTACAAACTCAACGTCTCAAAATTTAACTCCTCATCTTCCTCCATCAAATCCCCTCTTTCTCCAGAATCCCACCGTCAGTGAACGGAATCACAATCCAGAGTACTTCAAACCTGAAATCATTTCTCAATTTATTTTTTAGCACCCTTTTATTCAATCTGCAACCAAGTTTTATTGAATATTGCCATTGATCTCTTGTCTTAATCCTCGTACTTTTCTGGTTCTCAGGACTGAATGGCATTTATCACAGACCCCTGCACTCTTCAAATATGTGCATGACCAATCAAATCCAAGAAACTCATCTTGAAAGTTTACTTCCTGGGCCTATTTCCAGTATCAATTACTCAATCAATTAGGGTACTGCAATGAAAGACTTTGCATATTCAAGTTGGGTGATTTTAATAATGAGGCCATTCACAAAATTATAGATAGATATAAGGAGACAAACAAACAAAAATCAATAGCATAGCCACCCCAAAACCAGAAAGAGCAGATGCCATTACTCTTCCTGTGCTTGAGAAGAGGGAAAATAAGGGAGAATCAGAATCTGGACAATGAGAGTTTTCTGTTAAAAATTTCCTGACGAGAACTGTGACTTCTGGTTGAGGAAGGTAGCCAAGTCACTGAGGCTCCCCAGAAAGGAAATGTAAGGAATGAACACTTCTGCTTTGCTTCCTATTGGCTGAAGCAGAAATTACATAATAAAGAAGCCCATTGATTCAAATCAAATTCCCAGGCCACACAAAATAATAAAGCAGGATGAAAAGTTATATGAAGGGGTTCACAGATGATCAATACAATCTTCTATTCCCATGGGAGAGAGCTTTCATCACACTTTCCAGTAGAACTTCAAAATTGCTATACCAGACTCCACTTCTTCCCTTTACACAAAGGGGAAATGCATCCTTGTTTTCCCATTATTTTCTGTTTCACTGTTGTATATTAAGCGTTACTGAAGGTGGGGACGAATAACTTGCTTTAATTCTTAGGTTGTCAAAGTACAAAAAGCCACATGTAGAGTAATGGAAAGGACAGAATATCACCAAGAATTCTTGAATGCTTACTGAATATGACTTTAGGTTGTCTCCTTTGGGAACAGAAGAAGAGGGTTCTACCTTTGAGAATAAGAGCCATATGGGTTTCACTTTGTTTTAATTTTTATTATTAATAATGATATTGGTATATTAACTTAGGTTTTTGAAGAGTTTCTGAGATCAGGCTTCTAATTTAAACTAGCAATTCTTATAGTTAGTTCTTAATATACAATAAAGTGACTTCAAATAAGAGAAAGAACATAATTTAGTCAGTGGTTCTGTGAGAACTGCAAAGTACTTTGAAAAAAAAAAACTGAAAACAATCTATACTTGACAATATAATAAAATATATGTGCAGAAAGATTTAAAAGTTACACATTTAAATAAATTTACAGAAAACCTAGAAGAAAATGGATATTGTACCTGTATGGCAATAATAGGTATAAATAAATATATTTTTTCTATAAAAATTGAAAGCAAAAGTCTATCTGTAAAATAGTTGACTAAAATATGACCCACATAGATATAATTATATTTTAAAAGAATGTGTTTAAACATATGTAATAGATAAACTACAAAAGAATATGACAAAATTTTAACATAGGTGGGAATGCAAATTTTGCGCTAATTCACGACAACTGATATTTACTCTTACAAAGACAAACAAAAAGAGTATATACTTGCCAATTCCCTATAACCAACAAATCTTTTTTTCATAATAACCTCTCACTATTGGTAAGATTACAGGAAGTTGGCAGTTAATATAATGCTAGATGCAATGTAAATTACTATTTTATCCCTTTGATCAACTAGTGTGTCAAAGTGACTCAAAGGTCACAAAAATGCTAATTTTCTCCGAACCTCAGAGAGGTAAGAATTTATGGTAGCAAAATAATTTACCACAGGAAAAAATATTTGCAAGACAGTTCATCATTCTCTGTTAGAATAATATTGAAAATAATCTAAATGCAGGACAAGAAAATGATGCTTGTTACCATAAGGCATCACTACATTTAAATATCTTTTTATTCAAAATATAATTATGAAGATTATATGTGCAACATGGAATATGCTATTATATAACAATAGCAACAATTGTTTATATAATATTGATTAACTATACTATAAAATTGAGCAATGAATTTTGAGCTGAATGAAAACAGAAGCATCCAGGGTTGATTGAAAAAAATTGATTATATTTTTTTTTATTTGAGATATTTTACAAGAAGAAAATGTTCCTTAGTTCTCTTTTCTGTACTAGTTCCCTACTTCAACAATCCATGGGTTTTCACAGGAACTGAACAATGTGAAAAATGCACAAAGAATAGCATGTTAGGGAAGGAGAAAAAATATTGCACATTGAAGTTATGTGGATAAATGCACCATATTTCTCTAGTACTTTCCCTCTTTTGTGTATTTACCTGTAATGTTCTATATACAGACTCTTGTAAATCCTACCTTCTGAAATGTAGCCATGTTCTCCATTTAATTTGCAGCTCTTTGTAGAAAAAGGATCTGCCAACAATAAAGACTGCAGCCTAAACAGAAGAGAAATAAATCAATTTTAGCTATATTTTCAAAAGCAGCAGGTACAATCTTTTATAAATTACTATGATCCAAGGCAGTAAACCATGTAATAACAGAAACAACTAGCAATTTTGGTCAGGGAATATCTTTTAAAATACAAAGCTGTGTGAACTCAGTATTTTTATTTGATGGCCAATGAAAGTTCTATTTCTTCCACTTATTGTTGTTTCTTCATTATTGATTGTTTCAGAGGTGTCATGCCAGTTAGTGTTCTATGTATTTGGGTTGTTATTCTTTCATAAATGTATCTTTCATAAACTCAGCATATGTTGTGACAGCTATGTGCTACTCATTTTAACGAACATATATTATTTTGAACTTTAGTGGTCATGTTAGTTAAAGACACACTTCATACTGCTTAGTGATTTGGGATAATTATTAAAATCCTCTTTTCATAATTAATGAAATGCAGACATTCCCGACATCTACAAGAGAAACTTTGTTAACTTTTCTTTTTCCTACTTAAGTTGAAAAATAGGCTCATCTGAGGTCCCATAATACCACTCTTATAAAGGAGAGGGATTTCTTAATATTTCTATTTTATTGACCCTATTTAGCAGGATGCTCAATACTCTTGTCATTAAGGAAAAATGTCATATTCATTTAACTACGAAGAGTGAACATATTACAAGGTAGTTTCTGCCAATATCTTTAGGGTTTGATTCAATTCAGTCTTATGAGTCAGTCATGGGGAAAGGCCACATCAGCCCTACTAGAAAAAGATTAAACAGTTTACTTCATTCTATCAATCAGACAATTGGTACAGCCCATATGTTCACAAATATCTTACAAAAGACCTGATACATTTTCTAATGCTCCCTCATCGAAGAAAAAGTTATTTATGTTAGGCCTTCTTTTTATACAAATACTTCAATTACATTAAGTTTTGATCAGTCCTGACCATTTTGTTATATTTTATTTGCAACACCCATTTGCAATTTCCTGTGGACAGTTAACTTGGAGCAGAGCACTGAGAAATTAATAGCAATTATACTGCAAATTTATGCAATACTTCACAATTTTCAAAGCACTTGAACAAATCTATATCATTAGAAAATTACATCACATCTGTTAACCCATTTCCCAGACAAATAAGTTGTATTTGCCTAACATAATATATTATTACTAATGACAAGCAGAGCCATAGTTGTAATGCTACTCTTCTGTTTCAACACAGGTAATATGTCTGAGATATATACAGCCTGCTAGAGATGCTAGAATAGAGGAAATGGTGAGATAATTTTTAATAGAAACCAGAGCTTGAATAAAGTAACTATAGTTAAAAGCAATATTTGTGATTTGTAACAGTTAGTGATAACGAGAGCACCAAGTGTCTGAGGTTAAATAAGTACTTTTTTAGTAAGTCTTTTGTTGGTTACTGTCAGGCCCAGGTTCATGAACAGGTCACCCCCTCCTTTAATCACACTCATAACTCCCTATATTTGCCTCACTGCAATTGTCCTTTTAAAAATCTATTTGCATAGGTATTTGATTAAAGTTTTACTAACCAAACAGATTTCAAACTTGAGGGCAAAGATAATCACTGTTTTACTGACCATTTTATTCCTAGCACATGATATATTTTATGAATGTTAGGTGAACATCAAAACTTATGTTGAATGAATTAATCAATAAGCAATCAATAAATGTTATGAGACTGCTATTATTCTCATTTTATTTTTTATTTCTATTAATAGAAATATACTATAATTTATAAGAACAACCAAAGAAACTGAAGTTTTCCTAGAATACACAGTGTTATGAAAACTGCAGAGACCAGCATACCAACAATACTTCCTAAATGATTCTATAAATTACAGAGCTAATAATAACTCTCATTTTAAGTCCAAATTCTATTTCAAATTTACTTAGCTGTAAATAACTTAACTGGAGGCTTTTTCTCCTGTTTACCTATGTCTGCTTTCCATAATCCTATTCTCTTCTCATCAATCACTTTCAAGTATTCTGTGCATCTTTAACTGAATTATTTACTTAAAGGATGACTATTAAGTACCTGATACAATGTGCTGGTTACTCTGCTAAAAATTGGATGTACAATTTGTTTTGATTTTGTATCTCAAAGTGAACCCCTATATCTGACAATCTGTATTATTATTATATTATTATTAGTGCTGCTTTAACTAATTACCACAAATTTAGTAGACTAAAACAACACAAATTTATTGCCTTAACAGTTGTTTAGATCAAAAGTCCTACATTAATGTCACTGGGTTAAAATCAAGATTTCATCAGGGTTTCATTTCTTTCTGAAGGTTTTAGAGGATAAATCACACCTTTTTCCAGCTTCTAAAAACTATCATCATTCCTTGACTCCACCTTCAAAGACAGCAAAAGAACAAATTTTTCTCATGTCACATCTCTCTGATCTATACTTTTGCCATTTTCTTTTCCTCTTAAGGACTCATGTGATTATACTGAGCCCATTCTAATAATCTAGGATAATATCCTCTTAATGTCCTTAATTTTAATCACAACTACATATTATCTTTCACCATATAAGGTAACATATTCACAGTTCCAGGGATTAGGAAGTAGACATCTTTGAGGGGACATTATTCTGCCCATCAAACAACCCATCCTTGATTGTCAGTGGTAATCTGCCAGGCATTAGGTATCTGAAAGATTATTTTTTTTCCTTTCAAAGGCAACCACATCTGCATCACAAATCGTGATAGTAGAATCAGTTGGGTTTCTGTTAAAATTCCAACTACCTGTACCCTAATCCTGTTTATTGAATCAGTTTCTGAAGGTTGTGTCTCAAGGGATGGAAAATTTAAGATTCACCAAGTTCAGTAACAGAAGTTCTTGAAATCTGAGTCATGAGAATCGAATATATTATTTTCTATGTGTTCACTGGCACCCTTATTTAACTCTTCCCCCCGAAGGTAACAGTTCTCTTCACTTTCACTGAGGTTTTGCCCTTGGCCTTTGTTCCTCTTACTGTTTACATTCCAAACTCTTTGTTGATGATTTTATCTTCATTGAGATATTTACTTCTATGTCTAATTTAAGAGTTTTTATCATCAATTCATGTTGAATTTTGTCCATTTTTTTTCTGTATATTGAGATGTTCATTCATATTATTCTTTTCTTTTATTCCATTAATGTGATATATCACATTGATTGATTTGCAAATGTTGAACTATGCTTGAAAACTCCAGGATAAATCCTACTGGATCATAATCAATAATCCTTTTAATGTGCAGCTGAATTAGATCTGGAACTATTTTATTGAAAACTTTTGTATCTATACTCATCAGGGTTATTGGCCAGTAGTTTTCTTTCCTAGCAATGTCTTTTTGTGGTTTCAGTATCAGGATAATGTTGGTCTCGAAAAATGAGTTTGGAAGCGGCCCTTCCTCTTTAATTTTTTGGAAGAGTTGAGAAGAATTGGTGTTAATTCTTCCTTAAATGTTTGGTACAATTCTCCAGTGAAGCCATCTATATGGTAATAGGCTTTTCTTAGTTGGGAGATTGTTGATTATTGATTCGATATCCTTATTAGTAATTGGTCTATTCAAATTTTCTATTTCTTCCTGATTCAGTCTTGGTAAATTTAATATTGTTAAATTTAATGTAAGAATTTTTCCATTTCTTCTACATTGTCAAGTATGTTGGTGTATAGTTGTTCAGAGTAGCCTCTTATGATGCTTTGAACTTCTGTAATACAAATTATATCCCCTTTTTCACTTATAATTTTGTTAATTTGGGTCCTTTCCCTTTTTCCTTCCATAGTCTAGGTAGGGGTTTGTCAATTTGTTTATATTTTCAAAGAACCAACTCTTAGTTTGGTTAATCATTTACATTATTTTTCTGTTCTCTATTTCAGTTATTTCTGCTCTAATTTTTATTATTTCCTTTCTTCTGCTAACCTTGGGGTCAGTTTGTTCTTTTTTTTCCTAGTTCCTTAAGGGTTTGGGATCTATCTTGCCTCTCAATGTAGGTGTTTATTGCTATGACCTTCCCTCTTGAACTGCTTTTGCTGCATCCTGTAAGCTCTGGTATATTGTGCTTCCATTTTCATTTGTTTCAAGAAACTTTCTTATTTTTCCTTTAATTTCTTCTTTGATCCGTTGATTGTTTGGGGAGTGTTGCTTCACTTCCATGTGTTCATGAATTTTCCAGTTTTCCTCTTGTTGATTTCCAGTTTTATGCCATTGTGGTCAGAGAGGATACCTGGTATGATTTCAATTTTCTTAAATTTGCTAAGACTTGTTTTGTGGCCTAACATATGTCCTATCCTAAAAATATTCCATGTGAACTTGTGAAGAATGTGTATCCTGCTGTTGGATGAAATGTTCGGGATATGTCTGTTCAGTAGCTTTGATCTAAAGTGTTATTCAAATCTCCTGTTTCCTTTTTGATGCTCTGTCTGGATGATCTATCCATTGTTCACAGTGGGGTATAAAGGTCCCCAACTATTATCGTATTACTGTTGATTTCTTCTTTCAGCTCTGTTAGTTTTTGCTTTATATATTTAGGTGCTCCAGTGTTGGTTGCATAAATATAATTGTTATATCTTCTTGATGTATTAACCCCTTTATCACTATATAATGACCTTGTCTCTTTTACCATTTTTAGTTTAAAGTCTATTTTGTCTGATATAAGTACACCTAACATGCTTTTTTTATCCTCAGTCAATGTGTGTCTTTAAGGCCAAAGAGAGTCTCTTATAGACAACATACTCTTGGATCTTGTTTTTTAACCCATTCAGCCATTCCATGTTTTTCAATTGGAGAATTTAACCTGTTTATATTTAAAGTAATTATTGATAGTTAAGAACTTACTACTGTCATTTTGTTAATTGTTTTCTGGTTGTTTTGTAGATCTGTTGATCCTTGTTTCTTATCCTGCTGTCTTTTTTTTGTATTTTGATGTCTTTTGATATCAGTATGCTTTGACTTCTTTATCATGTTTTTTAATGTAATTACCATAGGATTTTCCTTCGTGGTTACCATGAGACTTACATAAAACATTTAAAAATTATAACACCCATTTTAAAACAGATAACTTAACTTCAATAGAATTTGCAAACTTTATATTTTTACTTCCCCTCCTTACATTTTAGGTTATTGTTACTACAATTTGCACATTTTTAAAAATTGTGTAACTAAAAGAGATTATTGTAGCTATGGTTATTTTTGCTACAGTTTTTTTTACCTTTTAAGCTAGAGTTGTAAGTGACTTATGTAACACGATTTCCATATTGCAGAATCTAACTATTACTATATTTATCATTACCAGTAAGATTTATGCTACCTTTTCAGCTACCTTTTTATATTTTTATGATGTTAATTAACATCCTTTTACTTCCACTCAAAGAACTACTTTTAGCATTTCCTGTAAGATAGGTCTAGTGTTAATGATCTCCCTCAGCTTTTGTTTGTTCAGGAAAGACTTTATCCCTCCTTTGTTTATGCAGGATAGATTTGCCATTATAATTCTTTACTGAAAGTTATTTTTTTTTCAAAATTTTCAATATGCCATCTCATTCTCACCTGCCATTAAAAGTTTCTATTGAGAAATCCACCTAAAATCTTATGGGGGTTACCTTATATGTAACTTCTCTCTCTTCTCTTGCTGCTCTTAAAATTCTTTGTCTTTGACTTCTGACAATTTAATTATAATGTGTCACAATCCAGCCCTTTTTCAGTTTCAACCTATCTGAGGCCCTTTGGACCTCATGGATCTGGATGTCCATTTCTCTCCCCAAGTTTGGGATGTTATAGCCATTACTGCTTTAAATACACTTCTTTGTCCCTTTCTCTTTCTCTTCTCCATCTAGAATTCCCATAATGCAAATGTTGTTTCTTTTAATTGTGTCTCATAATTCCCATAGGCTTTCTTCCCTCTTTTTCACTCCTTTTTCTTATTGTTCTTCTGACTGGGTAATTTATTATTTGTAATTAAAAAAATTTAATTGGTTGTTGAAGTATAGGTAGCATACAATATTATCTTCAAGTATACAACATAGTAGTTCAACATTTACATACATTACAAAATAATCACCACAATATGGCTAGTAACCACCAGTCACTGTACAAAGTTATTACAATATGGTTGACTATATTACCTATTCTGTACATCTGCAAGACATATTTTTTATGACTAGAAGTTTGTATCTTTTAATCCTTGTTACCTACTTTGTCCATTCCCCAAGCTCTCTCCCCTCTGGCAACAACTTGTTCTCTGTATCTATGAGTCTGTTTCTGCTTTGTTTGTTTTTTTTTTTTCATTCGTTCGTCTCACACTTTAGATTTTGCACCTAAGTGAAATCAAATAGTATTTGTCTTTGTCTGACTTACTTGATTTAGCATACTACACTCTAGATCCATCCACGTTTTTGCAAATTGCAGAATTTCAATCTTTTTATGGCTAATATTCCATTTTATATAAATACCACAACTTCTTTATCCATACATTTATTGATGGACACTTATGTTGCTTTCATATCTTGGCTATTGTAAATAATGCTATGATGAGCATTGCGGTGCATATACCTCTTCGAATTAACGTCTTTGTTTTCTTTGAATAGATACTCAGAAGTGGAACTGCTGGATCATATGTTAGTTCTATTTTTAGTTTTTTGAGGAATCTCCATGCTGTTTTCCATAATGGCTTCACCAATTTACATACCCACCAACATTATACAAGCATTTCTTTGTCTTCACAACCTTGCCAACACTTGTTGTTTGTTGTCTTTTTTATATTAGCCATCCTGACAGGTGTGAGGTGATATTTATTGTGGTTTTGATTTGCATTTCCCAATAATTAGTGATGTTGAGCATCTTTACATGTGCCTGGTGGCCACCTCTATGTCTTCTTCAGAAAAATGTCTATACAGATCCTTGGCCCATTTTTTAATCAGATTGCTTATTTTTTTTATATTGAGTTATATGAGTTCTTTATACATTTTGGATATTAACCCTTTATTAGACATATTGCTTGCAAGTATCTTTTCCCATTCAGTAGGTTGCCCTCTCATTTTGTTGATGGTTTCCTGCAGTGTGTAAAACCTTTTTAGTTTGTTTAGTTTTGCTTTTGTTGCCCTTGCCTGAGGATATATATCCAAAAGAATATTGCTAAGACTGATGTCAGAGACTCAACTGTCTATGTTTTCTTCTAGGAGTTTTATGGGTTCGGGTCTCACATTTAAATCTTTAATTCATTTTATTTTGTATATAGTGTAAGAAAGGAATCCAGTTTCATTCTTATGCATATAGCTGTCCAGTTTTCCCAACAACATTTATTGAAGAGGCTATCTTTTCCCCATTGTATATTCTTACCTCCTCTGTCATAGACTAATTGACAGTATAAGCATGGGTTTATTTGTGGGTATTCTATTCTTTTCCATTTATCAATGCATTTGTTTTTGTGCCAGTACCATACTGTTTTGATTACTGTAGTCTTGTAGTAGTTTGAAATCAGGGAGGATGATACCTCCAGCTTTGTTCTTTCGAGGGATTGCTTTGGATATTTGGGGTGTTTTGTTGTTCCATACAAATTTTAGCATTGTTTCTTCTAGTTCTGTGAAAAAAATTCCATGCATATATAAAATCTGTAGATTGCTTTGGGTATTATGTATTGGGTTGGCCAAAAATATTCATTTGTTTTTTTTCAATACAATGGCTCTAGTAACACTTAGTTACCTTTAACTTCATTCAAAATAATTTTGTTAGATTGTATTGTGACAGCTGTCATATCAGCAGGCGTTTTTTAAAAAAATTACCAAAATTGATGAATTTTTGTGTAGTCATTTTAATACTGAAGATGGAAGAAAAAAGCAACATTTTTGGCATATTATGCTTTATTATTTCAAAAAAGGCAAAAATGCAACTGGAAAACAAACAAACAAAAGATTTGTGCAGTATATGGAGAAGGTGCAGTGACTGACTGAACGTGTCAAAAGTGGTTTGCAAAGTTTTGTGCTGGAGATTTCTTGCTGGACAATGCTCCACAGTTGGGTAGACCAGTTGAAGTTGATAGTGATCAAATCAAGACATTAATTGAGAACAATCAACGTTATACCACTCAGGAAATAGCCGACATACTCAAAATATCCAAATCAAGTGATGAAAATCGTTTGCACCAGCTTGGTAATGTGAATCGCTTTGATGTTTGGGTTCCACATAAGTTATGCGAAAAAAACTTTCTTGACTGTATTTCTGCATACAATTCTCTACTTAAATGTAATGAAAATGTTCCGTTTTTAAAACAAATTGTGACGGATGATGGAAAGTCGATACTGTACAATAATGTGGAATGGAAGAGATCATGGGGCAAGCAAAATGAACCACCACCAACCATACCATAGGCCGGTCTTCATCCAAAGAATGTGATGTTGTGTATATGGTGGGATTGGAAGGGAGTCCTCTATTATGAGCTCCTTCCAGAAAACCAAACAATTAATTCCAACAAGTACGGCTCCCAATTAGACCAACTGAAAGCAGCACTCAATGAAAAGCATCCAGAATTAATCAACAGAAAATGCATAATCTTCCATCAGGATAAAGCAAGACTGCATGTTTCTTTGATGACCAGGCAAAAACTGTTACAGCTTGGCTGGGAAGTTCTGATTCATCTGCTGTATTCAAGATACATTGCACCTTCGGATTTCCATTTATTTCATTCTTTACAAAATTCTCTTAATGGAAAAAATTTCAGTTCCCTGGAAAACTGTAAAAGGCACCTGGAAGAGTTCTTTGCTCAAAAAGATAAAAAGTTTTGGGAAAATGGAATTATGAAGTTGCTTGAAAAATGGCAGAAGGTAGTGGAACAAAACGGTGAATATGTTGCTCAATAAAGTTCTTGGTGAAAATGAAAATTGTGTCTTTTATTTTTACTTAAAAACCGAAGGAACTTTTTGGCCAACCCAATATATTTGAACAATATTAGGGACTTCCCTGGTGGTCCAGTGGTAAAAAATCCACCTTCCAATGCAGAGGATGCAAGTTCAAGCCCTGGTCAGGGAACTAAGATCCCACATGCCATGGGGCAACTAAGCCCGCATGCCACAACTACTGAGCTTGCGAGCCTCAACTAGAGAGACTGCATGCTGCAAACTACAGAACCCATGCACCTTGGAACCTGCGTGCCACAACTAGAGAAGAGAAAACCCACTGCCACAACTTGAGAGAAGCCTGCGCGCTGCAACAATAGATCCCCAAGCTTCAATGAAGATCCCACATGCTTCAACTAAGACCCAACACAGCCAAAAAATAAAATAAATAAATAATAAATTTTAAAATGAACAATTTATAGAAAAAAACAATATTAACTCTTCCAATCCATGAGCATGATATACCTTTCCATTTGTATCATCTTCAATTTATTTCATCAATGTCTTATAATTTCCAGCACATAGTTCTTTCATCTCCTCGGTTAAATTTTTCCTATGTATTTTATTATTTTTGATTCAATTATAAATGAGATTGTTTTCTTAATATCTTTCTGATAGCTAGTTATTACTGTATAGAACTGCAACAGATTTCTGTATATTAATTTTTTGTACCCTGAAATTTTACTAAATTCATTTGTTAGTTCTAATAGTTTTTTTGTGGAATCTTTTGGGTTTTCTCTATATAAAACCATATGATGTATCACATTGATTGATTTGCATATGTTGAAATATCCTTGAAATCTCCAGGATAAATCCCACTGGATCATAATGAATAATCCTTTTAATGTGCTGCTGAATTAGGTCTGAATTATTTTATTGAAAACTTTTTTATCTATACTCATCAGGGATATTGGCCAGTAGTTTTCTTTTCTAGTAGTGTCTTTTTGTGATTTCAGTATCAGGATAATGCTGGCCTCTTAAAATTATGCAAATAGTGACACTTTACTTCTTCCTCTCCAATTTGGACTCTTTTATTTATTTTTCTTGTTTCATTGCTGTGGTTAAGACTTCCAATACTATGCTGAATACAAGTGGTGAGAGTGGGCATCCTTGTCTTGTTCCTAATCTTAGAGAAAAAGTTTTTCTCCATTTAGTATAATTTTAGCTGTGGGTTTCTCATATATGGTCTTTATTATGTTGAGGTATATTCCCTTTATATTCACTTTGTTGAAAGTTTTTATCACAATGGATGTTGGATTTTATCAAACGTTTTTTCCACGTCTACTGAGATGATCATATGATTTTTATCTTTGTCATGTTAATGTGGTGCATCACATTGACTGATTTGAAGATTTGAACCATCCTCACATCCCAGGGATAAATCTCACTTGATTATGATATATGATTCTTTCAGTGTTTTGTTGAACTTGGTTTGCTAGTATTTTGTTGAGGGTTTTTGCATCTACGTTCATCAGGAAAATTAGCCTGTACTTTTCCTTTTTTTGTAGTGTCCTTGTATCTTTGGTATCTATATCTATATCAAGTAATGCTGCCCTCATGAGCAAATTTGAAAATGAGCCTTTCTCTTCAATTTTTTATAACAGTTTGAGGATGATTGGTATTAACTCTTCCTTAAATATTTGGTAAAATTCGCCTGTGAAGCCATCTGGTCCTGGACTTTGTTTGTTGGAAGCTTTTTGATTACTGAATAAATTTCACTACTAGTAATCATTTACTTCAGATTTTCTATTTCTTCCTGATTCAGTCTTGGAAGATTTTATGTTTCTAAGAATGTATTTCTTCCTTCTAGGTTGTCTAATTTATTGATGTATAACTGTTCTCAGTAATCTATTATGATCCTTTGTATTCTGTGGTGTAGGCTGTAACTGCTCCACTTTCATATCTGATTTTATTTGGGCCCTCTTTTTTTCTTGATAAGTCCAGCTAAGGTTTATTGATTTTATCTTTTCAAAGAGTTAATTGTTAGTTTCATCGATCCTTTCTATTTTTTTAGGTCTCTATTTTATTTATTTCCATTCTGATCATTGTTTTTTCTTTCCCTCTACTAACTTAGGCTTTGTTTGCTCTTCTTTTTCTAGTTCTTTTAGGTACATGGTTAGACTGTTTATTTGAGATATTTCTTGTTTCCTGAAGTAGGCTTGTATCAATATAAACTTCTCTATTAGAACTGCTTTTGCTTTACCCCATGGATTTTGGTACATTGTGTTTCCATTTTCATTTGTCTCAAGGAATTCTTTTCTTCCTCTTTGATTTCTTCATTGACCCATTGGTTGTTTAGTAGCATATTGTATAGCCTCCACATTTTGTGCCTTTTCCAGTTTTCTTCTGGTAATTGACTCCTAGTTCTATACTGTTGTAGTCAGCAAAGATGCTTGATATGAATTTCAATTGTGTAAAATTATTGCGACTTGTTTTGTGACCTACCATGTGATCTCTCTTGGTGAACGTTCCATGTGCATTTGAAAAAAATGTGTATCCTGCTGTTTTGAGATGGAATGTCCCATATATATCTGTTAATTAATCCTGCCTAATGTGTCATTTAAGGCCAATGTTTCCTTATTGATTTGCTGTCTGGATGGCCTATCATTGATATAAGTTGGGTGTTAAATCCCCCTATTCTTATTGTGTTCCCATCTATTTTTCCCTTTATGTATGTTAGCATTTGCTTTATTTATTTAGTGCCTTTGATGTTGTACATATACACATTTACACATATTATATTATTTTGTTTGATTTATCCTTTTATCATATACGTATATATGGTATTTTTTATACATTCAGCCATGCCTGAATGTATAAAAGGCATATACTCTATGCCTTTTGATTGGAACATTTAGTCCATTTACAATTGTAATACTTATTGATAGGTTATGTACTAATTGCCATTTTCTTAATTGTGTTCTGGTGGTTTTAAAGTTATCTGTTCCTTTTTCTCATTCTCTCTTCCCTTGTAATTTGATGACTATCTTTAGTCTTATGTTTGGATTCCTTTATCTTTTTTGTGTGTTTATCTATTATAGGTTTTTGGTTACCCTGAGGTAGGTGTGTGTGTGTGTGTGTGTGTATATATATATATATATATATATATATATATATATATATATATATATTTATTTATTTATTTATAGCTCTCTATTTTAAGTCAATAACCTCTAAATTTCAAATGATTCTAAAAGCCCTAAATTTTTACTCCCCCAATGTTTTATGTGTTTTAATGTCATATTTTACATGTTTTAATTTTGTGTATACCTTAACTATTTACTGTAGATATTGATGATTTTACTACTTTGATCTTTTAACCTTCCTACTAGCTTTTTAAGTGGTTGATACACTACCTTTACTATATGTTTGTCTTTACCAGTGAGATGTTTTCTTTCATAATTTTCTTACTTCTAGTTGTGCTCTATTCTTTTCTGCATAGAGAAGCCCCTTTTATATTCCTTGTAAGGCTGGTTTAGTGGTGATGAACTACTTTAACTTTAGTTTATCTGTAAAATTCTTTATTTCTCCTTCAATTATCAATGATAACTTTGCCAGATATTCTTGGTTGAGGGTTTTTTTTTTTTTTTTTCCTTTTAGCACTTTGAATACAGTTGACCTTTGAACAGCATGGGTTTGAATTGTGTGGGTCCACTAATATGCAGATATTTTTCAATAGTAAATACTACACTACTACATGTTCTGTATTTCATTGAATACCTGGATACAGAGGAATCATGGATAGGGAGGCCCTACTATTAATTATATGGAAATTAATCCCCACTTGTTTCAAGGGTCAGCTATATATTGTGCCACTCCCTTATGTTCTGCAAAGTTTCTGCTGAAATATCAGCTGATGGTCTTATGGGATTTCCCTTGTATGTAACTAGTTGCTTTTCTTTGGCTGCTTTTAAAATTCTCTCTTTATCTTTAATTTTTGACATATTAATTATAATGTGTCTTTGTGTGGCCTTCTTTGAGTTCATCTTGTTTGGGACTCTGTGTGCTTCATGAACTTAAATGTCTGTTTCCTTCTATTGTGGTAGGGCCAAATGCTGTGGGCATGCTGGTTGGCAGGCAGAATCCTGGCATGGCTGGCTGCAAGGCCTGGCTGTACACAGCTATTGTGGGTATGCTATTGGGTGGGGCAGACACATGGCACTGATAGGTCAGAGGAAGGATTCCAAAATGGTGCCTGCCAGTACCAGTGTCATCACAATGTAACAAGATCACAAAAATGGCTGCTGTCAGTGTCTTAGTCCTTGGGAGGAGTACCAGCTGCTTCCTGCTTCTTCAGGAGGCTCTCCAAGATCAACAGGTGGGTCTGACTCAAGCACCTTTCAAACTGTTGCCTCTGTCTTGAGACTTAGAGAGAGTAAGTTTTTGCTTGTGCCCTTTAAGAGTGGAGTCCTAGTTTCCTACAGCCCTCCTGCTCTCCAGAACATAGCCCTGTTGGTTTTCAAAGCCAGATGTTTTGGGGGCTCATCTTCCCAATGCAGGGCCCCTGGGTTGGAGAATCTAATATGGAGCTGAGACTCCTTGCTTCTTAAGGAGGACCTCTAGGGTTGCATGGTTCCCACTTGTAGGTCACTGCACCAGGGGTGTCGGTCATAACTAGACCCTATCTCTTCCCTTCCTACCTATCTCATTGTGGTGTCTTTTTTATCTTTAGTTATGGAAAAATATTTTCTGCTACTTTTTAGGTTATTCTCAGAGATAGTTGCTCTTCAGTAGTTGTAATTTTGGTGTGCCTGTTGGAGGAGATAAGCTCAGTATCTTCCTACTCCACCATATTGATCCCAACCATTCTGACTAGATAATTTCTAATGTCCTATCCTTCAGGTCCCTAATTCTTTCTTCTGCATGGTTGAGTCTACTTTTGAAACTCTCTATTGAATTCTTCAGTTCAATTATCGTATTTTTCAACTCCAGGATTTCTGGGTTTGTTTGTTTGTTTTGTTTTTGATGACGGGTATTTCCTTGTCAAACTTCTCATTTTGGTCACACATTGTTTCCTAATTTCATTTCGTTGTCTGTCTGTTTTCTTGCAGTCCATTAAACTTCCTTAAGAGGATTATTCTGAATTTTTTGTCTGACAGTTCACAGATCTCCATTATTTTAGGGTCAGTTATTGCAGCTTTGTTAGTTTCCTTTGGTGGTATCATGTTTGCCCGTTTTTTATGGTCCTTGATTCCTTTCATTAGTATCTATGCAGTTGAGTCGTCAGACTCCTTTTCCAGACTTTACATGTTTGTTTTGGCAGACTGTTCTACACCAGTCAGCACAGTTTGGGTTTCTGTATATGTCTACTGGTAATATCCTTGAGCATGTGCCAACTGCTATTATGCTCTGTTTTTGAGCAAGGAACGTTTGAGCTCTGAGGATGGGGATGGGTGGTTGTGCCTCTGGCTGAAAACATTTGGATAGAACTGATGGCTTGGTTCCCTACCCAAGGGAGGCTATAGAATGGGTTCTGCAGTTGTCCTGATTCTTTGATCAGGTTTACTGGATGAATGCAACTGGGTACTATATTCAGTTGTAGATGAGGCTATGAATTTGTTTCCCTGCCCTGGTAGGGCAGCAGGATGGGATCCAGAGACTGTACAGCTCATTGTTTGGAGATCCAAATCAGGCTAGAGTGTGCACTGAATTTCCTGGTCAGGTGATGTCACTGATTTTGCTCTGCAGATGGGGGGCATGGGCTGTGCTCTCTGTTCAAGTTCCACTGTATATAGGGCTGTTGTATGAGCTATGCAGTTTCCCCTGTGCTCTTGTTAGGTTCTTTGGCTGGACAGGCTGAAAGCTGTATTCAACAAGGATTGGAATTTCAAATTAGATTCCTGCCCAGGTGCAGCAGGAGAAGCAGCTCTAAAGCTATAAAGCTCTTTGTTGTCTTAACTCAAGTGGACTTTCACCCCAAGTTCTCTGGCTAAATAGGGCCACTACTTTTGCTTTGAAAAGTATTGGCTCTGCTTGCCCTTCTCTAGGTTTGAGCACCACTGGGCTGAACACAGCTTCCAGGAGTTGTTACCAACCATTTTGTTTAGATGGAACTGGAAGACACTCTCTGCAGTAGGTGGGACTATGTCTCAGCTCCCTTGCATGGGCAGGAGGGAGAGGTGCCTCTCCAGAGTACTCTCAATTTCCCAAACAGTTCTTCTGGTTGGGAGGGGCCAGGAGGTGCTCTCAGCCTTGGCTATAAATTAATGCTCCTTACACGTGTATAGCATAGGAACGTTCCATGCTCGGTACTGGCTTTTCTCTGAGGGCAATCAGCTCTGTGTACCTATCTCTCAGCTGGGGCACCACTGGCCTGCACAATTTCCAGAAGTTGTTGCTAGCCCTCCTGGTCAAATGTGGCCAGAGGACACTCTTCACAGCAGGTGGAAATATGACTCCTCTCCTTGCCTGGGCGTGGGCAAACTGGGCTCTAGAGCCAGCAAAAATCTTTGTTTGAGGATCCCAATCAGGCAGATCTGCACCCTGCAGAGTTCCCTGGTCAAAGTGTGTCCCCAACTTAGCTCTGCAGATGAGCGAAGCCACTGGCTGGGATTAGTACTTGGCCACTGCAGGTATGAACTCAGTCTGCCAAGATTCATGTACTGGTTGTTGCAAGCCCTTCCCCCATTCTCTCTCATAGGCCGATTCCAGTGGCTGAGAGTCACAGACTCCCCTGCAATCCCAGTGGTACAAAATCAGAGTAGGGGCTCCCACAAAACAACCCCAGTGCTGCGGGTGGGGACTGGCTGCTTCCTCGGGGTCTCTTTACCCACTGGAGGGGCCAGAGTCAATGCATAGCCCCTTCTCTCACCCTTCTAATTCACTCTGTCTTGATCTCTGTGGGGTCAGAAGTGCTTTCATTTCACTCCTGTGTTCTAGGATTCTCTCAGTGGTGTCTTGTTTTTGAATAGCTGTTAGTTGTCCTTCTTGTGAGGGGGAGCAAAGTCAAGAACAACGTGTTTTACCATCTTGGTAACATCACTCTGGAGAAATTTTTTTCCATATGAATTAATTTTTTAACTTAACTTTTTAACTTTTCTCTCTCTAAGTTAAAAATGCAGAAATTAATCATATTGTCTTTTGTAGTAATTTAGATACTTTAGTCCATAGCAAAAAAAAAAAAAAATGATAGCTTTTTTTAAACAGTTCACTGAGCAAGAATGAACATATATTGCCTATGCATAAATGTCAACCTGTAAAAAGGGATTACAGAACTAGTTTGATTTATATAATGTAAAACAATACATGAGGGACATTGTATTATTTTTATTTCTGTGAACTTTGTGTCTCATTCAGTGATACATGGAACAAGTTGAATAGCACTGACATGTTTATAATGGGAGACATTTTCTCTGCTGGTTAAAAGGAAATGTAAATGAGATTATTTTATTTCTCTATCATAGGGAAAATAAGTATTTATTTTAAGCATTTGGTTTTAAAACTTATAGTTCATATTGTATTTTGAATACTCAAAATGTTAAATCCCTATGAATGGGACAAACACATTCTTGATAAGTAATTGACAATGAAATTAGGGGAATTCCCTGGTGGTCCAGTGGTTAGGACTCCACACTTCCACTGCAGGGGGCATGGGTTTGAGCCCTGGTTGGGGAACTGAAATCCCACAAGCCTCATAGCGTGGCCAAAGAAACAAAAAAACAAACAAAAACAAACAGACAGAAAAACCCAGTGAAATTAGAAATGAAGAAAGAAAAAAATATGAAATAATTTCAAAATAATGTAAGGTATGTAGTGACTAGAAAATTTGTAATATCTTCACAAAAACAATTGAGAAATTTTCTTTATCATGACATCCAGAAAATACTAGAGAAATTTTTTTATCAGTAAATATACAGTCTTCTTCATAGATATTTTCTCAAACATTTCATTAGGAAAAATTTTGTAAATTAAAAAAAAATTTTTTTTTAATTTATATATAAAAAATATATAGAAAAATATAAAGAATTACACAGTAAACCATAACCTCACTACTTAGATTCTTGCAATAACTGTGCTACATAGTTCCTTTGTTACATGTCTATATATCTTATCAATCCTTTTATCCAACCCATAATGTATCTTAAATACTAATGCATTTCAAAGTTGTAGATATTAGTACACTTTACTCCTAAACATTTCAGGATTATTATTAACTGGAGATAAATTGTAATTAAGTAGAGTTCAGTATTTGTTTACAATTTTTTGAGGTAAAATGCAAACATTATTCCTAAATGTATCATTTAATGAGTCTTTAAAGTGCATACACCTGTGTAGTCCAGATCCCTATTAAGCTACAGAATTCCCATCACCCCACAAAGTTCCTTCATGTCTTTCCCTAGTCCATCTTTACCTCCACTCCCCAAAGACAAATTCTTCAACCTTATTTTTTTTTTACAATAGATTAATTCTGCCTGTTACATACCTTTTTATAAATATTATAGAGTATGCACTCTTTTGTATAAGGCTCTTTTATTCAGCATAGTATTTTTGAAATTTGCCCATGTAGTTGTATGTCCCTTTTACTTCTGAGTAATATTCCATTGATGAATATGCCATTTTTAAAAAGAAAGGCTTAATCTCTTGTGAATGGAAACCTGAGACATTTCCAAGTTTTATTTATTATAAATAAGCTGTTGTAAACATTCCTGTGCAATCTTTTAGGATACATGCTTTCATTTCTCTTGATTAAATATGTAATTGTGGAATTGTTGGATCATCTGGTAGATATATTTAAATTTTATGAGAAACTGCCAGAATTTTCCTATAATGATTGCGCTATTTTTTCTTCCACAACAATGTACGAGAGTCCCAATTCTCTGCTCACCTTTTTGGTGGACATGTAGTTTATCTTAATGTGGTTTTCATTTGCATATCTTTAACGGATAATGATGCTCAACAATTTTTTATGTGCTTATTGATCCTCTGTATACCATCCTTCTGTTGTCTCCAATGTCTTCCCACCTTTTTATAGGGTTGTTTATTGTCTTTGTATGAAGTTGTTGGCATATTTTACATATTCAGGACACAAGTCCTATGTCAGATATATGTTTTGCAATTTGTTCTAGCAGTCTGTGGTGTCCTTATTCATTTTCTTACTGACAAAAAATGGGACATATTTTTCTTTTATTTTTATAAACAAGTATTTAATTTTGATGAAGTCTAATATATCTTTTGGTAAATTTTATAGTCATTGTATTCTGGTCTTGATTTTAGAATTTTTGTCTACAACCCAGTTGCAACTATATCTTGTTATGTTTTCTTCCAAAAACTATAATTTTGGTTTTCACATGTTCATATTTAATTTTTGCGTATGATCTGCTGTTTTTATGGCATGTGCTTTTCTGTCCTCTGTCCTATCACCTTACCTAAAATTTAATATTTAAAGTGCATCTTTGTAGCTGTGCCTTGTTTTCTCATCAATTCTGGTGATCTCTGACTTTTCATATTTATTATAATTATCAATATGGTTGGGTTTAGGTGTGTCATTTTACTATTTTTGGTTTGTTCAATTTTATTTCGATCTTCTATTTCTACTTTTCTAACTTCTCTTTTATTATTTAATATTTTTCTAGACTCAGATTCCCAGTTATATACTGGCTTTTTTAACATCTTAATTAAGACACAGCTGACACATTAAAAGTACACAATTTGATAAGTTCTGACATAGGAATAGGCCCATATAACCATACCCACCACCCAGACAATAAACATATAAATCATTCCCCACATTTTTCTCTTTGTAAACTTTTTCTCTTATCCCCAAACTACCACTGATTTGCTTTTTTTGTTACTACAGATCTAGATTGTTCAAGAGAAGCACTTTGACATTTTAAGCTGGATAACGTCTTGTGCATTGCATGCTATTTTGAAGCACCTCTGGTCTCTACCTACTTTATGACTCTACCTGCACAGGACTGACCTTTTCAGTCCACCCACAATATGACAACCTGCACATTTCTTACCCAAAATAATCAATTACCTTGAAAAACTTTGATCATAAACAATAGATCAACACAGAAGGCAACCTGGGTAAGTCAAAGGTGAAGGAATAAGGAGAATCGAATAGATGTACATTCTTGGAACAATACCAGTTACTAAGATTCCTTTTTTATCTGTGAGAAATCCATAATATAGATATCAAAACAATGATCAACAATGATGTGGGTTGATGCACATTTCAACCCAGATAGCCCAGACTGAGGCTGAGAAAAGTCAGGCAAATAGTCTTATGATACATACTTACTAAAAAGACTAGATTCAAGATCTCTAACTTCGCAACAGTGAACAGAGAAGATTTTGTGAATAAATCCAGCTGTTTGCGTGCATTTGACTTTGCATTTTACATTTAAGTAAAACAAATTACAACTTTTCAAAAAAAAGAATATTTTACAAAGTACAGGATGGTTTACACTTTTCTTTATTTAAACACCATAAATGTGCTACTGAATAAATTTTAATATAATTAGTGTTCTGTATATTTATTGATGTCTAACAAACCACCCCATATTTAGGCACATAAAAACAACATTCCCTTATTTTTATCATCTATTATGCTTTTCAGAATTGACTAGGTTCAACTAATCAGTCATTGGTCAGTTCCTCATTCAGAAAGTGATGGAGTCATCTAGAAAATTCCTCACTCACATGCTTGGTGCCTGGGTTAGGAAGAATCAAACATCTGGGAACAGCTGAGTCTCCTAGGGCAACTTACTCTACATGGACTCCTTAGTCTGGCAGCCTCAGTGTAACTGAACTTCTTATATTGCGGCTGGAGAGTCCCAGAGATATGTTCCAAGAGAAACCATCAGAAACTACATGTTCTTTTCTAACCTATTCTCAGAAATCATGCAGCACCACTTTCACCACATTCTAATCACCGAGGCATTAACTCAAGGTATGTCTAGGTTCAAAGGAAGGCCACATCTACTCTACCTCTTCATGAGTGGAGTATCAAAGTATTTACAGATATGTTTAAACCCAAAGAACACACAATGGGCTATGCTTTTCAAAATATAAACTATAAATTTATAAACCTATTTCTTTATTTAAAATGAAAACCTAAACTTATTTCAATCCTAGCATTCATGAATTCACCATGACAACTGTGCTCTTCTAATTCTCCAATATATTTGATTGTCTATTTAGAGGATACTTAACAAGACTTCAATTCCTGAGATATTAAAGTAGCATCAAGACTGACTCCTTGTATTCTGGTGTGTAATTATGGAACCTTAGTTTACAGATTTGTTTCTACCATTTGTAAACAGTCATTTGCATACACAAGTAGATAAGCTAATCGATTTCCACCACTTTCATTCCTGCACTATACATTCACCAGACAATAAAATTCACCATGATTTTGCACAAACTGCTTCATGAAAATGCTACTGCGATATTACAATATCCTGTGGTGTTTTGATTTTTTTCACATTTCATATGATGGAAAATAATAATTATAAAGTCATTATCTTTTTCCAGAACAGTAGTTTGGAGGAACAGGTGCATGTCATCTCAGTCTCAGTCTGGAGCTCATTTCAATAAACTCAGACTGGCTGCATTTTTAAGATGGCACTATTAGTTGTCTCATTTGTTACAACCATTCTTTGCAGTTCTCACATCTGTCAAAGTCCATACAGATAGCCCCCTAGAGGAAGCAGATGTTACAAAGTTATAATTTAGATGTTTGTTTTGACTTTTAGACAAAATCTGGACAACAAATATCCTGCTCTGTTAAGCAGCATTATCAAATGAAAATTGTTGATGAATTTTTTTATTAGTTTGTCACTGCTTTTGAAACGATTATCTCAGTAATTAGTACTGGGGAAAACAATATTCTCAGAATGCTTAGCCCTTAAATAGGTAAGGAAAAAGGGAGGGAAGGAGGGATGGAGAAAGGGAGGGAGTAGGGGAGGGAGAGATGGAGGGAAATGATGGATAAATAGATATTAATAGATACGATAAATTTAGATACATATTGATATATCTGAAAGCCAAGTGTGATTTTGTAATTATACTTGAAATTTTATGACAAATGCTAAATTTTACGATAAATGCTAACTGAATATCCAAAAATGTTTGATTTATCCAGAAAACATTACTCCAGGCATAACACTGTATTCAAAATAAATATATTACTGATTAGTGAAAAAAGAAGCTATGGATAGACTTTTGTGGAATGTAAAATTAGGTTTTTGGTATTGATTTTAGTTTGAATTTTATTTTGTTTATACATCTTGTGTAAGCATACATATATTGTTTCTGAAGAATTAATGGCAGATTAATTTAAGAGAGCCTATTAATTTTCATACTGTAACATTTTCATTTCAACGCTTATATATTAATTTACAAAGCACCCACACAAAATAAATGAACCAAATGTAATTTTCAGTTTGGTATCTTAGTAGATGCATTTTCTGCTTAATCCTTGGTAAATATCCTATCATGATGATGACGATGATGACAAAACCAAGAGAATATGAAACACGATAAATAAACATAGATCAGGACATACTCTTCAGTACACAGAGCTTTTTTCTAAAGCAATTTTGATGTATCAATTTTCAAAGGCAAATTTTTCCCTGTTTTAAAATTCCAAAATATAAATTTATTCTGCTTACATAATATTAGCCTATTATGAATTTAATGAAACTATTAGAGCTATGCCAAATTGTTTGTATATTCTCCTCTCTTTCCTGAGTATAAAAAATTCTTAATTTTTTCCACTAAATTTGTAGACACTAGCATGATTTCTTTCTATAGTGACTGAAATCTTCATTTGATATTACTTAATTATTTCAAACTAGGTTAAAAGCTTTTTTACCAGATAAAAATGAGAAAATTTCATCCACCTTATATTCACTTATGAAGTGAATATAAAACTTTATAGAATTATTTGCAATTGCATAAATTACCCAAAAGAATAAATATTTAAAAGTATTTCATATTTCTATGATACAAACTTAAACTAGATATTAATTCCCATGTATGTTATGCCCAACAACACCAAATTACTTTGGAAACTTGCTTTAAAGCAAGAATGATGCTCTAATAACAAAATTGCAGGATGCTGTCAATGTTTGTTCATGCTTTTCTTTGAGTGTCCCAAATAATTAATATGATTATGATACAATTATGATACATAAAATAGTGGCTTATATTAAGGTAATTCAAAATAAGATTCGAAAAATCTTTTATGTGAGAAAAGATCTAAAGCATTGTATTGAACCCACAATAAGAATACAAGAATGTAGTAAGAAAACAGTCTTCTTCTATTTGCCTAAATATATCGTGCCCAATATTTACAAGTCCCCAGACTGGATTAGTGCCTTTATAAGGAGATGAAGAAAACAAAGCTCTCTCTCTCTTCCAAATGAGGATACAATAAGAAGGCTCCCATCTGTACACCAGTAAGAGCCCTCACCAGGAACCCAACCATGTTGGCACACTCATCTCGGACTTCCCAGCCTCCAG
This sequence comes from Balaenoptera acutorostrata, assembly GCF_949987535.1. Classification (NCBI taxonomy): domain Eukaryota; kingdom Metazoa; phylum Chordata; class Mammalia; order Artiodactyla; family Balaenopteridae; genus Balaenoptera; species Balaenoptera acutorostrata. The sequence continues at coordinate 59,961,755 of NC_080068.1, read as the reverse complement.
AATTGTGAGAAACAAATTTCTGTTGTTTAAGCCACCCAGTCTACGGTGTTTTGTTAATGCAGGCTGAACTAAGACATATTCCATATCCTATATCATGAAAGTAAAGAAAATTGGGGCAAATAGTGCACATAAATTTAAATACATTGGAATATGCTCTTATCTATACCACAGATCTTACATATGTGGGAGTCAAAATAAATCATTTCTTAACGTTGATTATTAATATAAATTTATTTTATTTCATCATAATCTATGTAATATCAGAAATTGATCGTAAAAGTATTAAATTACTAGAGAGAAAAAATATATAGGAATAAAATATAATTTATATAGAAATGGTGAAAATTAAATATTAAGCCAAAATACAAAGAAAAAGCCAGTAATGGATAGAAATTATATATATATATATAAAATCACCTCTATGGATGAACTGGATTTATATAAAAAGGTAAAATGCAAAGTAAAATTTTAAAATCCTAAGTATATATTCTATTTTATCTTTCAAGAGGCATAAACCTATGGCTAATGAAGACATTTGAAAATGTTAAAAATATATAAGAAAAACTCCTCAAAAACCAGGTTTAGCTGTAGCACAGCTGTAGCAGTAGTATTTTATAAAGAGAGCACATGATTGATGTAATAGACTAAAGGGCCATTTTATATTGGTAATGTATACATGTCACATCAGACATCTATTTTTATGAGACAAAAAATATAACACTGAAATACATTACAACAAATATATTGCCAAATATTTCTGGGTTTTTTCTGTTTTCTTAAGTGAAATTTATTATACATAGGTCACTGAGGCTTGCCATATGTACTGTTACATTTGTCACAGTTTGTTGGATGAAGCATGAGTACCTGACCTAAAAGTTAGACTATGAGTATTTTGATGAAAATGATCTCCTTATGTTCCATGACAAATGACTAAACCAATCACTTTCTTTCTAGAGACATGTGGACGTGCCAGCTAAAGGTAAATATTTCAGTTCTGCATTTGTACGCAGTGAGGGAAGAGCAATGACTACGGTAGTCTGTTTTTCAAGAAGAATAACATAATAGGGTAGCCTGCATTTGTTCCTGTGTCTGAATAAGTCACTAGGCTCCAGGCAACTTGGTGTCACATATCGCAAGTGGTGATAAGAAAGGTAAATAAATAATGAATAACCATGTAGCAATTATAAAGGATAGATCACAGAGCTTACATAAAATTGGGTATAAAATGTCTTCATATTTTTCCTCATTATATTCCATAATACAATATTTGGTAAAGATATGCCTTAGGTAATTGTTTGTATTCTAACCTGAAATACATTTATACCAATAAGCCTAGGGGAAAAAAGCATATCAAATAAAAAATTTCAAAGAAATACAAGTGACTATTTGTTTATACAAACAAGTACACAGACTGAATATTACTACATTGTAGTCAGTTAAACATATGACTGTTATAATAAATACATGTGACTTATGTATTATATTTTCATGTATTCATTAACAGTGTATATGTCAGCAATCTGGAGGAGAAACATACAACAAAAGAGAAATATTTTAGGTAATAATTTGAAAATATAAAAACTGCATCCAATTTTTTACATTATTTTTAAGTAAGAAAATAGGAAAATGAAAGAAAATGTTGTAGGTATAAAATATGACAATGTCAACCCTACCCAGAATTTCTGAGTAAAGTATATGACAGAATAACCACCTAAGTACCTCAGCAGGATGTCTGACTCATAATAGACACACATTACGTATTGCATCCCTCCCTTCGGATTTCAAGTTTTCATTTTCCTTATGTTCTTAGACATTCTAGGGGTAACAAACTGAAATTCCTTCAGAGAGCAGGCAAGCTATGTACGTGAGAAAAGTCAGATGGTTGCAAGAAGATACGGAGTGGTGAGGATTGTGATAAGTGGAATGCTTACGTCACTGCTGCTTTACACTTACCATTGTATATGTATAACCTCATGAAAATTAGCAAATCTGTATTTTTACTTAAGCTCCCCCAATTTTTAATCTTGTTTCAACAAATTAATCTTACTTTCAACACTGTGAAGGACAAATAAATCTCATTTGTGGAAGAAAATCAGTTTGCAGCATCTGATTTTGGTAATGTAATAGGTTGATCATGGTTATCGTCATGTTCTATGATCTGCTTATATTACAAATATAGAAGGGAAGTTTTCGTGGTTATTATGCTAACTTAGGGCTGGCTGATTAAAGAATAATGCTTATTGACAATGAAGGACACAAGAATAGTCAATATTACATAATGGAAATTCAGGATAATATGATTCTATTATAAATACCTGTTACAATAGTGATAATATAATTGATTTTTTTGGTGTTTATTTTCCATACCTGCAAGTGAAGGAGTTTGACTAGAAGATATATAAGACCCATTTCAATATTCAAGTTCTATGGTGAAAAATAAAGCATTGAAATTGCTTCTCAAACTCAAACCTTTATATTAGCAAAACAATTAGAACCAATTGATAGGGTTTCTAGCAGGGATAACTAAGAAACAAACTCCCTTAAGATCACAATTTATTACTTATTTTTGTATTTTTGCAATCAAATATTGGCCTCTTGAAAAGCTGATGTGTTCTATGCCTTTAAAAATATTTAACTTGATAAGCTTTAAAGTGAAATTTTGCATTGCGATGAAAAAATCTATATACAAATTTGTGGAGATTATATCTGTGTGCATCATTCTGAGTAAAGATAAGAGTGAAGTATGTAGGAAGAAAAAAATATTCTGTAGAGGACATTAATTTTTCTACTGAAATATTATCCATGTTCATCCCAGCTGACAGCATTGTACCATGCAAGGTAATTAATACATGAGAGAAAAAATAGAACTAAAAAAATTCTGCCTAATTTTTCCAAGTATTTTTTAAATAACAACACCCAAAACAAATAAAAATATAAAAAAATTTCTTGCTCTTTGGCAAGTATCTTATAGTAAAGAAAAAAGTTGTATCTTTAAATTAAAATGGTATTGCATGTCAATGGGAAACCGTCTATCCCTGAGCATGTATCTACCAAAGACGGCATAATGATTAATGATAGAAAATACTAGATGAATGGGCATCATAAAAGATGCCAAAACTTTGATTCTTTTACCACTTACATATTTTATCTTACACAGTCTCTTGATGTAGTTATACATTATTAATGCAGAAAACTGTTATTTCATTCATGAATAATTTAGGAAGCACCAAATGTAAGATGAAAAGTTGAGAAAGAAAAGACGCCACTTTCTCTGATCTAAGTTGTTCAGAACACAAAAACAAATGTTACTCTCAACAATGTATTCAACAGTTAGCTTTATAGGTTTTGATGCTAGTCTGTGATTTAAAAAACTGAGAAAAGCTCTGGATTTACTGCTTAGGAGGGTTTACATCTTGTTTTTCCCCTTTGAATTTTCTTGTCATGTAAATTAACATCTATGACACAGTGAATAACATGCCACTCTGTATTAGGAATGGTTCCTATGGACAAGGTTATTTACATAAATCAGTATCATAATAGCTTAGTATATATTACCAAAGAGCTCTCTTAATTTTCCAGTTGTATTTTGGTAATGTGTGTTGCATGAAGATGCTATATGTGAGAATTCTCTGTTGACACACTTTTTTTAGTGTATGATTAAATCCTTATTTTTTTTTTTTTTTGCTTTCAATTGTTTTTATTTTTTTAACATCTTTATTGGAGTATAATTGCTTTACAATGGTGGGTTGGTTAGTTTCTGCTGTATAACAAAGTGAATCAGCTATATGTATACATATATCCCCATATACCCTCCCTGTTGTGTCTCCCTCCCACCCTCCCTATCCCACCCCTCTAGGTGGTCACAAAGCACCGAGCTGATCTCCCTGTGCTATGAGGCTGCTTCCCACTATTTTACATTTGGTAGTGTATATATGTCCATGCCACTCTCTCACTTTGTCCCAGCTTACCCTTCCCCCTCCCTCTGTCCTCAAGTCCATTCTCTACGTCTGCGTCTTTATTCCTGTCCTGCCCCTAGATTCTTCAAAATCATTGTTTTTCTTTTTTTAGATTCCATATATATGTGTTAGTATACGGTATTTGTTTTTCTCTTTCTGACTTACTTCACTCTGTATGACAGACTCTAGGTCCATCCACCTCACAACAAATAACTCAGTTTCGTTCCTCTTTATAGCTGAGTAATATTCCATTGTATTTCTTGGTGGCTGCAGCAGGAGCCTTAGCATTTCATGCCCGTTTCTGGTGTCTGTAATGATAGCCATGGCTCTCGCCTGTCTCTGAAGCTCATTTAGGCAGTGCTCTGAATCTCCTCTCCTCGTGCACCCTGAAACAATGGTCTCTTGCCTCTTAGGCAGGTCCAGACTCTTCCCGAACTGCCTCTCAGGTAGCTCTGAGGCACTAGCCCCCTTCAGGCTGTGTTCACGCAGCCAACCCCAGTCCTCTCCCTGGGATCTAACCTCCGAAGCCCGAGCCTCAGCTCCCAGCCCCCGCCTGCCCTGGCGGGTGAGCAGACAAGCCTCTCAGCTGGTGAGTGCTGGTCGGCACCAATCCTCTCTGCGGGAATCTCTCCGCTTTGCCCTCTGCACCCCTGTTACCGCGCTTTCTTCTGTGGCTCCCACGCTTCCCCCCCCCCTCCGCAACCTTACCCCCGTCTCCGCCAGTGAAGGGGCTTCATAGTGTTTGGAAAGTTTTCCTCCTTCACAGCTCCCTCCCCGAGGTGTAGGACCCATCCCTATGCTTTTGTCTCTGTTTTTTTCTTTTTTCTTTTAACCTGCCCAGGTACGTGGGGAGTTTCTTGCCTTTCGGGAAGTCTGAGGTCTTCTGCCAGCGGTGCTGTAGGTGTTCTGTAGGAGCTGTTCCAAATGTAGATGAATTTTTGATGTACTTGTGTTGAGGAAGGTGATCTCCATGTCTTACTCCTCCACCATCTTGAAGGTCCTCCAACTATGATTATGTCTTAATGCATTTAACGTAGGGCTAATTAGTTAAGATTAATGTGTGGCTCAAAACAAAGAAGGGCACAAAAAATTATGCCTTCTTTTTTCATGTATCCCATTGAAAAGATGATCTGACTGATATGACTAAAAAAGGGTTTTATATTAAATTATTAATTATTTAATTAGCGTAACTTTAATGATATACTTCTTAAAAGCATCAAAATATCATGAAACTTAAACTTCCAACTCTTGTAATAGTGGGCTAGTGCTTAAGACCAACCTCTCTGCTAAGGACATCAAAAATATGAATAAAATTAAATAAAATATTCATTAGAATATATTACGTGAAATGTTAACAACATAGTAAGGGGTTGCAGGGCTAAAGTCTAGGAAAAGGAGAGACACCATAGATATATGTCTATTATGAAGCAGTTTTTTTATTGAGGGTATTTTTCAATTCTGAAAAAATCCATCTAGAAAATCGAGCTTCAGATTGTGTAGTAGTGAGAAGCAGGGAACAACATTAGAGTGCAGGGCCTTCTAAAGAGGAGAGTCTAATGTATTCCCATTTTAATCTGGGATCCCACATGGCTACACCTTCAGACTGAGGATGAAACAGAAGTAAAACTGTACTCTTGGGGACATTCCACCTGGTTCAATGCCACCTGGGCAATACAGGCTACCTCAGGCCTAAAATATGGACTAAGATTGTCCTTGTCTCTAGTGTTCCCTGACATTGGGGTGTCTGGTGCAAAAGTAAATAAAGTATATTTGCAGGAAATTAACATCATGCTATGTCTAAAATTGTTCATACAAATGAAGTTTTAAATTCTATATCTACATTCTCAATGAAAACCAGTCACACAAGATTTAAACTGTCATGCCTGAGAAGCACAGAAACAATATATAATAGAAAACAATTCAGAAAGATGTGAGATTTTGGAATGATCAGATACTGATCCATTATATATTTTTTTAAAAAGATAAGTTTGAAAATATCTCTGGGAAAAAGAGATTATTAAGTCACATATTGAATTTGAAAAAGAAGCAGAGAACTTCTAGTACTAAAAAAATCCAGTAACAAAAATCAAATACTGTACTCAACTCCTGAGTTTGATAAAAGACTAGACACAACTGAGTAGAGAAAGTGAACTACTCTGAGGTCAGAATAAATTTTCCAGAGTCTTACCTGGAGTAATAATAAAGAGAGAAAATACAGAGGAGGGGGTAAAATACATGAAGTAAGAACATCTAAATATTTGTTTAATCTGAGACCCACTAGGGAAAGAGAGAAAACAGAATAGCAGTATTTGAAGAGTTAATGGATAAGATTTTTTTTCAAAACAATGAAAAATACCAATCAGAAAATTCTACAATCCCAAAGAATTTTGAGGGAAATAAATGAAAAGAAATCCCTACTAGATACTTCATCATGAAACTGCAGAAACCAAAAATTCAGGAAATTTTAAGGACTGCCAGATAAAATGCAAAACCTCCTTTAAAGGAATGAAAGACTAATTTCCTCAAAACCAAATTTTCTGCCTAAGATAAAGGAATCATCAATGCAGCAGAAAATTGACTGTATTCCATTATTCTACAATTTACATTCAGAAAATTAAAGACATAGAGTAAACCATGGTCACTCTGTCCAATAAATTTCATAACTGTGATGAACTTGGGAAATTTCTAGGAAAAAATATAAATTACTAAACCTAAACCTAAACCAAAACAATTACCAACCTATTTACCCTTTCCTTTTCTTTTCAGGTCTTCCTGTACTTCTATTCTTTTATCTAGGATCATTTTTCCCTCTGAAGAATGTGCTGTAATACTCTTTTTAGTAGCCCTTTTAATGCAAGAATTTCCAAGGATCAATTATTTCATGTTTGTTGTAAAAATTTCTACATTTAGCTTATATTTTTGAAGGATAATTTCATTGAATATAGCATTCCAGGTTGGCAATTGTTACTGTTGCTGTTTCTTCATTTAAAGATATACTAGTAATATCTCCTCATCCCATTTTTTGTTGTTGTTGAAAATATCGTCAGTTTTATTGTTGCTCCTTTGGAATAAATGTATGATTTACATTCACCCTTTAGCAAAATCAAATATTCATGACCTGTAGCCATTTTAGGCTTTTCAGTGTCTCCCATTAGGATTAGAATGAACTTTTCCACCCAGAGCTTTTTGTAAGCTACCAAAGATACCCTCTGACTCATAATTAGCCTTTGTGTGTTCCCAAATGGCCCTCATTATCCCTCTGCAGTGTATCAATTTCAACTTAGCAATAACCAGCAAACTTTGCTGTTACTCTAAGAACTGCTTCCTCAACCCCATCTTTTTTGAATCATCACCCCTCCAAGGGTGTTCCTCCTTATCAGTATCTTTTCTACTGAGATCAGCAACAAGGCTGTGCTCAACATACCATTCACCATGATATCATTTTCATGGCAGTGAGTGAGCCAGTCCCAAGGCCCCATCATATCACCTGACTTCTCAGATCAAACATGGTACCATATTTTTAGGTCCTCTGAGAAACAGACAACCAGACGGATTTAGTTGTACACAAGATTTACTTGTCAAATTCCTATAAAAGAAAAATGGAGAGTGGGGTGGAGCAAAGGTATGTATTGGGAACATTCAGAACACATTATAGGTCTGACATTAGTAAAAGTAAATGTGGAAGAAAGGAAAATTGTGTGCTGAGTCTCAGACTGAGGTGCAGACCTCAGTTTGTTTTGGCTAGATTGATGAGGAGTCCTTAAGGAAAGATACCCCTTGCAAGAGTTCCACCTTTCACAGATCAGGGCCTCCATCAGTATCCCCACCATGCTCAAACACTGGCTGGGAGCAGCCCAGAGTGAAAACGGTAGCTGTGTAGTGTATGTAGTAGTAAGTATATCTTGTGGAATGGTAACAGAGGCTATCGGTCAAATATTTTCTTCACAGCAGTAGACTTGAAAGGTACATTTTCATGGCCACCACAACTAGACAATGCAGTAAATGCTAAAATAATGTAGTGACTCTGTATTCTTTTATGTCCTTCTCTCTATTGTTAATTTTACGTCTACTAGGTAATTAATATTCCTTAGACTCATATTGCAAACTCTTTCATACAGTGCACATTAGTTGATGTATCTCTTCGTTCTTTCAGTTTCTGGAGGTTGATATTTTGGCCTGGGCTCCCTCAGGGTTCTTGTCAGTGCCTGTTTAGTTTAGTAGTCAGCCAAGGATCTGGGCTGAGTTTATTTTCATATTTTATAACTCAGTACTTCCTTGCTTCTGATGGTCACCTCTCCCCTAAATCTTCACCTGACCTGTCAGCCCAGAGCTCTGTGCTTTGACATCTTAAGCTACAAAAGTCTCAATTTGATGCTGCCTAAGATTAGTTCAGGTTGAGAAACTGAATTCATTATAAAAACAGTAAATTCACAAAACTCATCTGGTGCACTTTTGTCGTTCAGATGTAGACTCCTGGCTTTCTGGTTGCTTGTTTGCAAAACTCCCAAGTGTTTCTGCCATGCATTCATACTTTGGTAGTCAGCAGAGATTTGGGCAAAGTTAATACTCAGAATTGGGGTTTTACCCTTTCTACAGTTCTCTTACTATCAATATCACACTCTCCACCCCAACTCCTGCTAATTTTCCAGCTTTTTTGACAGCATTGAAAACTTTCTGCAAATTTGAGCCAGTAAAGTTGTGGGCTTTGGCACTATTACTAAGGGAGTAGGAAAGTACCATCAGCCAATAAAGGAAAAAAAACAACAACAAAACCCCAACAATTCTCACTTCATGCTTATATTGCAGCTGTACCTTAGCAAGGGTAAATTTTCTTCTACTACTGCTTGTTTGTGGTTTTCCAATGCTTTTTACATTTTCAGTTTTTCAATAATTTTTCAAGATTTTATATCTGCAACATGTGAGAAGTTTCAACTGATTATGTCCTAGACCACAACTGGTAGCCCAATTGGGAGAAAACATGAATAGCTGACAGTATAAAAAGCTCAAATACATAACAGTAACGAAAAGATAACCAAGCAAATAGAGAGCTGAGTATAATAAGTAAGCAAATACTTAGCAGACTAGGAAAACTCAATGAGCACTGGTCTATAAAATAATTGATTAGTATCACAAATGATGAAAAAATACAAATCAAAATAATTTTAAGCTTTATCACACTCATTACTTTTAAGGGAAAAACCCTAAAACATCTGCCAGTTTTAGAGTTTGCAATGATATAGAGAAAAACTGCTGTCAGGGTCTAATGGAGAAGAATGACAGGATCTGTTTCTGGACAGTAGTTATCTCTAGTGAAAATTGAAGGTAAGGGAGATGTAAATAGAGGTCCTCTACAATTCCTAAAGTTTCTAGTATTAAATTTTGAAAAAAAATATGAGAAGCCAATAGAGAAAAATATTTTTTGGATCTTTTTTGTAGTTTTATTTACTGTGTTTTTGTTGTAAAATAGGTTTCATGGTTGATCTAAAAGTTTATTACCATAATTCCTGGGAAGAACTGGGAAGCTGACTCCAGCTGTGATTCCACAGAAAAGAGTTAAATAATATAATCAGACCAGACTGTACTACAGAGTGATAGGTAAGTTCATGTTTATGTCAGAATATAATACCAAATGGCCACATTGGTCATGGTGCAGTTTCAAAATTTTTAGTACTCCTTCTTTAGATGAGCTAATTTCTGTCATAGGTAAGTGGATTCCATTCAGGAATCCTCTATTCCTTTTGTAGACCTTTAAGGAAGCACTCATGCTTAAGAGGATCATCATCACTCACTCAGATGTTGATATCAGCATTAATTAAGGGATAGTTTGTATTTGCCTTATAGTATGCAAATTTAGCCATAAGTCAGCCTTGTAATGAAACTGAAAATCTGAATATATGCCATCTAAAATAACTATTATACTAGTGTGTCAAGTTGAGAACAGAGCACTAATAAAAACCAACTCTAGTTACCCACACTAAACTCCATCTAACATTTTTTTGGCTGCTTCCACTTCCTGACTTTCTGATTATCATCTTTATGAGGACTTGACCTACTAAGTAAACTACCTGACTCAATTCCCTGTCTCTGAGTTTATTTTGGGGAGTACCCAAATTAAAACACCACTTTATGGTTTAGTTAATGGTTTCTGGACTCCCTTCTTCCAAGAATTAATTCTGGCCTAGTTCCTTTTAGACCCTAACTTCAAGCCAGAGAAAATGATCAGTGTTCTTATACAAGAAAGTTCCAGTACTCATAGCTTCAGTGTAAATTTCCAACTTTTAATCTTGATGATTTGATTTACTGATCTCATTTCAGTCTTTTTTTTTTTTCTAACTTCACAGTGTTTTAATTACATTTTGACTTATTTCTTCATGTTTCTCAATGTTTCTCTCTCTTTTTCATTATATCTCTATGAAAAAATCTGTCCAAATGACCCTGCCTTTTAAGTAAATCTTACAATTTATTTCAACTCAATAGTTCAACTGAACCAATTAACCCCATCGAGTTAAAAAGCAACAAAAAAACATGGTGGAATATCACCCTCTAGGAGAAGTTCCTTCTTCTCTCAGCTTGGTATAGATTCTTTTTTTTTTTTTTTTTTTTTGGCCATGACACACAGCATGTGGGATCTTAGTTTCCCAACCAGGGACCAAACCCATGCCCCCTGCATTGGAAACACAGAGTCTTAACCACTGGACCGCCAGGGAAGTCCCTAGATTCTTAAATCTTATGGTAAGTCAGTAGAAATTTAGTTTTAGTTTTTAATATTTAAGTGGCTACCTCTTGTCAAAATAATTGTTAATAATTTTGAGATAAACCTTGAACCACTTCCACAATATGAAAATTAACTGCAAAACTGTTACACGTTTAACAACATGCTTTTACTTTTATGTATTCCAAATTATGTTTGTTTCTCCTAATATTTTAATGATGAAATATTAAGATCCCATATCACTACTAATTTCTACAGGAGTGCTCCCAATACAATAGCATTTAAAACCAAAAATGTCATAGTGATGAGAAGGAAAAAGAAGTCATATGTAATGTATTTGATAATTCCCAAGTCAAACTTAAACATTAAAAGAGATTAAGTTGATTATAATAAATTGGCAATATTAAAAGTGTGTGCTCCATAAAAGTGAGATGAATAATTATCTTATAAAAAAGGAAGAGAATGTAGAGATGTAGAGAAGTAGAAGTATTATTACATCTTTATTTAGTCGTGTACAGTCTGATCATTGTGGAAGAAATTGACATTTTATGTGTTATATAATTCTCAAATTTTCTAGAAAGTATTTTTGTAACCTTTTATTTTTATATAAATTCAAACTTATAAGATTATGAGAATTGCCTGTATGCCCTTTAACTATATTCACCAATAAATTCCATTTCCCCAGCTTTTTGTCTTATCAATCCTCTCTCTGTCTCTATATATCTCACTGTGTTCACAATTTGAATTTTCCTAATGAATATTAAGTCTAGCATCTTTTCATGTGTTTACCAGCAATACACACATCTTCTCTGTAAAGCATTTGCTCAAATGTTTTACCCATTATTTATTGTGTTGTTCGCTTTCTTATTATTGAGTTTTGATATATCTTGATATATTCTTGATACAAGTCCTTTATCAGATATGTGATTTGCCAATATTTTCTCCCAGTCTGTTTCTTGTCTTTTCATTCTTCTATCACTGTCTTTGGAGTCACATGATTTTTTAAATTCTAATGATATGTTGTATTTTAGGTATAATGTCTTAGAAATCTTTGCTTACCTTAAGGACATAAAGATTTTTTTCCTATGTTTTCTTCTAAAAGTTTTACAAATAGTATATGTGAATGTCTTTTTATTTTTTCATCATGAATTTGCTGCATATCATGAAAAGATAATGCAATATTTCTCTAATATACAATTTGACTAATAGTATTCTAATGAGTGATATTTATTTCAAAAAGTTGTGCACCTTGAATTAAAAGAAGTTAATAAATGTAAAACTTTAACAGTGCAGCCTGGTTCATAATTGGCACAAAGTAGCACGCTACGCAATTAAATGTGTTAATATAACTAAATTGCTTTAATAAAAGTGTGATACGTAGTAAGTATATAATATAAAGATATTAGGAGACTGTAAACACATATCAACATATAATAATCCTTATAAAATTTTAAAAAATATTATCCTTCTTTCATATTTGTGAATTCAGGATCTGTTTGATGATATTGGCATTTATAAATCTTTTAACAAATAAAAAGCTCACAGTAGAAACATCATTGGTCAGTTTAGTAATATAGAAAAACAGACAGTAAAATCATTGGTACCATAGCAAAACAAGAAAATTGCTGATTATAAATTATTTTTTTAAATCTATGTAAAGAGCACTCTAATATTCCCAGTCTATATATATTTGGATGACTAAAATATCTACATTTTCTATGTTTCCTACCTTGCTTTTATTTAATAGTTGATTATACTTTGCTACAAAAATGTACTCATAAGGATGAATCACCTGAGGCTTTGAATAATGGAATAACTATAGCATTAAAGTGATGCTAAAACTGTCTTAAGTTAGAAATTAATTGACTGCTTTATAGACTTTATATCTAAATTGTCAGTGTTTTTATTATATATTCATTCCATTCACATTAGAATAATATTAAAAATAAGAAGTGGACTTAGTTAAAATTTTTGAGGGGATTTTCAAAAGTAACTTTTTAAATTAAGTGTTTTAAACTATCTGGAGGCCTAGTGTAGCTTTCTCTGTTTATATTATATAGCCAAATGACCAATTCATTCACTCACAGTAACACTTTCAATGTGTGTGCATGTGCGTATTTTCACATTAAAAATATAGATAGATTTTGAAGTATTCTCTGATAGGTGTGGATGCCAAATTTACCACCAGTGACACAAATTTGGAGTCATAAAATATAAAGTATTTTCATTATATATTTGGTTTCCATTATATTCCACCACATTTCTCAATTTTACTTTTAAAAATTATTTACTTATTATGCGAGAATTCTCACGATGAATCACAAATACCCACATATAAGAGATATAATGCCTTTCTGTTTTATATGCATGCAGCACGCATGCGTGCACACACACATATACACACACACACAACCTGATGACTGATACCTCTATATACAGTTCTAGAAAACTCTTGTCTTGTAGGATAAGGATTTTTTAACAAAAAAAAGTGATAACTTATTTTGGATCTTTGATTAGAAAAAAGAAAATTAGCGAGAACTTTAGAAAAATGTGAACCAAGTCTCCTTGTTTTTAAAATATATTCATTGCTGTACTTACAGTATAGTTTATATATATATAAACACATATACATACACATATGTCAATATAAATAAGAGAGAGAGGGAGTGAGAGAGAAAAGAGGAAGAAAGAGAACAAATTATAAATTAATTAAGTAAATATACATCATTTAGGAAATCTGTGTATAATGGTTATTCAAAAATTATTTTTATAACTTTTCAAAAATATGACTTTTTCACACTAAAATATTTTGCAATTGAGAGTAATTCAGTGCTATATTTTAAAAAGAATAATATAAATATTTCATAAAACTTTTCATGTTTTTATAAATTAAATAATAATTATCATACATAACTTCTTCATAAAATTCTAGAGCAAAGCAAGGAACCAAATCTATATGCTTGCAAATAAAAAATGACATGTATATCCTATAATCAATGAAAATTTTAAGCAATTAAATTGCCTTTTTATAACCTTCATATGCTCAATCCCCTGATTAACCTTTTTTCTATCTCTAGTGTTAGCTGATTTTAGATTTATATATCTTTTGATGTGCTTATTACCCTATACCAAATGTTCTCTGACTATTTATGAATGTTAATGCTCTACGTTAGATCAGGAGGTGTTTTAAGTCAGATTTACTTTTCATTTATTCTCCCTTGTGTCTCTACATTGGTTACTGCAAGGATCAGACTAAAGTTTTAAATTAAAAAACAAAGTGACAGCAAACTATGAGATATTGATTAAATTACTGAAGTGGTCTATTGAAAGCACATCATCCATAATTAGCTACATAAATTTAATTCACTCTGTATTTTCCTATTTATGTTTTTCTATGCTTGTTTACAGTGAAAACAGTAAAAAGTCATATAGCTATGCATAAAAGAAACTTGGAATCCAGAATTAATTGAGACTTGATACTTGATTTGTACCTCAATCCACTATTTGTTATAGGGAAAAGGGATGATTTTGTTGTAAAAGAAGGAAGACTATTACTATAAGTTTTACTGATTTATTTTGTAAGGGATTAGTATAATTTGCTGCTTTCTCCCTGGTAGATCTGTCTACCCTTAAAAGCCCTAACATCAAACCAACAATATTCTTGGAAGAAATTAGCCACTGATGTAATCACATTCAGGAAGAACTTCTTTCTCTGGAATCTTATTGTATTGTTCCGTCCCTAGCTCTCAAATGTAATTAAAATTATGTTTTTTGTAATTTACCAGATATTTCTGTGTGGCAACAGGAACACTGTCTTGCTTCTGTTTACTATACTCTTTCCAGAGATAAAGCCCAATTACATTTAATGTATGTTTGAGATTAAATCTATCAATTATATTTTTTCCCCCATTTGACCTCCTTCTTATGTATTTATTTATTATTCTACTCTGCTCTTTCGTAGAATTTTATCCAATACCATCTTTTGCTTGGTATTTATATATTTCTTTACAATTATTTTAGTATTTGACCTAAAACTCACTTGCTGCATTTTGATATCTTCATTTCCCAGAAAATGCAACAACCTTGGAACACTTCAACCACATACAACACCCTTTTGACTTACATGCTATTTCACGTTATGTTTTAATTATTTCTTTTTTTTTTTTTTTTCTGCTGTGTATTTAATACTGGAACTACCCAGCCAGGCAAAAAAGATTCAAGACGTAGGTAGAGTAACTCACTTGCTTACATTTCTTTCTCCAAATGAAAAGAAATTTGAAACCCTGTAAGGATCAGCATGAACTAACAAAACACGTGTAACAATGTTGGTGCCATTGTGCAGCTCACACAAATGGAAGTGGCAAAACTTACCAATGATTTTGCCAATACCAACATCCAACAGAGCCAACTCTGTTAACAGTTTTTTTTTTTTTTACAAGAGATAAATAGACTGACACCAAGCATTGTACATGGATGACCACAACAAAAGCAACAATGATTGCAGTTACCAAACATGAAACACACTCATACTATGTCATAATATTGACATTCAGTCCAGTAATCCTCCACTGTAACAGCTCCTTTACTTTGCAGTGAAAATTGATTTGTATATTCTTTGCCTCTGAGTCCTTGTGGGATTTTTTTTTAATTAATTCAGACAGAAAGTCACAAAAATTATACTCATCCCCATCAGTTCACTCAGTCCCATGTAATTAATTTTTTTTTCATCTTGATCTTTTGTTAGCACTTTTATGAGTTCATCAGTTTTTCATTAGAGTTCTGAAAATGCTTATTCATTCAGTTCAGCAGTACAGTCAGTTACCAGAAACCTGTACTTGTCAGAGTCTTTTCCATGAATTTCTTGAAGATGAAACCCTTTTATAGGAACATATTTGCAAAATCATCAGAGTACACCCAGAACTGTCTGTAAATGACAAAAGACTTAAAAATGACCACGGTTAAAGATTTGATGAAAGTTCATAATAATGCAGTTGACAAGAAAATTAGTTATTTCTGAGATATACATTTTAAAGTAATAACTAGGATTATTACTTATAACATTATACCAGAACATATAAGATTTTTAGAAATTTCATGTAATGTCTGAAACATTTATATTGACATATTTCCATACATATTTCCATACAAATACAAATATAAGATTTTTAGAAATTTCATGCAATGTCTGAAACATTTATATTAACATATTTCCATACAAATAACCCAATGAAAGTTTAGTATTAGTTGTTTTGTTTGTTTTTTTATACTGCAGGTTCTTATTAGGCATCAATTTTATACACATCAGTGTATACATGTCAATCCCAATCGCCCAATTCAGCACACCACCATCCCCACCTCACTGCAGTTTTCCCCCCTTGGTGTCCATAAGTCCATTCTCTACATCTGTGTCTCAACTTCTGCCCTGCAAACTGGCTCATCTGTACCATTTTTCTAGGTTCCACATACATGCATTAATATACGATATTTGTTTTTCTCTTTCTGACTTACTTCACTCTGTATGACAGTCTCTAGATCCATCCACGTCTCAACAAATGACTCAATTTTGTTCCTTTTTATGGCTGAGTAATATTCCATTGTATATATGTACCACAACTTCTTTATCCATTCGTCTGTTGATGGGCATTTAGGTTGCTTCCATGACCTGGCTATTGTAAATAGTGCTGCAATGAACATTCGGGTGCATGTGTCTTTTTGAATTACGGTTTTCTCTGGGTATATGCCCAGTAGTGGGATTGCTGGGTCATATGGTAATTCTATTTTTAGTTTTTTAAGGAACCTCCATATTGTTCTCCATAGTGGCTGTATCAATTTACATTTCCACCAACAGTGCAAGAGGGTTCCCTTTTCTGCACACCCTCTCCAGCATTTGTTGTTTGTAGATTTTCTGATGATGCCCATTCTAACTGGTGTGAGGTGATACCTCATTGTAGTTTTGATTTGCATTTCTCTAATAATTAGTGATGTTGAGCATCTTTTCATGTGCTTCGTGGCCGTCTGTATGTCTTCTTTGGAGAAATGTCTATTTAGGTCTTCTGCCCATTTTTGGATTGGGGTGTTTGTTTCTTTGATATTGAGCTGAATGAGCTGTTTATATATTTTGGAGATTAATCCTTTGTCCGTTGATGCATTTGCAAATATTTTCTCCCATTCTGAGGGTTGTCTTTTCGTCTTGTTTATGGTTTCCTTTGCTGTGCAAAAGCTTTGAAGTTTCATTAGGTCCCACTTGTTTATTTTTGTTTTTATTTCCATTACTCTAGGAGGTGGATCAAAAAAGATTTTGCTGTGATTTATGTCAAAGAGTGTTCTTCCTATGTTTTCCTCTAAGAGTTTTACAGTGTCCAGTCTTATATTTAGGTCTCTAATCCATTTTGAGTTTATTTTTGTGTATGGTGTTAGGGAGTATTCTAATTTCATTCTTTTACATGTAGCTGTCCAGTTTTCCCAGCACCACTTATTGAAGAGACTGTCTTTTCTCCATTGTATATCTTTGCCTCCTTTGTCATAGATTAGTTGACCATAGGTGCGTGGGTTAATCTCTGGGCTTTCTATCTTGTTCCATTGATCTATGTTTCTGTTTTTGTGCCAGTACCATATTGTCTTGATTACTGTAGCTTTGTAGTATAGTCTGAAGTCAGGGAGTCTGATTCCTCCAGCTCCATTTTTTTGCCTCAAGACTGCTCTGGCTATTCGGGGTCTTTTGTGTCTCCATACAAATTTTAAGATGATTTGTTCTAGCTCCGTAAAAAATGCCATTGGTAATTTGATAGGGATTGCATTGAATCTGTAGATTGCTTTGGGTAGTATACTCATTTTCACAATGTTGATTCTTCCAATCCAAGAACATGGTATATCTCTCCATCTGTTGGTATCATCTTTAATTTCTTTCATCAGTGTCTTAGTTTTCTGCATACAGGTCTTTTGTCTCCCTAGGTAGGTTTATTCCTAGGTATTTTATTCTTTTGGTTGCAATGGTAAATGGGAGTGTTTCCATAATTTCTCTTTCAGATTTTTCATTATTAGTGTATAGGAATGCAAGAGATTTCTGTGCATTAATTTTGTATCCTGCAACTTTACCATATTCATTAATTAGCTCTAGCAGTTTTCTGGTGGCAGTTTTAGGATTCTCTATGTATAGTATCATGTCATCTGCAAACAGTGACAGTTTTACTTCTTCTTTTCCAATTTGTATTCCTTTTATTTCTTTTTCTTCTCTGATTGCCATGGCTAGGACTTCCAGAACTATGTTGAATAATAGTGGTGAGAGTGGACATCCTTGTCTCGTTCCTGATCTTAGAAGAAATGCTTTCAGTTTTTCACCATTGAGAATGATGTTTGCTGTGGGTTTGTCATATATGGCCTTTATTATGTTGAGGTAGGTTCCCTCTATGCCCACTTTCTGGAGAGTTTTTATCAGAAATGGGTGTTGAATTTTGTCAAAAGCTTTTTCTGCATCTATTGAGATGATCATATGGTTTTTATTCTTCAATTTGTTAATATGGTGTATCACATTGATTGATTTGCGTATATTGAAGAATCCTTGCATCCCTGGGATAAATCCCACTTGATCGTGGTGTATGATCCTTTTAATGTGTTGTTGGATTCTGTTTGCTAGTATTTTGTTGAGGATTTTGGCATCTATATTCATCAGTGATATTGGTCTGTAATTTTCTTTTTTTGTAGTGTCTTTGTCTGGTTTTGGTATCAGGGTGATGGTGGCCTCATAGAATGAGTTTGGGAGTGTTCCTTCCTCTGCAATTTTTTGGAAGAGTTTGAGAAGGATGGGTGTTAGCTCTTCTCTAAATGTTTGATAGAATTCACCTGTGAAGCCATCTGGTCCTGGACTTTTGTTTGTTGGAAGATTTTTAATCACAGTTTCAATTTCATTACTTGTGATTGGTCTGTTCATATTTTCTGTTTCTTCCTGATTCAGTCTTGGAAGGTTATACCTTTCTAAGAATTTGTCCATTTCTTCCAGGTTGTCCATTTTATTGGCATAAAGTTGCTTGTAGTAGTCTCTTAGGATGCTTTGTATTTCGGCAGTGTCTGTTGTAACTTCTCCTTTTTCATTTCTGATTTTATTGATTTGAGTCCTCTCCCTCTTTCTTGATGAGTCTGGCTAATGGCTTATCAATTTCGTTTATCTTCTCAAAGAACCAACTTTTAGTTTTATTGATCTTTGCTATTGTTTTCTTTGTTTCTATTTCATTTATTTCCGCTCTGATCTTTATGATTTCTTTCCTTCTGCTAACTTTGGGTTTTGTTTGTTCTTCTTTCTCTAGTTTCTTTAGGTGTAAGGTTAGATTGTTTACTTGAGATTTTTCTTGTTTCTTTAGGTAGGCTTGTATAGCTATAAAATTCCCTCTTAGAACCGCTTTTGCTGCATCCCATAGGTTTTGGGTCGTCGTGTTTTCATTGTCATTTGTCTCTAGGTATTTTTTGATTTCCTCTTTGATTTCTTCAGTGATCTCTTGGTTATTTAGTAACGTATTGTTTAGCCTCCATGTGTTTGTCTTTTTTACGTTTTTTTCCCTGTAATTCATTTCTAATCTCATAGCGTTGTGGTCAGAAAAGATGCTTGATATGATTTCAATTTTCTTAAATTTACTGAGGCTTGATTTGTGACCCAAGATGTGATCTATCCTGGAGAATGTTCCGTGCGCACTTGAGAAGAACGTGTAATCTGCTGTTTTTGGATGGAATGTCCTATATATATCAATTAAATCTATCTGGTCTATTGTGTCATTTAAAGCTTCTGTTTCCTTATTTATTTTCATTTTGGATGATCTGTCCATTGGTGTAAGTGAGGTGTTAAAGTCCCCCACTATTATTGTGTTACTGTCGATTTCCTCTTTTATAGCTGTTAGCAGTTGCCTTATGTATTGAGGTGCTCCTATGTTGGGTGCATATATATTTATAATTGTTATATCTTCTTCTTGGATTGATCCCTGGATCATTATGTAGTGTCCTTCCTTGTCTCTTGTAACATTCTTTATTTTAAAGTCTATTTTATCTGATATGAGTATAGCTACTCCAGCTTTCTTTTGATTTCCATTTGCATGGAATATCTTTTTCCATCCCCTCACTTTCAGTCTGTATGTGTCCCTAGGTCTAAAGTGGGTCTCTTGTAGACAGCATATATATGGGTCTTGTTTTTGTATCCATTCAGCCGGTCTATGTCTTTTGGTTGGGGCATTTAATCCATTCACGTTTAAGGTAATTATCGATATGTATGTTCCTATGACCATTTTCTTAATTGTTTTGGGTTTGTTTTTGTAGGTCCTTTTCTTCTCTTGTGTTTCCCACTTAGAGAAGTTCCTTTAGCATTTGTTGTAGAGCTGGTTTGGAGGTGCTGAATTCTCGTAGCTTTTGCTTGTCTGTAAAGCTTTTGATTTCTCCATCAAATCTAAATGAGATCCTTGCCGGGTAGAGTAATCTTGGTTGTAGGTTCTTCCCTTTCATCACTTTAAGTATATCATGCCACTCCCTTCTGGCTTGCAGAGTTTCTGCTGAGAAATCAGCTGTTAACCTTATGGGAGTTCCCTTGTATGTTATTTGTCGTTTTTCCCTTGCTGCTTTCAATAATTTTTCTTTGTCTTTAATTTTTGCCACTTTGATTACTATGTGTCTCGGCATGTTTCTCCTTGGGTTTATTCTGTATGGGACTCTTTGCGCTTCCTGGACTTGGGTGGCTATTTCCTTTCCCATGTTAGGGAAGTTTTCGACTATAATCTCTTCAAATATTTTCTCTGGTCCTTTCTCTCTCTCTTCTCCTTCTGGGACCCCTATAATGCGAATGTTGTTGCGTTTAATGTTGTCCCAGAGGTCTCTTAGGCTGTCTTCACTTCTTTTCATTCTTTTTTCTTTAGTCTGTTCTGCAGCAGTGAATTCCACCATTCTGTCTTCCAGGTCACTTATCCGTTCTTCTGCCTCAGTTATTCTGCTATTGATTCCTTCTAGTGTAGTTTTCATTTCAGTTATTGTATTGGTCATCTCTGTTTGTTTGTTCTTTAATTCTTCTAGGTCTTTGTTAATCATTTCTTGCATCTTCTCAATCTTTGCCTCCATTCTTATTCCGAGGTCCTGGATCATCTTCACTATCATTATTCTGAATTCTTTTTCTGGAAGGTTGCCTATCTCCACTTCATTTAGTTGTTTTTCTGGGGTTTTTTCTTGTTCCTTCATCTGGTACATAGCCCTCTGCCTTTTCATCTTCTCTGTCTTTCTGTAACTGTGGTTTTTGGTCCACAGGCTGCAGGATTGTAGTTTTTCTTGCTTCTGTTGTCTGCCCTCTGGTGGTTGAGGCTATCTAAGAGGCTTGATGGGAGGCTCTGGTGGTGGGTAGAGCTGACTGTTGCTGTGGCGGTCAGAGCTCAGTAAAAGCTTAATCCACTTGACTGTTGATGGGTGGGGCTGGGTTCCCTCCCTGTTGCTGTGGCGGTCAGAGCTCAGTAAAACCTTAATCCACTTGACTGTTGATGGGTGGGGCTGGGTTCCCTCCCTGTTGGTTGTTTTGCCTGAGGCAACACAACACTGGAGCCTACCCGTGCTCTTTGGTGGGGTTAATGGCAGACTCTGGGAGGGCTCACGCCAAGGAGAACTTCCCAGAACCTCTGCTGCCAGTGTCCTTATCCCAACGGTGAAACAGAGCCACCACTCGCCTCTGCAGGAGACCCCCCAACACCAGCAGGTAGGTCTGGTTCAGTCTCTCCCAGGGTCACTGCTCCTTCCCCTGGGTCCTGATGAACACATTACTATGTGTGTGCCCTCCAAGAGTGGGGTCTCTGTTTCCCCCAGTCCTGTCAAAGTCCTGCAATCAATTCCCACTAGGGTTCAAAGTCTGATTCTCTAGGAATTCCTCCTCCCGTTGCCGAACCCCCAGGTTGGGAAGCCTGACGTGGGGCTCAGAACCTTCACTCCAGTGGGTGGACTTCTGTGGTATAAGTGTTCGCCAGTCTGTGACTCACCCACCCAGCAGTTATGGGATTTGATTTTACTCTGATTGCGCCCCTCCTACCGGCTCACTGTGGCTTCTCCTCTGTCCTTGGACGTGGGGTATCCTCCTTGGTGAAGTCCAGGGTCTTCCTGTCGATGATTTTCCAGCAGCCAGTTGTGATTCTGGTGCTCTCGCAAGAGGGAGTGAGAGCACGTCCTTCTACTCCGCCATCTTGGTTAATCCTCTGTTTTAATTATTTCTACATGTTAAACTCACCAGACATTATTGTTACTTTACAATATTTATTTACATTTACGCAGATATGTGATGCAGTTTGCTCCTGAAGAATTATCTTTATCTGCGATATATTTACTTTCCTCCTATTTCATCATATATTACTCTAAACTATCTTGTGCTTATTGATATCACACACGATTATGGACTCACTAAATGGACTGTTTGTATCCTGCTTCCAACTATTTACTAGCCATTTGACCTTGCATAATATACTTAGAGTATCTATGCCATGATTCTCATCTGTGTAATGAGTCTTATAATAATAGTATATGTACCACCTATCTTGTAATTAGTTAATATACTTAATGAACTTAAAACAACACCACATTAAGTATTATGCTTGTGTTAATCATTTTTAACACCTTCAATGATGCAGTTCCTGCTAAGGACAAGAGTATTTAACAAGATACCCATTTCTCAATCTTCATCTTCTTGGCAGCATTTATCATAATGTCTGCTGCATCATTTTTAATACACATGCTTTTAAGTTTTTCTGACCCATTTTCTCTTCCTCTGGTTGCTACTTCCATACTTCCTTTACAGAACTATTGTCTCTTCCCCAACACTGATTGAATTCCTGAAGTTTCTGTCTTCATCTCTCTTCTCAATACATTGCCTAAGAAATATATTTGCTTAAGCAATTATATTTATGCCCACATGTTTAATTACCACCTGCATACAAATAATTCACTAAATCATTTATATTTCCCAGATATTTCACCTCTATTCCAAATATATATATCTCAAGTGCCTATTTGTCTTATCTTTTTTGAGCCCTCTAAAGCATATCAAACATCAAAGAGTCCTCTTCCCCCACAAATAAACTTAACTTTCCTCCAGTTATCTCAGCAACACCATGATTAACAATCCAGTTGCGTGATACTAGAAATTTGATGACATCTTACCCTCAACTTCCCATTTCTAACTTATCACCAAGTCCTCTCAATAGAACCTTCTGAATATGTCTCAAATAATGCAGATTTCTCTGGATCCCTGAACATTTCTCTATCCCAAGAGAAATTTGTATTCCCCAAACTTATCTACACTGATAGCTTCCAGATACTAATTATTGTCCCCATCAACCTAAAGTCCACACAGAGGCGAAATTCATTAACTTAGATATCCACATAACTGCTATAATTAATATTTTAATTATTTACTATTGTTCTGTTAATAAAGAATAAAAAGAACCTTAACATGCCTTTATATTCTGGTACCTACCTCTACCCATCTTCACCTTGCAACAAACACACCTCTTTTTCCTCATCATTCTAACCATATTAACAAGATAATTCCTATAGGGCACCATGCTCATCCTATCATAGAGTCCTTGCACATGTTGCTCTGCTCTGTGCGGAAATCTCTTCTCCTTTTGCCAAGTTTGAGCCCACTCACCTTTAAGATTCAAATTATTTTATTTCATTTGGAAAGTCTTTCCATACATACTTGACTAGGTCAAATTATCCTACTGTAAAACTTCTTGTCACCATGTATCTTTTCATTGCACTAATCACAGTTTGAAGTGTCAATTTATTTGCATGGCTATCTATTTTCATATCTTTCTATGTACTTCATGCAGACATGGAAGACATTTGTTTTGCCCATCCTTGGGTCTTCATTGCTTTATATTAAAAAAGGCTGATAATATTTATTAGACACTGAATATGTATTTTTTGGCCAACTTAAGAGATTTAGATTGGGATCCACGTTATAAGCAAGAGAGAAGACAAGGTTGAATATATCACCACAGAGCAGAAGGCAAAGAACATACTGACATTTAATAAACTACTGGAAGACGATGGCTCCACAAAGGATATTTGATAAGGGATAATAAAGAAAGGAAAATGTGAAAAAACAGAGTGATTATGTCAATAAAGTAGAGGATTTTTAAGAATCAGTAAGTATAATATGCAGTGGTCCTGAGAAATTAAGAGAAGTACAGAACACTTTCAATGGAATTAGCAATATAAAAATAATTGGCTATCTTAACCAGAGTGTTATCCAATGTTATTGTATAAATAACAGTATATGAGTTTTATTACTAAGTAGGAGATAATAAGGGAAATGTAGGCTCCATTTAAGAATATGAGCTGTGAAGAAATATCATGTAAGAGCTTAATGAAGACAAGAAGTTTAGCAGGGCTATCTGAGATGTTCTGTTTTTATATTAAATAAAAGAAAGATAAGTAGAGATGAGATGGAAGTTAAAAGAAGAGGAGTGATTCAGGAAGCCTAAACCTTGAGGAGAGAAGAGAAAACACAAGCTAAACACAATTAAGGAACACATATGAAAACAAAAACAGGTGCTTTTTTAACCAAAACAAAAACAACAAAAATTATATGATGGTAGAGGGGGACATCACTGAAAATTAAGATGCATGTATATGTTAAGAAAAGGAATTGAAGAAATTTTGTTTACTGCTATTGATTTCCTGTAAATTAGCAAGAAAATTTCTCTGCTGATAATAAAAACAGAATAAGGTGAGAATGAGGTTGAAATTTTATGATAAAGTTAAAAATTTGGATTAGCAAATGAGGGGGAATTTTAGTAGAAGTTAAATAGTGATGCAAAATCTTAATTGAATACTGAAGACTCAAAAGAAATTAAAAAAACAGTAATTTGCAGTGTCTCACACACACACACAAATATTATATATACATATATATACATATGTATTTATATATATAAGTATTTTCCGCTTGTTTACCTACTTATGAATTTATTTAGTTATATAGGTTTATTGTTGATTTGTACTTTTTTAGTAGTTACACTGAGAATAGTGTTTATAGGAACATAAAAGGCCATATTTCAATCCAGAGCTGAAGTGTTTTATGGCAGGAAAAATAAGTCTTTAATGGCAAAATGGAAAGAAGGTAACGGAATGTGAGTGGAATAAAAGGTAATTAAAGCAGCTGTATGGTTAATTTGTTAGTTGTGCAGGACATGGCCTCTATCACCTCTTTTCCAGCTCAGGCTCTTCTTTTTCTCCAGAATCCTCTTTTATTCCCCCCATCTCATTTCCCTTTCTTCTTCACTATACTGTTCTCACTAAAAGAGAAAGATGACAAGAGGGAGAGAGAGAGAGAGAGAGGAAAGAGAGAAACAGAGATACAGTTAGAGACAGAAACACCCACCCCCACAGTCCCTTGCCTCTTGTTTATAGAAAAGCTTTAGCATCCTGGGCCTTCCCCAAGTTCCAAAGAACATATCTAATCAGAGAAATGAGAAAATGCATAAACAAATAAAAACAGTCAAGCAAGACAAAATAATAATAGTTTAGCCATAAAACAAATTCAAGGGCCTTCATTTCCTCCTCAAGGACTGTAGATAATATTCTGAACCACATCCTTGAGTTGTTTAGCAGATAGTAAAACCGCCACCAGGTGGAAGAAGTTAACTGCATGCTGACCATCAGCACTCCAGACCCGCTGGAACTAGAAGACTTACGACTGAGATTCCTGAAACATCACCCTGTTACTTCACCATCACCCAATCAGAAGGATGTCCACAAGCTGACCACTTACCCTATAACCCTCTGCTTAATGTTGCCTTTAAAAACCCTTCCCTGAAAGTTGGACAGCCACATGTAAATCAATGAAGTTAGAACACACCCTCACACCATACACTAAAATAAACTCATAATGGCTTAAAGACATAAATATAAGAGATGACACCATAAAATTCCTATAAGAGAATATAGGCAAAACATTCTCTGACATAAATTATAGCAATGCTTTCTTAGGTCAGTCTACCAAGGCAATAGAAATAAAAGCAAAAACAAACGGGACCTAAGCAAACATATAAGGTTTTGCACAGCAAAGGAAACCATAAACAAAACAAAAAGACAACTTAAGGACAGGGAGAAAATATTTGCAAATGATGCAACTGACAAGGGATTAATTTCCAATATATATGAACAGCTCATACAACTCAATAACAAAAAAACCAAACAACCCTATCAAAAAATGGGCAGAACACCTAAAAAGACGTTTCTCCAAAGAAGACATACAGATGGCCAATAGGCAAAGGAAAAGATGCTCAACATCACTAATTATTAGAGGAATGCAAATCAAAACTACAATGAGCTACCACCTCACACCAGTGAGAACGGCTATCATTAAAGGTCTACAAATAACAAATGCTGGAGAAGGTGTGAAGAAAAGGGAATCCTCTTGCACCATTGGTGGGAATGTAAATTGGTGCAGCCACTATGGGAAACAGTATGGAGGTTGCTCAAAAACAAAAAATAGAGTTGCCGTATGATCCAGCAATCCCACTCCTGGGCATGTATCTGGACAAAACTAGAATTCGAAAAGATGCATGCACCCCTATGTTCATAGCAGCACTGTTTGTAAAAGCCAAGACATGGAAACAACCTAGATGTCCATCAACAAATGAATGGATAAAGAAGATAAGGTATATATATATGTATATATATATATATAATATATATATATACATACACAAGGGAATATTATTTAGCCATAAAAAAGAATGAAATAATGCCATTTGCAGCTTCATGGATGAACCTAGAGATTATCATACTAAACGAAGTAAGTCAGAAAAAGAAACACAAATACCATATGATATAACATATGTGGAATCTAAACTATGACACAACTGAACTTATCTATGAAACAGAAACAGACTCACACACTTAGAAAACAGACTTATGGTTGCCAAGGGGTGGGGAGAAGGGTTGGATTGGGAGTTTGGGACTAGCAGATGCAAACTTATATACAGAATGGATTATCAACAAGTTTAGTTCCCTGTGCTATCCCTATTGTATAGCACAGGGAACTAAATTCAGTATCCTATAATAAACCATAACAGAAAAGAATATGAAAAAGAATATATACATATGTATGTATCTATATAACTGAATCACTTTGCTATACACCAGAAACTAACACAACATTGTAAATCAACTACACTTCAATTAAAAAAAACAAAAAACAAAAAACTTCCCTGAAAGCCATCAGGGAGTTCGGGTCTTTTAAACATGAGCTGCCCATTCTCCTTGCTTGGCCCCACACTGGGCACCTTGTAATAAGTACTGTACTATCTTTCATCACAACCCACTGTCAGTAGATTGACTTTACTGTGCACTGCGTGAGTGGACCTAGGTTTGGTTCAGTAACAAAATAAAGAGTAATAATGAAGAAAGCATGATAGTTACTGGCAGGAAGAGATTAAGAGCACAACATACATTTCTCCTGTCATTTACAACTCCATGTCCAACTCTTCATCTCGGTTTAAATATCCTCCCAATGCTATTCAACTGACCAGCCTGCTTTTAGTTTAGGATTGAGATTCTGGTCTATTCCACCATATTGAGAGCCTCCATATCCACTTTTTAAGTCTTAGCTAATATGCTGTAGCATGTAACTCTATGGGTCAGGCAGGGTCATTGGAGAGAATTAATAATCAAAAGTTTGCCTTTTATCGTTATGATAAAGGGTTACTCAGCATTGATCTTTTCCAAAAAATAATACTGTTGATTAAACTAACCTTTCTTTTAAAATCTCAGCTGTCTGATTGTTTGGTGTTTTGTTTTGTTTTCCCCATGTTTGCTGTTGATTTTGTTGTTTATATTATTGGAGGTTGGTTAGTTGGTCAAACTTGATTATACAGACCAAACTTAAACAGAGGTTAAAAAGATATTTAAAAAATAAAAAAATGAGGGTAAAGACTTCCCTGGTGGTGCAGTGGTTAAGAATCCTCCTGCCAATGCAGGGGACACAGGTTAGAGCCCTGGTCCGGGAAGATGCCACATGCTGTGGAGCAACTAAGCCCATGTGCCACAACTACTGAGCCTGTGCTCTAGAGCCTGCGAGTCACAACTACTGAGCCTGTGCACCACAACTACTGAAGCCCATGCACCTAGAGCCTGTGCTCCACAACTACTGAAGCCCACGCACCTAGAGCCTGTGCTCCAAAACAATGGAAGCCACCGTAATGAGAAGCCCGTGCACTGCAACGAAGAGTAGACCTTGCTCACCGCAACTAGAGAAAGCCTGCACGCAGCAACGAAGACCCAATGCAGCCAAAAATAAATAAATAAGTAAACAAACAAATAAATTTATTTTAAAAAAATGAGTGTAGAGTGGAGCAATATCTTCTAAAATGTTAAATGAGAAAGCTTCAGAAGTAAATATTGTTCAATTTATTAAATTAATTGTCACAGCAATTTGATCATATATTTTAATACTATAGAGCATCTATAAGTTATCCAAATCAACCTTTTGTTATGTTATAACAGAACAGCTGATCTCACGATTATTTGGGGAACTTTTTCAGGGACAAGCTTTGTTATATTAGGTAACTAGATTTCAATAACACTCAAGAAAGACAGGAATAAGAAAAAAACTATGAAGTAGAAAATAAAATAACTAATCATTTCCCAAAGATGACACAAACAGACAGGAGGATTATTATAAAAACTAAAATAAAAATTTGATGAAGCTCATTAACTTTATAGGGCAACCTGTCTTACAGAGGCAGCATATATGTATTTGTAAGAAAGAGACAGTAAGTCATATATCAACAATGCTTGGTAAGTAGTATGTAATATGTGTGTAGCTTTCTAGGTAGATACAAAGGAAGTGATATACATCTCCATTTAATTGTAATGCTGTTTTCTTTTTTTACAGCAGTTGAGCTACTGAGTAATACCACTCCTACTTAAAATAATGTGTAATAACTGGCTTAGTTCAGTGGCATTTCAAAGTATTATACTGTGTTCACATTATGGTACCTTAATGAATGAAATACTGATAATCAGGAAAACCATAGTCACTTTGTTTCAAATTGGCAATAATTCATGAGGAATCAAGAGAATAAAGCTGTCACATTTTATAGTAATTAAAACGGTCTATATTGACATGAGAGGAAATTAGTATACGAGTCATATGCTTTATACAACATGTGCAATTTTTTCTGTAACTCTTTAATAAAATAAGGAACAGATATAAATGGAATATTTTTCTCTGCTCTAGAGAAATCAATAGGCATAAAACATTCATACCCTCAAGGGCATTTCTATCTAACTGTATAAGCAAGATATAAGCCAATATTATTTTTAATTAAAAGGAATATATGACTCTAGGAAATGGTGGAAGAAATATCACAGCACAGTATACATGTAGTTTATCATTGATGAATTATGATCTTTTTTATGCAACCTTTAAATGACAGGAGGTCTAACCACTGGTGGAGATGTATCAGGAAGGTTTAAAGGAACAGGTGGGATTTGTTCACAAAAAAGCCCAAAGACAGAAGGTTCACAATGCATTTCAAATTATTAAATAAATCAACTGCATGGTGTTTAAGGAAGTAGTGGGCAATGAAACCAGACATTTGGTTTATGGCTTTCCTTTGTGTTAGCATGTTAATCACTTCTAGACTTCATATCTTCCTAGATACGTTTTTTGATTCTATACTGCTTCAAAATTCAGCTATGGCAGCATTACATTTTTTTCCTAAAATATCCTGCTTAATATAATATGCTGTAAAAGAAAATCAAAGCCAACTGTAGATTACTCATTAATTTGGTATTTATGAACTGTCATTTTAATAGATACTATAAGTTTACAAATAGTATGACTCCATAAATTAGAAGTGTGCACATGTTAGAATGGGAACACAAGGGAGTAGTATATCAACTCTGAATCAATGGAGGTTTCAAAGATGTGCTACCCTATGATTAGAGCACTGAAAAATAAGTATATATTTACCAAGCAAGAGATATTAACAAGGATATATTCACAGCATTGGTCAGTGACTGAAAATGGAGAGAGAATTAGAGGGTGTCCAAAGATAACCGCATTATTTATTTTGAGATTAGGAGAGATACAGTGTCATTGAGCATAAAATAGTTTTAAGGTAAGGAAGTTAGTTTTGAAAATAATTTCCGTCTACTTATGCTTTATTTTAAATGACAATGAAACATAAAGATACATGAAATCCCACACTCAAACCCAAAATAATGAAAAATCTATATGTTGTCAAATGATATTATCTTGACTTTATATTGAAAATATGTTTTAGATGAGCATAAATATATGCAAATATAACTACTATCTATTAGCTGAGTTTGCTTATATGTTAAGGTTTGGGCAAAATAAAAATTCAGATCTTGAAAAATAACTCTGGAACTGACCCGGATATAGAAACACAGAAATCAGTGTGAGGCAGATCAAAAAGAAGTCAGCTTTATTTCTAAAACTCATTATAAATGTTGTCTTCACCCTTTGGCCTATTTAGCATCTCTATTTTTACACCAGACATAGATTTACCCACTCTGATACAAGCAGAATTAAAATATTGTTGACTAACTCTACGGGCCCCTTAAAGAATGGCCATAAAACCACAAAAAGACAGTCTGAGTAGGGAGGCGACCTAAAAGAAAACCTAGAAAGGGTTATGACATATCTACCTGATTCCTTCCCGCAAATTCACTCCTCATATAATTCACTCTTCTGCATGTGGAGAAGAAAGAGTGAGAGGATGGGACATGAGATAGTGGAGTAAATCTATTAATCTTTTACATGAAAATATAAGTATGGGACCATTGTTTTCTTTTGCATTATACAAATAAAATTTTAAAAGGATAGTAAAACTTAAAACAGAATATAAGAGAATTGTTTGCAGCTGAACCTTTGCACACGCTGTTATTTCTGAGATTCTATTCACTTACCCCCTTTCAGTTGACAGATCTCCAACAAACATCATTTTCTAAGGGAAGATTTCCTAGACAACTCCCACCCTACATCCTGCACACAAACACATTTAAAAACTTGATTCTCTTTTTTCTACTTTTGCACATCATAAATCAATGTCAGCTGGTAATTATATGTACATTTAAAGTTTTTGTTTTAATTTTAAAAATTGTACAATTTTAAAGGTTACTTTCCATTTACACTTATTATAAAATATTGGCAATATTCCCCATGTTACAGAATACATCCTTAAGCCTATCTTACAATACTTTGTGCCCCCCACTCCCCCACCCCTATATAGCCCCTCCTCCCTCTCCCTACTGGTAATCACCACTTTGTTCTCTGTCTCTGTGGGTCTGCTTCTTTTTGTTATAGTCACTAGTTGTATTTTTTTTAGATTCTGCATATAAGTTATACCATACAGTATTTGTCTTTCTCTGACTTATTCCACTTAGCATAATGTTCTCCAAGTCCATCGACCTTGCTGCAAATGGCAAAATATCATTCTTTTTTATGGCTGAGTAGTGTTCCATTATATATATATAATATATATATATACTGTATATATAAAACATCTTCTTTATCCATTCATCTGTTGATAGACACAGGCTGCTTCCATATGTTGGCAATTGTAACTAATGATGCTATGAACATTAGGATGCATGTATCTTTTCAAATTAGTATTTTTTTTTCAGATATATACCCAGGAGTGGAATTGCTAGGTCATATGGTAGCTCTACTTTTAGTTTTTTGAGAAACCTCCACACTGTTTAACACAGTGGCTGCACCAATTTACATTTCTACCAACAGTGTACGAGAGTTCCCTTTTCTCCACATCCTTGCCAACTTTTGTCATTTGTGTTCTTTTGGATGATAGCCATTCTGGCAGGTGTGAGGTGATATCTCACTGTGGTTTTGACTTGCATTTCCCTGATGATTAGCAATGTTGAGCATCTTTTCATGTGCCTATTGGCCATCTGCATTTCCTCTTTGGAAAAATGTCTATTCAGTTCTTCCGCCCATTTTTTAATTGGGTTGTTTTTTTTTGATATTGAGTTGTATGAGCTATTTATGCATGTTGGATATTAATCTCTTATTGGTCATATCATTTGCAAATATTTTCTCCCGTTTAGTAGGTTATCTGTTTGTTTTGTTGATGGTTTCCTTTACTGTGCAAAAGCTTTTGAGTTTAATTAGGTCCCATTTGTTTATTTTTGCTTTTATTTCCTTTATTCGAGGAGATGGATCCAAAAAACATTGCTATGATTTATGTCAAAGAATGTTCTATGTTTTCCTCTAGGGGTTTCATAGTATCAAGTCTTATATTTAGGTCTTTTTTTTAAATTAATTAATTAATTAATTTATTTATTTTTGGCTGTGTTGGTTCTTCATTGCTGCCTGTGGGCTTTCTCTAGTTGTGGTGAGTGGGGGCTACTCTTCGTTGCAGTGCGCAGGCTTCTCATCATGGTGGCTTCTCTTGTTGCAGAGCACAGGCTCCAGACTCAAAGGTTTCAGTAGTTGTGGCATGAGGGCTCAGTAGTTGTGGCTCTAGAGGGCAAGCTCATTAGTTGTGGTGCACAGGCTTAGTTTCTCCGTGGCATGTGGGATCTTCCTGGACCAGGGATCAAACCCGTGTCTCCTGCATTGGCAAGCAGATTCTTAACCACTGTGCCACCAAGGAAGTCCCTCATGTTTAGGTCTTTAAAATCCATTCTGAGTTTATTTTTGTATATGGTGTTAGAGAATGTTCTAATTTCATTCTTTTACATGAAGCTGTCCAGTTTTCCCAGAATCAGTTATTGAAGAGACTTTTTCCTCCACTGTATATTCTTGTCTCCGTTGCCATAGATTAATTGACCAGAAGTGCATGGGTTTACTTCTGGGCTTTCTATCCTGTTCCATTCATCTATATGTCTGTTTTTGTGCCAGTACCATACTGTTTTATTACTGTAGTTTTGTAGTATAGTCAAAGTCAGGGAGTGTGATTCCTCCAGCTCTGTTCTTCTTTCCCAAGATTGTTTTGGTTATTCAGGGTCTTTTGTGTTTCCATATAAATTTAAAATTGTTTTGTTCTAGTTCTATGAAAAATGCCATTGGTAATTTGATAGGGATTGCATTGACTCTGTAGATTGCCTTGGGTAGTATGGTCATTTTAACAATATTGATTCTTCCAATCCAAGAACACAGTATATCTTTCCATCTGTTTGTGTCATCTTCAACTTCTTTCATCAGTGTCTTATAGTTTTCAGAGTACAGGTCTTTTGCCTCCTTAGGTAGGTTTATTCCACGTATTTTTTTCTTTTTGATGTGATGGTAAATGGGATTGTTTCCTTAATTTCCTCTCTATTACTTCATTATTAGTGTATAGATAATTTTGTTTTAATTAATGCCCATCATTCACTCTAAACTCCAGGAAAGAAGAAACTGAGTGTCTTATTTCACACCCATTGAAATACAAAAACTAATAGATTGCCTGATAAAGAGAAGTTCTAAGGTAAAAAATTAAAGATATATGTTAGTGAAATACAATATTAAACTCAACGTCCATAAGTTAGGACAACTTATAGATAACTGCAAAATATATTTTTAGGTCAAAATTGGTAAAATATTACCAGCCACTCACAATGAAAAAAAAAGTAAGTGACCTTTACATGCGAAATATAGGTGAATCTAAGGCACAATGTTGAGTGAAAGTAATATGTAAAAGGACACCTACTATATGATTCTATTTATATGAAATTCAAAAAAGACTCAAACCTAACTTATGGTGATATTGGTCAAAATAGAGATTACTACGGAGGTAATTGCTACAAGGGGACTTGAGGAAATCTGTGCTGATAAAAATTTTATTTCTCTTAGGTCACACATATGTTAAATATTCAACAAGCTGTACACATAAAATTTGGGTACATATTGCCTATAATTTATAACATAATTAACTTAATTGTAAAGAATGAAAAATTACCTTAGATAAACATATGTTTCCAAATGATTTTAGAATCAACACTTCAATTTCCACAAAAGCATCGAATTTTAATTCATACCATATTGAAGCTAGGGATAATATTTATACAGATTGTCATATTTTACAATATTTGGCAGAATTGACATTTATAAATATATAATAAAGTGTGATGAGTCTTCTACTCAATGCACTTGATACTTTTCTCTATTTACGTTTTCTTTAGTTTGCTAAATAAGTCTGATATATTCTGTCTAGAAATCTTGCACATGTTCTATTTATAAGTAGTTTTATGTTTTTGATACTATTGTAATTGGCACTTTTTCTCAAAATCTTATGTTGTAATTACTCACTGTTGTTGGATATCTGTTATTTTTATATTGATCCTGTGTGTTATGAATTTAATTATTTTATTATTGGATATTCTACATATAAAATCACACCATTCAGAAACACAAATTACTTATTTCTGTTATTTAAACTTTTTATTTTCTTTTATCTTATTTTATTGGCAATGTACTTCATCCCAATGTTACACTGAGTTTGTGATAGTATAAAAGCTTTTCTTGTTTCCAATTTCAGTGGAAAAGAAATATTTGACCATTAATCATTATATATGTTGTAGAGCTTTGTAGATGTTCTTTATTAGATTAAGAAACTTCATTTTATAGTTTTCTAAGAGTTTTTAATCATTAAATAAATGTTTTATGCTTTTTCTGCCTCTATTTAATAATCATAAGATGTGTGTTGATGCGTTGGATTTTTGAATGTTAAAACAATCTTTATTTCTGGACAAATACAACTTGCATGCAGACTAATATGTGTGTGTGTGTGTGTGTGTGTGTGTGTGTGTGTGTATGTATTTTATATCTATATCTATCTATATATATGACTATTATTAGGTGAAAATAAATTTAGAATTCTTAAGTCTTCCACATGGAAAGATCCTTATCATATGAAACATCCTTCTTTATTTTTCATAATATTTCTTGATTTAGAGTCTACTTTTCTCTGGTGTAAAAAAAGTTACAGCAGGGACTTCCCTGGTGGTCCAGTGGTTAAGACTTTGCCTTCCAATGCAGTGGGTGCAGGTTCGATCCCTGGTCGGGGAGCTAAGATCCCACATGCCTCAGGGCCAAAAAAAACAAAACAGAAAACAGAAACAATATTGTAACATATTCAATAAAGACTTTAAAATGGTCCACATCAAAAGATCTTTAAAAAAAAGTTACAGCAGCTTCTTTACCTAGTGTTTATATGGCATATATTTTGTTCTTTCACTTGTAAAATTTTGCATCCTTATTTTTATTCATGTCTTTTTAAAGGAATATGCAGTCTTTCTTTTCACCTTCTAGTCTCAAATATTGATTCCTTAATGGAATTGTTTGGTCTCTTTTACAATACAATGCAATTGCTGATACATTTAGATTTATAAATCATCTTGTCACTTATGTTCTATTTGTTCCACTGTTTTCCATTTCTTTGACTCTCCATTTTAGTCATCTACTAAATTAATCATGTTTGTATTATTTTACACATACCTCATTAACTTGTTAATTCTATATTATTTTGCCATTATTTTTGTGATTATCTCGATATTTCTATATGTATCCTTGTATATTCTAATTAAAATTATTATTTTACCACCTACTGGTCAATGCAAGAAATTGAAATATTACCTCTTATTTACTTTGCTCTCTGATATTGCTGCTCAATGTTTTATTTCTATGTATATTTAAATTTCTCAAGATATTATGACTACTGGTTTAGACTCCATATTAATTTAGATTAATCCCATATGTAACCTTTGTATTTCTAATCATTTCTTCTTGTATCAACATGGACTAATTTTCATTTGACCTAAAGCAATTTATTTTATGATTTCCACTGCAAAGTTATGCTAGTGACACATTTTCTTACTTTGTTTTTATGAAAATGTGTTTATTTCCCCCTTTAATTTGAAGGGAAATTTTGCTGGATTTAGAGTTCTATGTTGGCATTATTCTTTTTTTAGCATTTTGATGCATAATTTGATAGGTTTCTATTATTTCTGGCTTCCATTGTTTTTACCAGTAAGTCAACTACCACCTTTAATTGCTTTTTGCTTTCTAGCTACATAAAGAATATTGCTTACTCTGATATTTCATCAATTTTCATATAAAATCCAGATGTATTACCTTTAAACTTGACTCACTTTGTAAAGCTTCAAGAATCTGGGTATAATATCTTTTGTCAATTTTGGAAAATTTTCACCATTATTTTTTAAGATACTGTTTCTACCTATTCTCTTGTCTCCTTTGCAGACTCCAGTTACATTTGTTAAGCATTTCAACAAATCATATATGTCTTCTATACTCTTTGCTATGAACTGAAGTGGGTCCCCTGAAAATTCATATGTTGAAGACCTAACTTTCCGTGTGATTATATTTTGAGGTT
Organism: Balaenoptera acutorostrata; assembly: GCF_949987535.1. NCBI lineage: Eukaryota > Metazoa > Chordata > Mammalia > Artiodactyla > Balaenopteridae > Balaenoptera > Balaenoptera acutorostrata. The sequence continues at coordinate 59,925,717 of NC_080068.1, read as the reverse complement.
GAGCCATTGGGAGGTAATTGAATTTAGATGAGTCCATGATGCTGGGGCCTTCATGAAAGAATTAGTGTCCTTATAAGAAGAGATGCCAGAGAGCTTGCTCCTCTCTCTCTCTCCTCCATGTGAGGGCCAGATGGCAAGTGTCCATGTACAAGTCAAGAAGAGACCCTCACTGGGCAACCAAATCATTCAGCACCTTATCTTGGACTTCGCAGACTCCAGAACTATGAGAAATAAAGTCCTGTTGTTTAAGTCACCAGTCTATGGTATTTTGTTATGGCAGCCTCAGCTAACACACTGACCCTTTCTAAAAAATTTTACTGCCTTTCTTCCTCAGTACTTCTGTATGATTATTTTCTTCTGGCTTATTTTCTATTTTATGAATTACTTCTTATAATTTGACTTTTTAGTTTTGTTTATTGATTTTTCATTTTCACAATGCACTTTGACTCTTTTTTTATAGTTTCAAGTTATCTTGTAAACCCCTCTTCTACTATCTAAATTCTTGAAAACAGTAATCACTTATTTTAAAGCACACATCTTACTCATAATCTCCTCTATATCTCATTCTACTGCTTTATATTCTTGAATTGTTATCAATGTTTTATCTTTCTGAAAACCTAATTATTTTTATTGAATGCTGGATATGTTCTTTTCTAAGAAAAACTTTAGGAACAATTTATGACTCTGAGGTTATCTTCTTCCAGAGAGAAGTTAATATTGCCTTTAGGAGGAAGTTATATTATGACTAGATCATCTTAAATCAGTTTGGATTGAGCTCTCATTTGAGTTTGTTTTTTCTGTAGGTGAGGACTTGTCTATTTCTGGTCCATGCCTACTGCTATGTTACAGGCTTTAGAAGCATCTCAAAGAAGAGGCTGGGATATTTAAACAGGCTACTCCTAATTGATGGTTCTAAACTCCAATTTCACTGCTGCCCCATGTAACTCAGGATAGCACAACTTATAAGATTCTCATTAATAGCTTTCTTCTCAGATTCCTATGATTTCAGTTGCAGCTTTTTGGATTGGTTATTGCCTCAAGAGGAAAACCATGCCAAAAATGGAACTCATCTCTCTGGGTTTACATCTCTCTGGGATCTTGATCAACAGTCCAATTGTTTGGTAACTCTGGATAACATTTTGTTTCATACAATCTAGTCCACCATAGCTGGAAGTGGAATTCTTCTTTATAATGATAAAGGAAAAAATATTACTCTTTCTGAAAGTGTCCTAATATAGCAAACATGTATATTTAAATATATGAAAACAATAAACATCGCATGATGATTTTTTTCTCACTTGCAGATCAAAAAAGGTCTAATAGTAGATTCATATGTATGATATAGGAAAACCAACACAGGAGCAATAATAACAATAAAACATACGATGGAATATTAATTGCCATATACTGAGTTTCTACACTTGTGTTACTGCCTAAATCTGGAATATGTGTCTCTTTCAAATTTTTGTACTGTGGACTTCTGCATATTTCTGAGATGATCATAAATGTCACCATGTTTTGTGTTTCCTACAATACTCCCTTCTGGAAAGTTAACTCTTCCATGTGTGTTCCCAAAGTACTACTTAGCACATGCCTCTAATACTGCATTAATCACACTGGATTTGAGCTATCTAACTGTAGTCCCTTTTTTCTGCTAGATTATGATTCCTCTAGAATAAGAATTGTATCTTACCCATCAGAATAACACAAATTTATCACAGTGAAAAATCAGGTGCTAAATATAATCACTGATTCTTAATGCAGGATCCAGAGACAACAGTCAAAAAGTCCATAAGTAGAGAACAGAGAGCCCATGATGTTGGGTGGAAAAATTAATTACACTTTATTTTACTAAAGTCTAAGCGAAATTTAGTATTTTCTTTGGCTATAAATTTAGGCAACAAACAACACTAGTATGAGCAGTATCTATGACTATTATTACCAAAAAAATCCAAGATAGTTTCAAGCAAATTAAAATTTTTATGGAGATCTTGAAATATGATTTAAGGTCCCTGCTTTGCAATAATGGTAATTATTAGTAAATTACTAGATATTTTTATTTACTACACTAATAGAGAAGCGATAGATAATAGATCAATAAATCAATAGAAAATAGAGACAGGACTATTTCAATATAATGTTTATAATTCTATCTAATTCATTTTAGGTATTTAAAAACATCTTTCTGAGAAGATGGTCCATAGACTTCACAGGAATGACAAAAGAGTCCATGGCAAAAATGTTTAAGCACTCCTGGGAAACCTATTTGTTTGAAGGGAGACTATCAGAAATACATTATTAGTTTTAGAAAGTAATTTGCTTTCTTTTATACTAAAAGTTAAATTTTGTCGCTTTAAAAATTCTATTTTAGTACAGGTAGCTTATTTTAGTAAAGTAAAAATTAACTTTAGCATCCCAATACTTGGTGCTTTGAAAACAGAAAATTTAGGCAATGACATTCAATTTTTAAAGCATGATATAATTATGCCTTCAAAATGACAACCTTAAGCAGAGAAAGTCCCAGAAAATTTCATGTGTACATTTATTTCTGTTTGCCTAATTTCTAAGAAAGGCTTTCTCTCTTATATATATACTATTTTTGAAAATAGAAAAGAACTCACATAACAGGCAGCGCGCTCTCTCTCTCTCTCTCTGACTTGTTTTCTCTCTCTCTCTGTAAAGAGATATAAAAATGTTGGTCAAACATTTGAACATTCCTCAGATCTTATGGCCTTAATTGAAGAAAATATCTAACTGCACATGAATTATTGCATATTAATTATGAGAAATTATATTCAATTAAACTGTGAACTGAAAAAAAGATTTACTAATAACATCATGATGAATCTATTTTCTTAATCTACTTTGTGCTTTCCAATTAGATCATAACCATGCAAATGCAAAAACTTAAATAAAAATAGCATCATTTACTTGTAAAGTTGAAATGTTTCCTATTCATTATTTATTTGATAAAAGCATAAATGCATTCCCAGTTCAATAACAATACTTACAGAAATTTCAAAGTTTCACATAAAATATGAATAAAATTGTGACTTAAAAATAACACACTGAATTACACATATTTTAATCAGAGCACAATCTAGTGTATTAAAATTAAGTCACACAGAAAGTATAATCTGAAAATAATCAAGAAAAAGACACTTCAGAAAACAATTTTCTTTCAACTTTAATATACCAATTTTTTAAAAAAGGAAAGGAAGAAAGAAAAGACAGAAAAGAAAGAGAGAGGGGATGGGAGGGAGGAAAGGAGGAAGGGCGGTAAGAAGGGAGACAAAGCAAAAGCAAAAATCAGGAGCAGAATGGAAAAATTATATAGCTACTTTCTTAATTATTTACAGTGTATTATAACTTTACAATCTTGAATTTCACTGCTCAATAGCCTGTATCTGTTGAAGTCCTTTACCATAAGATATACTTTACTGCAGAAGAGAGTCCTGTCCTACAATCAAGTTTCATTTATTAGTGGGTTTTCATTTATTAGTGGGTTAATAAAGGAGCTTGTATTAGCATTTTCTGCTCCTTGGAGGTATTCCTAAGAACTAAGGCATAACACCCTTGACACATGTCTTATAATGATGATGAAAATGTCTCAAAAAAGACAAGAAATCTGATTCCTGTGTAGAAAATATTTCCCAAGGAAATTAGGATTTCAATGCATACTATGCTTATATGTAAAGCCAAAGGCTGAATTGTTGCACGTGAAGTCCATTTTTTCTATTATAATATCTTATCTACAAATTGAATATGGTCAGGTGTCACATAAATTTTGAATAAGAAGCTAGAACGTTAGTTTTATCAAAGTCCCATCTGATTATAATGCAGAAAAGTTTTAAGCAGAGACCTTTGTGGGTCCTGCTTCCACTAATAGAGATATGGATAAATTATAAGCCCCTTTGCTGCAGAATCTATAAGTTATACAGTAGTCACTTCTATAACACAAGTATTGGAATAAAAATGCGATTTCATAACTTGGGCATTTTTTTTAGTATACCAAGTTTATTATACCGTGTGACAAAATTCATGAAAAATTAACAGTCTAATCAATTTGTTAATTAATTGTTAAAAGCTAAAAAAAACTCCCCAATCCCCTGACAGATAAGGTTGCTGATGCAACATATGCATAACTACTCCCTTACAAACACACTCATATCCATTGCTGTCTTTCCCCTATAAGTGGAAATCCTTGGGGCTGAACTGGGGGCCTGGGAAGGGTTTATCTTCCCAAAGGATAAAAGAAAAAAGACTAAGAATAAAGACAATTTGAGTCTTTCAGATCTATTCTGGCCAGAAGTGTGAATGTAAGACCTAGAGATACAGAAGGCTCCAACAACATGAGAATAAAGCCATAATGCTAATGACTGAAGGAACTGGTTCCTTGATAGCAAGCAATGTTGAGCTGCAACACCAGGTCCAAACTCTCTTATCCCTTAACTTCTTGTCATGTAATATAAATAAACCCATTATCTGATTTTGGTCCTGCTTAGTGGACTATATTCTTAAAATATGCTTTAAAAATCTACTTATTACTCTATCATATAATAAATCTTCATATCATTCTTCATGGAGATCTCCATTCTTCATGGAGATCTTCTGAATTCCATAATCATGTAAACATAATTCATGTAAATATAATTCTTCAATATTCCTGGAATACTGAAGAATTATATTTACTATAATCATGCAACACTGAAGTCCAAATTATACTAGGTAACAACAGTGCTAATAATAAATACTTTAAATGAAAACCCATATACATTTTTAATGTAACACTTCATGCCATTTCAAGTGTCAGCAGTATCCATTAATATATTGTCAACTTTTATAAATAAAAATATTTCTAATTCATATATATTGCCATTTATTCCTTTGAATTATACCATTATCTCATTACCATTATATACACTTTATTATTTTGTAACAAATAAACATTATAAATGTTAAAAATTTAAGTACCTAGAACAAATATGCTTTTTTTAAGTACCTATTTAAGAAAACATTATATATATCTATATCTATATTTATATCTATCTATCTATCTATCTATATATATATAATTTGCTTAGCATTCTTAAAATATAAAAAATATATTCAATTTAATGTCTGGTCTTTCATGAAATTTTCAGTTAATTTAAAGATTGACCAGTAGTTACAAATGAATACTATTCTTCATTTTGCTCCTAGACACTTTAGTCAACCTGCAGGCATGTTGGGATCAATCAATTGCAGCAGTTGTGTTCATTCATCTTTGTCCTGCCATTCAACCCATGGCAGCAAGGAGCACACTGTGTAATTGAATTTGGTTGAAATCTAATACAAGGGCAAACTCTGACACAGTAGCTATAATCAGTTTGATTCAAAAATTTGAGCACAGATTTCTGTTTGCTGTTTTCAGTGAAAGGAATAGGATTATCTATTCCATAACAGTACCATAAAGGAGAGCTTTGGGGAAAAGGTACACAGTACGCTTCAGGACACACCAAGTGTTCATGGATTCTCAGTTAAAAAATTATAGATGGTTAGAGAAAGGAGAGTACCATGTACAATAAAATTTTTATAGAAAATAAGAGAATACAGCCTAAGGTTTAGAAATTTTTTCAGGATACGTAAGATGATGTCTTAAAGTTTTCTATAAGTATAGTCATGTATTCATGAAAAGTTATGTGATGCAATAAAGTCTTCTATTTTAGAGATTTGGAGAATCTGAGATTTATGTCTATACCTATATACTGTACCTATAAATCTATTGCCATATCAATATTTATATATAATTGTGTTTGCAGCAGAGTTCTGTCTCTGGTTGTGTTTTTTTAAGCTTGAAATGTAATCAAAGCTAGTCTTATATGAATGAGAATAATCACCTGGAATTATTTGTTTTCATATTTGAGGACAGTAACAAGTTTTTTCCATTCCATTTCCAATCCAGGCTTAAAGTATATACTTTTGAGTCTATATAATCCACATTTTACTCAATAAATTGTTAGATCTTATTTGCTGGTTTACATTTAATTTTTCATTTTCAATATTTGAATGTCATTTCTTATATCACTCTAATTTTCTTACTCAAATATAACTGCATATGTTTTGATCTCAAAGTGATGAAGATGACAGTTAGAGATAAAAGATACTCAGACAAGTATTTCTTATGAAAGAGTTTCAATGGAAAATGATCATTTCTAACTGGGTCTTCTCCCATAACTAACTTGATAAAATAAAATAAACCTAAAGATGAACAATTTTTTGAAGAATAGCCACTGTAATTATCTATTAACCTTTCTGTCCTGTATCATAAAAAAGAATCAAATTAGTTTTCTTACGAAAGGTAAAAAAATTATGTTAAATTAATCATCAAAATTTATTGAGTGTATAGTAAAAGTTCCTTAATCTGTGATAAAAAATAACTTCAAAAGTCCCTCCCAATTCTAACATTCTTTGAGCCTGTGAATATATAACTATGTAAATTAAGCCACTTACTACTCATTGATTTCCCTTACCCAAAATTTTATGCTTTATTTAAAAAAAAATTTCATGATATATTCAACTGACTAAATCATCTTTATCTATATCAAACAGCATTTTTATTCCAGTCATTCGGTTTTCTCTGAAGTACAAATAAAAAGTAAGGCTTACAAGAATGTAATTATATTTTTCTTCCTTCTATGAAACGCTATTAAATATGAGTTGTGTTTTCTTTTTTTCCCTATGTTCTGTGGGATAGGAAAGGAGGGTTTGATGGAGGGTAAAAAATGAGGAAGGAAATATATACCTAGACATTTGTACTAGCTCTTCACCTTTTATAAGCCTACAATGAAAGTACTGCTTACATTAAGAATTTTTGTTTTTGTTGTTGTGTTTGTTTTATTATGTTTTATTTTTTACTTTGATCTGACTATGAGGTCCTCCTTTTCATAAAACCAACCAACAAACAAAAAAGATTCTTTAGAATCACTTCAAGAGAACGGTGTATTTTCAATAGGAAGTATATATCAACTTTAAAGTCATATTAGTGTGCAAAGTATTTTTCTGGGCCAAAACATATTAAATTAGAAAACATGAGATGTCATTGTTCCCAGAAAATAAGTGTAATGACAACTCTCCATTCATAATGAGTTTATTTGTAAAATAATTTACTAAATTATTCCATTAGTTGTGAAAATGCTTCACTATGAATTAACTGATTTTTCTAACTTTGGCTCATAATATCAAAGGAATCAATATTGGTTAATTTTGGTCAAGTTGTTAGTGAATTACTTTGATTTAGAAATGACTATATGGTTAAACTGTTAGAAATTTAGTATAGTATACAGTATAGTATACTGAATTTTGTATAGTATAATTGAGTATGTATCAAATATATTTTATTGAAAGATTAACAAAAACTTTACTAATAAAATATTCTTATTACTCTTTGTACTAGTTAAAATAAACTGATTAAAATACATTTTATAGACCTACCAGAGGAAGGATAATAATGTAATATGTAGATAGTAATGTTATTTATCAGCCACAAAAGTGAAAGCATTGTGTGAGAGGAACACTTATGGAATTGTCCCAGTTTGTAGTTTTAAAATAAAAAACAAGTAGAATGATAGATAAATTTCAAGAAGTTATAAATCCAAGAGTTTAGAACTACAATAATCTTTGATATAAAATATAAAAGATTCATTCAACTTTATTTGTGGTTAAGTACCACATGGTGCTCCATAATGAGTGGAAGGGGCAAAGCTTCACATATTTACCTTTATTAGGAAGTGGTAGGTTGGTGAAAGCGAAGGATAGCAGATGATAACTATTAATCCTAAACATTATTTGAGGATAAAAGTAGGAATGGCACTGAAGCCTTTTTAAAATTTATTTACCTTGAGAAGATTCAGAAAATGTATTTTCTTATTTTTTATTTAAAAAAACACTATTTTTGTGATCTGCAACTTTATACTACTAATAAACATTTGGATATACTGGAAATGTCAGTCAGTCAATTTAAATTCAAATGACTCTAAGGTTTCAGAAAATTAAACTCAGGAATAAGTATAGATTAGTTTCTTCCAAATGATCCATTTTCTGTCTCTTTGCATAGAAATAGGCAGCATCAATGTAGTACTTTTTAGTGCCTTGTTACATGGACTCCTTGAAGGATTTAGTTGGTATTAGATTAGACATATGGCTTTCTGTATAAATAAAGGTGTTTGCCAAACTAATCAAATGGGAGCAAGTTCAGTATGCTGGGAGTCTTTAAAATTATGTTTGAAGGAGTTAACCATTAAAATATTTATTTTTTGTCCTTAATCTTTCATCAAGGTTATTGGCTCTTTATAATTAATATTTGCTTTTCATTCATTAATAGCACACATGTCTTATAATAATATAAGGACAACATTTTATAATATTTTGGAAAATTATCAGAAATAGTACTATCTTAATTTAAGATTAAGAAAGAAGATCCTTGTTTTTGGTCCCATCCTGCTATTTGTCATCAGTTTCTCTTTCTGTCTCTTCCTCCATGTAGTCTAGTATCCTCATGCAACCCAAGTGACATTTTATCTGGCCTGTATCTCCTCCAGCAAATTATATTGCTCTTATGTTTTAAATACTAGAGGAAACTACCAATCTGATAAACACATATTCAGATATAGTTAGTTACTATTTAATAAAGTATCCTTCAATGTATAGGAGTTTGCAAGGTTAAGAATTTTCCATTACAAGACAACAGCAATCACATCACTGTGATAACTATGAAAGTACTGAAATATTTCCAATCTATGTGATCAAAAGTTCCACTTTAGGGCTTCCCTGGTGGCGCAGTGGTTGGGAACCCGCCTGCCAATGCAGGTGACACAGGTTCGAGCCCTGGTCTGGGAGGATCCTGCATGCCTTGGAGCAACTAAGCCCGTGAACCACAGGTGCTGAGCCTGTGCTCTGGAGCCTGCGAGCCACAACTACTGAGCCCATGTGCCACAAATACTGAAGCCCATGCACCTAGAGCCCGTGCTCCACAACAGGAGAGGCCACCGCAGTGAGAAGACCGCATACTGCACCAAGGAGTAGCTCCCCCTCGCCGCAACTACAGAAAAACCCACGTACAGCAACAAAGACCAAATGCACCAAAAATAAATATTAAAAAAAAAAGTTCCACTTTAAAGCGAAAATTAAATTCAAAGTAAGCAGAAGAAATGAAACAATGAAGATCAGAGTGGAAATCCATAACTTAAAACACAAAAACAAGAGAATAAAAGTCAGTTTTTAAAGATCAATAACATCAATGAACCAGGTAGATTATCCAGGTGGATCAAGAAAAGAGGAAAGATGCAAGTTTCCAGTAACAGAAACAAAGAGGTGTCATGATTATAGATATTAAGAATTAAAAATACAATAAAAGAATATTACTAGTAATATTATGCCAACATATTTGATAACTAAAAGGAAGTGGACAAACTGCTCAAAAGATACAGAATGCCAAAGCACAGTCAAGAAGAAACAGACAGAAAAACTGCTCCTACATACATTTAGGAAATTTAATCTTTAGTTAAAACATGCCCTTAACGGAAACCTTAGGCCAGATGGTTTCACTAGTGAATTCTACCACACTTTTAAGGAAGTGATGATACCAATTCTATACAACTTCTTCTAGAAATAAAACAGTAGAGAATTCTCTTAACTTACTTTATAAGTCCTGTATTACAAAATCAACAGAGATAATATAAGAAAACAAAAACACAGATTAATCCCTCTTGTAGACACACAGGAAAAATTCTTAATAAAATTGTAGCAAATATATGAAAACATAAATTTTTAGCAAATCAAATCTAGGAATATATAAAAAGATAATCAATCATGACAAAATGGAATTCATTTCACAGAGCTATAAGGTTGCTTTAACGTTTGAAAATCAACCAATTCAATTCACCATATTAATAGACAAAGAAAGTAAAACTATATGGTCATCTCAATAAATATATAAACAAGAGATAAAATTTAGTGGCTGAAAAAAAAAGCTTTGTAAATTCATAACAAAATGGAAACAGATAAATGGCATCTCTATATTTCTGACTGATAAATAGTTAATAGTAAAAAGCAATGTTTTTCCCTGAAGATCAAGAACAGATCAGGGATATCCATTCTCACCATTTCTATTCCTCTTTATATTGGATGTAATAACCATTTTTACAGAGAAAGAAAAATAAACAAATAAAATATCAATTAGACAGGTATAAGTAAAATAGTTTTTATTTGTAGACAACTGAAGGCCTATAGGAAAAATTCTAAGGGCTCTACAAAAGAATTACTGGAACTAATAAGTGAGTTTATAAGCAAGGTCAAAAGATACAAGGTAAATCTAAATTATCAATGATATTTCTACATACTACATTAAACATTTGGAATTGAAATAAACATTTTAAATAGCATCAAAAAAGTGATATATTTAGATGTAAACTTTACAAAATATGTGCATAGGATGCTGCTGAGAAATTCTAAAATAAATTAAAGAAAAAAATACATGAAGAAATATACTATGTTCATTGAACAGAAGACTCAATATTGTTAAAGAAGTCAATTCTTACCATATTGATGTATGGACTGAATTAAATCCCAATAAAAAAGGAGATGGCTTTGTTTGGTATAAATTCACAATGTAATTCTAAAATATATATGTACCTGGAAATGTCTTAAAATAGCTAAAGTAATTCCAAAAAGAAACAAACAAACAAACAACTTGGAGGATTTACCCTATCTGATTTCCAGATTTACTATGAAATCATAGTTACCAAGACTGTTTTCCTGGGACTTCCCTTGTGGCGTGGTGGTTAAGAATCCACCTGCCAATGCAGGGGACACGGGTTCAAGCCCTGGTCCGGGAAGATCCTACATGCCGCAGAGCAGCTAAGCCTGTGCACCACAACTACTGAGCCTGTGCTCTAGAGCCCGTGAGCCACAATTACTGAGCCTGCGTGTCACAACTACTGAAGCCCGTACACCTAGAACCTATGCTCCACAACAAGAGAAGCCACCACAATGAGAAGCCTGCACATCGCAATAAAGAGTAGCCCCCACTCGCCACAAATAGAGAAAGCCCGCGCGCAGCAACGAAAACCAAACACAGCCAAAAAAAAAAAAAAAAAAAAAAGACCATTTTCCTCATATCAGGCTAGAAACATAAAAATTAGAACAGAACAAAGTCCAAAAACACGACTTCTGGTGATGGACATAACATTGGCGATGGACTGATTTTCAACAAAAAACCAAGTGATGCAAACTGAAAGAGATGCTTTCAACAAAAGTTGCTGAAACAATGGGTATGCATATAAAAAAAATCCTTAACACTTAAAAACATATAAAAAGTGTCTCAGTATGTTTCATAGACCTATGTAAGAATACTACTTCTTTAGGAACAAAAATAGGATAAAACTGTGTGACCTTGGCTTTGGTCAAGATTTCTTAAACAGCATACAAAAAAATGCTGTATAAAAATTTATTTTCATCAAATGGACTTCATAAAAATTAAAACTTTTGCTCTTCGAAGATACTGTTAAGAAAATCAAAAGACAAGCTACATGTTTGAAGAAGCTATTTGCATGTCATATAACTGATAAAGGACTTGTATCCAGAATAAGTAAAGAGCTTCTAAAACTTAATAATAAGACAAATAACCCAATTAAAATGGGCACAAGCTTTACAGGCATTTAACCAAAAAAGATACCCCAATGGCAAGTAAATACATAAAAAAATGTTGAACATCATCAATCAATACTGAATTAAAATTGAAACCATAATGTGGTGTCACTAAGTACACAAAATGGATACAAGTTTAAATGCTGAAAATATCAAGTATTTGCAAGGTTGCAGAGCAAATATAAAGTTCACACAGTGCTGACAACAATGAAAAATAAATAAATATACAGCCGCCTTGAAATAGTTTGGCACTTTCTTAGAAGGTTAAACCTACACGTATCAGACGACCCAGCTGTCCCACTCCTAGGTATTAACTAAGTATAATAAAAATATTCAATACAAAGATTTGTACTCAACTGTTCCTGTTGACAAAATTTATTAATGATAGCCTTAGTTAGAAGCAACAAAAGGATACATTAACTGGAATACTGATTGACGAGTTAATTTGGTATGTCTATACAATAAATATTGCTCAAGATTAAAAAGAAGAAATTATTATTATCACAGCAACATAGACAAATCTCGAAAGCATTATTCTTAGTGAAAATGTCTGATACGGAAGACTGCATACTGTATCATTCCATTTGTAACAAATTATATAAAAGGCAAAACTATATTAACAGAAAGCAATTGATTGGTTTCCAGTTGCTAGGCCAGGGGACAGTAATGATAATATTCTGTATCATGATTATGGTAGTGGTTATGCAACTGTATATATCTCTCTAAAATCTTGGAACTGATCACTTAATAGAAGTAAATATTCTGTGTGCAATAATGCTATTTGAAAACAAATGAAAAATGTTCATAAATTAAACTTCATAATTCAAATGAAGATATTGTTAGAACTGATGAAAAAACAAAACTCAACTATATGATATCTGCAAAAAATGTGCTTTAAATTTAAAGATAAAATGAATCCTGTGTGGATCATATAAAGAATAAGAATGAGAAGAAAGGCATGATTATATAAATATCAGATTAAATAGTCTTCAAGACATGGGGTATTAAAGAGATTGAGAGCAACATTTAATAATGATAACAGGTAATTCATTGGGAAGATATAAGCTTCACATGTAGGTTAATATAAGAGCTCAAAAATATATGGCAAAACTTGACAGATATAAAGGGAGAAAAAGCCAATTCCAAAATCATAGCTGGAGATTTTATCATCCCTCCTCAGCAGTTAAAAGAACAATTATACAAACATGTGCAAACATCTATTTAATTTGAACAATATTACCAATCCCTTTGAATTAACTGATATTTATAGGACACTAAACATTCTTTTCTGATGTACGTAATATGTTCTCCCCATGCTGGGCCGTAAAACCAATTTTAATAAATTTGAAAGGACCAAAATCATATGGAGTAAACTGACCACAGTGGAATTAAATTAGATAACAATAAGCATACAGGAAAAATCCACATATTTGAAAATTTTTAATATAATTCTAAACAATCAAAGGCTAAATAAATATATATTCCATTTTTTAGGTTGAGTAGTTTCTAATGTATAAATTATGCAATATTTAAATATAATTAGCTGTCATGCGTTTTATAATGAAATATTTTTTAAAAGATGAAGAAGTGAGTTGAATTACTAACTTTCTTATTCCTATACTTGGCAAAAACTATAAAGTAAAATCCAGGCACATTTTATCACTATCAATGTAAATGGAACAACATGGTGATATAATATTCAAAACACATTGGCCAAACTATGAAATACATTTTCTGGCACACTGTAGCAAAATGCTGAAACCTATTCCTAAAAGCAATGTTGAGAAATAAGTTTACATAGATTAAAGATCATTTCAAGAAAATCAAACTGGGAATCTGGAGGAAATAAACTGAAAATATAATTGAACAGTTTAAGTAAAAATCCTCAATTATAATCCAGTTCAAAAGATCTTACATATTACTGCAGCATCTCAACCACATACTGAATAGTCACCAGGTACTGTCATATTCCAAAATAATTTCCATTTAGGATAATAATGTACAGTACTAGTAATAGAACACTGATGTCACTGATAGAGAAAGGGAAGGAGAGAGGAAAGAGGAGGGGAGGAGAAAGAGACATGGTGTATTACTCTGGTTTCTCCAGAGAAACAGAACCAACAGGATGTGTGTTTATGTGTGTATGTACATACATATACACATACATGTATACATATACACACATATAATATGTACATATATATGTGTGCACATATGTATATACATATCTGTATCTAAATCTATGTCTCTGAGATTATTTTAAGGAATTGGCTCAAGTGATTTTGGAAAACGACAAGTCTGAAATCTGTAGGGCACTTGGTACGGAAAAGTTGATGTTGCAGTTTAGAATCCAAAGGCAATTTGGAGGCAGAATTTCTTCTTCCTTGGAAAGCCTCATTCTTTTCTTTGAAGGCCTTCAACTGACTGCATGAGGTCAACTTATACTATGGAGGATTAATCTGCTTTACTCAAAGTCAGCTGATCTAAATGCTAATCATCTAAAAAATCATCTAAAAGACCATCTAAAAACAGATGGTCTTTTAGACCAGTCTAGATGGTCTTTGACACATAAATTAACCATCACACACGGGAGAGAAATTTGGTTAAGAGAAAAATAAAACCCAATTGAAGAACAGAATAAAATATTATTTAATTGTTTTTTTATGCTGGAATAACAATAAAATGTGCATCTTTTAAAATGTTAAATAATGATGCATTTTATTAAATATGGTACATTAAAATAGAAAGTTATAGCTAACAAATGGATTTTAAAAAACAGCACTACTTATTTAACAATATCAATAACAAGGGAGAGTAATTTCCATGTTGAAAACCAAATTACAGGCAGGGAGGACAGACTTGAGATCATCATAGACAATACAGAGAAAATATAACTAAAATTTAAATAAGAAAGGAAACAAAATCTATAGAAGAACCATAAAGACAAATCAACAACACATACATTTCTCTCAGGACTTGAGAACCTAAATAAATAGAACAGAAAGTTTATACTAAACTAAAATGGAAAAACATTTCCCTCCATTGGAAATTCCAATGAGAGAACTATTTCAAGTCAAAGGGTATATCTCACAATAAGGAAGTAGTGAAAAAATTGATATTAAAATATACCCTCACTATACTTCTGTTGGTCAAAAATAAAGACTTCTTTTTTTTGGCTTCCAAAGAAGTGGGGGGAAAAAAGGCAGCTCAACTAAAGTGGAGAAAACCCAGACTTTTCTTTTGATGTTTTACAACTGCTTTTAAAGCCAAATAAAGTTAAAGCAATATCCACAGTCTTGAGTGCGAAAGATTATATAATCTTGCATCATACTTTCAGTCATATGTCCATTTCTATGGTCAACAGCCACTTATTGCCAAAAAATTAGAGTTCCTGGTAACTTGAATATGTATTAAATTTCTCTGGGGGAAAAATCTAGTGTCAAACGTAGGTAAGAAAGTAATCAAACAAACCAAAATAATAATAATAATTGAGGGTGAGTATCAGTTTCTATTCCAATATATTAATGACTTTGTTTATAATTATAGAAAAAGAATAAAAGATAAAATACTTTTAAGTATTAATACAGTAACAGATTTGAAAATCTGGATTTATGGGAGAAGGGATATCTGAGAAAAGAGAAGAAGATAACCAACCATTTTTCACAGAGGCAAGAATATTTATAAAGTCTATAAGCATAATATTTTATAGCACTTTAACCTTGAAACATTTATTCAGGAACAAGCTCTTTTTATGTTGGAGAATTTAGCATTAATACCATTTGATGATTTTCTATTTTCTTATAATATTTATATATTGCTGATTTTAAAATAAGCATATTTATTTTAAAATCAGTTATTTTTTATAAAAAATCAAACAATATTTTCCATTCTGTTATCATATATTAATGAAAGTATTATGTAAATAGTGGAAAAGACCAAATGGATGATGGTAGAGTAAGAAATGCCACAAATCACGCTCTCCATGGAAACAATAATTCAGCAAGCAAGAATCATCAGAATCAACTATTAATTTTAGAATCGTGGAGTCCAGTCAAACACTTGCAGCATTAAGGGACTGCTTAACAAAGAAAGAATCTGGTAAAATTTCATTACTTTCAGCATTTAGTGTAGCAGCCACCACCTTCCAGGCCCCAGGTAGGTAGCCATGGGGGCTTTGGCCTGCATTTCTGGTACAGTTTGCTGGTTCTGGGTTGGACAATAAGGACCTTATCCTCCAAGGATCAGGGTTGTGTGTTTTGAAATGCCTAGTGGTTCACCAAGGGGCCAGTGCAGGGAATAGCCATTGTTTCTGTCCCCTCTGTCTTAAGTAGCTTTCCTGATGGTACCTGTTAGAGGGAATTTAAAGAGATAGACCACTTCCTCCCCACCCCCCACCCCTTTCCTTATGTTAGGTCACTGGCTGACTATAGAGGTAAGAAGAGAGACCACTGGCCATACAGAACATGGAAAATAGTCCTTGCCAAAGTAATTTGGAAAAGTCACTGAAAAAATGGAATACTGCAACTCTCTATTGGTAACATAAGCAATCACTGGGAAAGAGGGAGAATCTGATTTCCAGAGTTATCACATTATATTATTCAAAATGTCCAGTTCTCAACAACAACAAAAACAATTACAAATCACAGAAAAAAACAGGAAACTACAGCCCATTCACAGGTAGAACATAATTAATAGAAAATATCCAAGAGGAAGCCCACATATTGGACATCCTAGACAAGAACTATAAATTAACTCTCTTTTTAAATATGCTCAGAGGATTGTTGGAAACCATTAACAAATAAAGGAAGGCAAAAGAATGGTGTACAAATAAGTAGAGAATATCAATGATGAAAATAGAAATTATATAAAGCAAACAGAAATTTGGACCTGAAAATACAATAGCTGTAATGAAATTTTCATTTAGAGGGGTTCAGCAGCTGACTTGAGCAGGTAGAAGAAAGAATCAGTAACCTAGAAGATATGACAATTGAAATCACATAATCTGGGACTTCCCTGGTGGTGCAGTGGTTAACAATCTGCCTGCCAATGCAGGGGACATGGGTTCGAGCCCTGGTCCTGGAAGCGCCCACATGCCGCAAAGAAACTAAGCCCGTGCACCACAACTACTGAGACTGTGCTTTAGAGCCTGCGAGCCACAACTACTGAGGTCGCGTGCCACAACTACTGGAGCCCACGTGCCCAGAGCCTGTGCTCCGCAACAAGAGAAGCCACTGCAATGAGAAGCCCGCGCATCACAACGAAGCATAGCCCCCGCTCGCCGCAACTAGAGAAAGCCTGCACACAGCAACAAAGACCCAACACAGCCAAAAATAAATTAAAAAAAAAAAAAGGTAAATTAAGAAAAAAAAAAAGAAATCACATAATCTGAGGAGCAGAAAGTAAAAGAAGGAAGTAAAATGAATAGAGCTTAAGGTACCTGTGGAACACCATACACACCAACACACTCATTATGGAAGTTTTATAAGGAGAAGAGACAAATAAAGTAGCAGAAAAAATATTTAAATAAATAATGCCCCAAAACTGCCTAAACTTGATGAAAATCATTAATTTACATACTTAAGATCAAGGAACTTCAAGGAGGATCAGCTTAAAGGCAACCACCCTGCAACATATTATAATCAACCTGTTAAAAGCAAAAGACAAAAAGAAAATCTTGAAAGCATTAAGACAAAAGTGACTCATCAAGTGCAAGAAATTCTCAATAATATTAACAACTAACTTTTCATTATAAACCATAAAGCCCAGGAGGCAGGAATATACATTTACAGTGCTGAAAGTAAAAACCAAGAATTCTATATTCAACAAAAGTATCCTACAAAAATGAAAAAAAAAATTAAGACATTCCCAGATATACAAAAGCTAATAGAGTTTGATGCTATTGGACATGCCCAACAAGAAATGTTAAATTGAGTCCTTTAGGATGAACAAAGAGGATACTAAGTGGTAGCTCAAAGCCATTTGAAGAAATAATCCTTACACAGGTAAATATAAAAACTAGTATTATTGTAATTTTGGCTTATAACACCTTTTGCATTTCCTATATGCTTTAAAATACATAAAATAATAATTATTGATTTACATTAATGGGAATGCATTGTACAAAAGCAATTTGTAACAACAACAACATAAATGGGGAGAAAAGGGCTGGGCAGAAGCACAGTTAATACATTCTATTAAAGTTAAGATTTTATTATTTCAAACTAGATTGGCATAAATTTAGGATGTTAACTGTAATCCCCATGGTAACCACCAAGAAATAAAAAGTATACAGAAAAAGAAACAAAGATGGAATCAAAACAGTACAATAGGAAAAACTGAAGCACAAAGATAGAAGAATTGGAGAAACTGAGGAACAAACCACATAAAGATAAATATAGAGAAAACAAATAACAAAATAGCAGAAGTAATTCCTGCATTATCAGTAATTACTTTAAATGTAAATAGATTAAACTTACTATTAAAAGACAGAGACTGGAAGAAGAGATTGAAAATAATGATCAAAATTTATGCTGCTTACCAGACACTCATTTTAGGCTCAAAGACACAAACAGATATAAAGTGAAAAGATGAAAATGATATTCCACGAAAATAACCAAAAGAGAGCTGGGGTGGATATACTAATATCAGACAAAACAGACTTTACATCAAAAAATGTTACAAGAGACAAAAAAGAACATTTAATACTGAAAAAGTATCAATTAATCAAGAAGATATAACCACTATAAACATAAACACACAAAACAACAGAGTCCTAAAATATATGAAACAAACCTGACAGGACTGAAGGGAGAAATAACTCATTTTTAAATAATAATTGGGAGTCTAAAATACTTCACCTTCAATAGTGGATATACATCTTGGCTTAAGCTCAATAAGAAAATAGAGGACTTGAATAACATTATAAACCAATTAGACCTAAAAGGACTATACAGAGCACTCTACCCAACAGAATATATATTTTTCTTAAGTCCACATGCAACATTCCAGGATGGACCATATATTAGGCTAAAAAAGCAATTGTCAATAAACTTCAAAAGATTGATCACACAAAGTATCTTTTCTGGCCACAATGGAATACAGAAGGAATAATGGAAGAAAAACTGGAAACTCCACAAATACCTGGAAAATTAACAAAATATTCTTAAGCAACCAATTGGTCAAAGAAAAAATCACAAGGAAAATTAGAAAATACTTTGAGATAAATGAAGGCAAAAACTCAACATTTGAAAACTTATGGGATGCAGCCAAAGCAGCATTAGAGGGAATTTTATACTGGCAAATGGCAAATGCTTATATTAAAAAAATAAGAAAGGCCTCAAATCAACAACCTAATTTTAAACCATAATGAATCAGAAGAAGAGCAAACTAAAGCCAAAGTAGCATAAGGAAGGAATAATAAAGATTACAAAAGAGATAAATGTAACTGAGATAAGAAAACAGTAGAGAGAAATGACAAAACCAAAACTTGGTTCTTTTAAACTATAACAAAATTTCTCTGCAGAATGACTAAGAAAAAAAAAAGAACAAATAATTAAACTCAGAAATAAAAGTACTGACATTAATACCAACCTCATAGAAATTAAAAGGATTATAAGAGAATTATATGAATAATTGTACACCACAAAATTAGACAATCTACATGAAGTAAACAAATTCTTAGAAACACACAAATAGCAAAACTGACTAAAGATGAAATAACAAGACCTATAACAAGTAAAGACCTATACAGTAACAAACCTATAACAAGAACAGAGATTGAATCCATAGTCAAACACCTCTAAACAAGGAAAAGTCCAGGACCAGATGGACTCACTGGTGAATTCTACTAATCATTTAAAGAAGAATTAGCACCAATCCTACTCCAACCCTTTCAAAAATCAGAAGAGGAGAGAAAACTTCCTAACGCATTCTAATAGTCCAGCATTACTCTTATACCAAAGTTATACAAAGATACCACAAGTAAACTGGAGGTCAATATCCCTTATGACTATAGACCAAAAAATCCTCAACAAAATACTAGCAAACTTAATCTAATAGCACATTAAAAAATTATACAGGGCTTCCCTGGTGGCGCAGTGGTTGAGAATCTGCCTGCCAATGCAGGGGACACGGGTTCGAGCCCTGGTCTGGGAAGATCCCACATGCCACGGAGCAACTGGGCCCGTGAGCCACAATTACTGAGCCTGCACGTCTGGAGCCTGTGCTCCGCAACAAGAGAGGCCGCGATGGTGAGAGGCCCGCGCACTGCGATGAAGAGTGGTCCCCACTTGCCACAACTAGAGAAAGCCCTCACACAGAAACTAAGACCCAACACAGTCATAAATAAATAAATAAATAAATAAATAAAAGAACGTGAATTTCTTTAAAAAAAAAAAAAATTATACAACATGACCAACTCAGATTTACCCCAGGGATTCAAGGGTGGTTCAACGTAAGAAAATCAGTGTAATACATCACATCTATTGAACACATTTTTTAAAGCCCAAAATTATCTCAATGGATGTAGAGAAAAACATTTGGCAAAATCCAATACCCATTATTATAAAAACGTTCAGCAAACTGGGTATACAAGGGAATTCCTGAGCATGATATAGACATTCTTCAAAGACCCAGAGTAAACATCACGCTCAAATGTGAATGACTGAAATCTTTGCCCATGGGATCAGGAACAAGACAAGGATTCTCACTTTCACTACTATCCAACACCATACTGGAAGTTCTAGCCAGGGCAATTAGGCAAGGGAAAATTGTTATCCAAGTTGAAAAAAAAGAAATAAAACTATATCTATTTGTAGATGACATGATTTCATATGTAGAAAATCCCAAAGAATACACACACACACACACCCTACTACAGCTAATAAACAAATTCAAAGTTACAGAGTACAACATTGATACACTAAAATCAGTTGTGATTTTATATGCTAGTAATGAACAATCTGAAAAGGAAATAAAGAAGACAATTCCATTTAAAATAGCATCCAAAAGACTAAAATACCTGGAATAAATTAGCCAAGGAGATTAAAGACTTGTACAATGAAAACTACAAAATATGCTGAAGTTATTAATGAAGATAATTAAATTAAAAGGTATCCCATAAGCAGTGACTGAAAGATATAATATTAAGATGGCAATACTCTCCCATGCAATCTACAGATTCATTGTAATCACTGTAAAAACTGAAATTGCCTTTTGTTTTTTCAGAAATGAAAAAGCCTATCTTTAAATTTACATGGAATTGCTAAGGGGTACAAATAGCCAAAGCAATATTGAAAATGAAAAAAACAAAGTTGGAGGACTCACATTTCCTGATTTTAAATCTTGCTACAAAGCTACAGTAATCAAAATAGTGCTGTATTGACATAAGGATAGACATATAAAGCAGCAGAATAGAATTGGGAATCCAGAAAAAAACCAAACCTTTATGGCCAATTGATTTTTGACAAAGGTGCCAAGACCATTCTATGGGGAAAAAATAATCTCTCGAACAAATGATTCTAGGACAGCTGGATAACCAAAAGAATGAACCTGAATGCCTACCTCACTCCATACACAAAAATTAGCTCAAAATGTACCAACAACCTAAATATAAGAGGTAAAATTTTAAAACTATTAGAATAAAACATAGGGATAAATCTCATGACCTCAGATTTGGCAGTGGATTCTTTGATTTGACACCAAAAGCATGATCAACAAAATAAAAAATAGATAAACTGGACTTCATCAAAATTAAAAACTTTTGCACATCAAAGAACAATATCAAGAAAGTGAACAAATAAACTGCAGAATGGAAGAAAATGCTAGCAAATCATGTATCTCATTAATATCCAGAATATATAAGAACCCTTACAACTCAACAAAAAAAGAACAAACAACTGATTAAAACATGGGCAAAGGGCTTGAATAAACTTTCCTCCAAAGAAGATATACAAATGGCCAACAAGCACATGAAATGCAAATCCAAACTACAAGATGATGCTACTTCACAACCACTATGATATCTTGAAAGTAAGTACCGGCAAGGATATGGATAAATAGGAACATTTGTAAGTTGTTAACAGGAATGTAAAATCACGCAGCCACTGTGGAAAACAGTTCAGCAGTTCCTCAAACTGTTGAATATAGAATTACTATATGACCCTGCAATTCCACTCTTAAGTATACAGCCAAGAAATATGAAAATATATGTCCACACAGAATCTTGCCAGTGAATATTTATAACAACATTATTCATAATTCAGTGGATGGGGCTGGGGTGGGTTGGGGAGTGACTACTTAGTAGATAAGGGATAGTCTTCTGGAGTAATGAAAAAGTTTCAAAACTAGAAAGAGGTGGCATTTACACAGTATTGTGAATGCACTAAACCTCACTGACTTGTACATCTTAAAATGGCTAAATATATGATTATGTTCATTTTACCTTGATAAATTAAAATGGACCTTTGCAGCACACACACACACACACACACACACACACACAGATACACACACATTCACATGTAAAATGAATGAAGTAACAAATATCCAACAGTCATTTTCTGGGTGAGAATAATCTGTCAAAAATCCTTTGGTTTCCTTGAAAATACACTGGAATGTATTAATCACAACAAGAACCTATGTCCAGTATCATGAAAGCTAATACGCACATCCCATGGGTGTAGCTTGCACTACAACAATCACTTTAAAAAAAAAAAAAAAAAATTCTTAGTGATACAAAGAAACTTCCAAAAAGAAGGCATGAGGGAGAGAAAGGGGAGGGGAGAAAGGGAGCCAGAGAGAGAAAGATTGAGATTGAGATTTAATTTATTGGTGAATATTAAAAGAAAATCAGATGTTTTGAACACGGAAAGTGTGTTCATGGTGTCTAGAATGCTCTTGAATATAGAACATCAAAGTTCCAGCTCTTCTTAAAATTGGGGGCCCCTTTTCTATTATGTTTCCTGATATACAAGATTTAAGTTGTATTAGTTTTGATTCACTGTGACTGAAAGAGCTAAAAAAAAATCCTTGTTATTAAATTCAATGCCTAACATTCAGTTTTGCTTTTCTTTATTAAATACATTTGGAGCACCTATTCCGAGCTAAGCATATGGTAGGGTCTAGAGATAGAGTGCTAATCAAAAAGAGCAGGTATCTCGAAGAAATGATGGTAGTGGGAAAGCAAACAATGGATAAGTAAATAAATACTTTTCGGAGAATATTAAGATTTATGAAGAAAATAAAATAGGGTGATAAGCAAATGAGAGGATGGTGAGAGAAAATCTTCTGATAAAATGATGTTTGAGAATGTAGAGAGCAAAAGAATTTCAGACAAGTGGATGTCAGACAACTTTAGAGTACTTAAGCAACTGGAGGAAACTTTTTAAAATTAAAGCACCTTAAACAAGAAGAATGCTATAAGATGAGGCCAGAGAGGTATACAGGACAAACTTATAACACCTTAATACTGACAGTGTTGAAAATTACATAAACCCTGTGACAATGGAAAATCTTCCCACCTGTTTGTGTTCAAAGAACCTGCTTTCGGCAAACAAACGCCCTTCCCCATGTGACTTAGATAAAACAGAAGACAAGGCCGGACACAGACTTCCAAATTCTCATTCTTAACCTTATAAATAGCGGAACTATTCGTATGCACTGATCAATCAGAACAATATGCCCATTAATCTGACTTGATGAAACCACATCAAGGTCTTCTCTTTCCAAGTCCTTGAACTTTGACATACTTTCAGCCTCAATCAATCCCTCCAGAGAACAGGCTGACCTCAGGGTAAAACACTTGCTAATCTACTGTCTGATCACCCCTCCTCCAACCATTCATTGGTTTTCCAGACTAACTTTTTTTAGCCTTCAATTATAAAGGAAAAATATTTTTATGCTTGACCTCTGAGACATTTGCAGATCCTTTAAGACACCCATTATACTCAGGTTAAGATGAAGGGTTGTAAAATTTAAGGGGCTTCAGCCTAACACCCTACCTAGTCTGTGTTAATTAATGCAGTTTTTTGTTTTTTTTTTAAAGAGCCTGAGTATGGTGACTAAGAAATAAGACTTTGAAATTCACCTTGGAAGAAATAGAAAAAGGTGTTTATCTTGCTGAAAGTTAAACTGCTTCAACCACAAGAGATAGAGCTCTTCAGAATTTATCACTTGGTGTATATTGCCACTTTCTCTATAAGTTTATTAATATAATTTCATGGATGCGTAACAAAAAAATCAAAATCTAACAGTTAAGTATCTAAGAATTGATACATACTCTCAATAAATATTCAGAGTTCTGACTTTTCAAATTTACAATAGAACATGAAATCTATCTGTGCTACTTATAATACATTTCTATTTTATTCATGGTATTTTAAAATTATTTTTGAAAGCTATACCAAATAAAGTTATCATTGTACTTCTTCAGTTCAAACAGGTTTAGAATGATACTTTACAGAGTGAAGTAACAGATAATTATCATGGCGGTGGTTTAAGAGCATATCAAATGGTTTCCCTTTAAATGTTTTAATACACATAAAATCAAAGCCATATATTATATCTCTTTATAGTTATTATAAATATATTATTTATGTGATTTATATATATATGAATTATATAATATATATACATATATATATAATTATGTAAATATAATACAACTACATTCAAAGCTCTATAAATATGATTTGGGGTATTTTGGGTTTTTTTAAATATCTAGCTAAGTTAAAGATATAAAGAAACAACCAAAACAAGTTTACCAATCCTTTGTTTTTTGTTACATCAGTGAGTGTGATGAGATATTAATACTGAATTGCTTTCATTATGGCAATATATTTGTCAGTTGCAATAGGAAGACCACACACAGATAAAGAAGAACCTTTATCTTTGGCCAAAAATCCAGGTCTGATGTTACATTATTGTTGTTGTTGTAAATATTACACTCATTTGAAAAATAAATGGAAGTGGACCAAATGTAGACTTGTTTTAATTCAAAACTCTCATATTAGATCATTAAAATATACATACATATATATGTGTATCTATGTGTATATACATGTTAAGTGTGTGTGTGTATATATATATACACTTTTCAGTGGCTTAAGCCTGGTGGAATAAGAGAAGCCACACAAAAATCAGAGACACCCCCTTAAAATCATGCTCTCTGGAAATGGCTGAGCTTCTTTGTGGCTTTAAACAACAATAAAAAAATAAATGAAGAAATGTCTTCTACAAATGGTATGACCCACTGCAGACCTAGTAACAAATTTTGAATGTTTCAAACCATATCATGTAGGATTTGGCAACATGAAACAATAAATGTAATGGTTTTCTTGGCATCCAATTTCTGTTTTCTGCGTTGTGTACCTGCAGACACATCAAAGAAAAATTGCTCTAATGTGAGATTCATTTAGGAAAAACAAAACAAAACAACCATTCAGGTCTTTAAAAGTTTTGAAGCTTCTTTGTCATGCAAAAATAATAGCAAAAAACAACTTTGACTTGCCTTGAACAAAAAGCACCTGTAATATTTGGCAATATAAGTGGTCTAATTACTTATTTTAAAAGAAAGATAATTGTGATCCATTTCAGCATGCATTGACATTAAATAAAACCATTATTTCTGGATAAAATCTGCCAAGAAAGCTAAAACTTCTGTCGAAGATTTAACTCTCCAACTTTTGAAAATGATTTGTTTTAAAGGAAGTGAGAAAACTATGCATTTGTATATCCCAGAGTTTATGGCATTCAGAGAGTAAATTCTGACACATAACATGATTTTCAGGTAGAAGTTTGATTTCCTAAAAAAAAGTAAGGACCATTCTCAGATATTTTGACAGAAATGTTGTTTGTTTGGGGGTATATTTGTTGATGCAAATATATGCATCAACAAATGTTCATACAAAATGTTGATGCAATATTCAGTGCATGGCAATGAAGACAGCATTATGGATGCAGCCCAAGAATCACTGGCTTTATGACCAAAGAGCTATTCTGAAAGAAAACAGTAGAGATCATGAAGTTGCCAACCTTTGGACACATGTTTCTGGTGCTGGTATGACAAAAGTTGTTTGTCATATTTAAAAAATCATTTTTTAAAAATGAAGAACTCCCTGATCCTTAAGAACCTAAAATATCTATAAGAACTCAAAGTAAATCTCAATACATATGGGTAATTATAATGTATACTTCTATTATTTATAAACTCATATAAATTCTTTATATAGATGCAGTTATTGACTTGAGATATAAATAGAAATCATGTGATAGTCAACAATTTTTGTTTTATTTGACACAAATTGGTTTTTGCCTAAAAAAATAAGTCACAAATTTTTAATTCTGTTTAGTGTTGATTACTTTCATTCAGGGTGGGTTTGTAGCTCTTTTCATAAAATAATCAGCTACCTATTGTACATGACATAATTTTAGTTCTTATTAAAGTAATTGTTGTCATTTATAGTTGTTTGGGAGAGAATTTTCTCCTAATTAAAAAAGAAATCAATCCTTTAAGAAAGTGAAATGCATAGAAAAATGGTAATAAATAATTCAATGTTAAGAAACAACTGATGTAACATGGAGGTAGAAAAAGTTAAATTTTGATTTTATATAGGGAAATTTTCTCGGATAGTTGTTTCTGTGAATTTTTCAGAAGGTTGATTCATAATTTTGACTTGATTTTCATAGTGTCTGTGGTATAATAAAAGCTACTGAACTCAAGAGAGTATCACTCAAGCAGTTAAGTTTTAACCTTTCATTATTTATACTCATATTGTTTTACAACTTTGATAAGTTTTTTTAAAGATTTTTTTGATGTGGACCATATTTAAAGTCTTTACTGAATTTGTTATAATATTGCTTCTGTTTTATGTTTTGGTTTTTTGGCCGCAGGGCATGTGGGAACTTAGCTCCCCCACCAGGGATCGAACCCGTGCCACCTGCATTGGAAGGTGAAGTCTTAACCAGTGGACCACAAGGGAAGTCCCGCTAAGGTTTTTTAAAAAAATAATCCTTCACTAAACTGTTTTGTATTTAAATTTATCAACAGCACTCTATTAGTGCAGATGCTCTGACTAAAAGGCAAAGTCCAACAGAACAACAACTTGCCAATATGTCTAAATTGTTAAAAAAAAAAAAAAAGAAGAGAAAGTTCTTTAATCAAAATGCAATTTTAGACCACTGTACCCTATTTGTTTAACAAGTTTACCCTTTGGTCTAATTTATTTTTAGGATTCATTCAATGCTTCTGTTGAGCTGGTCTTGCATTTGAGTTTTAAACATCAATTCTCTACTTTACAATGCAGAAAATAAATCAATGGTCTCTTCATTAAGTATTAAAAGCATAAAGTACTGACCTATTTATATCAAGTATTATAGAATAAATGTGTACAGTTTCAACACTGGATTAATTTTGCAAACTGTAATTACATTGATTTTTACATTGCAGTTAAAAAGATTAAGAATTAAAATTGTCTAATCCTTTTAACTGTCAATCTTCTTTTTTGGTTGACAGATTAATCAGTCTGACAGAAGACAACTTACTTATTTTAGAAAATGACTAATTCTCTTTTGGCTTTCACTCAATTCTACTTTTTATTATCTGCCCTAGCCAATTAAAACATACGATGGTTAAAATGTTTCTGATAACAATGTCAGATTAGATAGGTCTTAAAAGTCTTTCTTGTCAATAAAATCATTTACATACATTGGCAGCTACATGGAAGAAACTAAATCAGTGATTGATCTGTCAAATATGAATAATTTCCAAATTTCTTATACCTTTGATACTTTTACCAACATAATAGCCTATTCTTTTCTTCTGGGAGAAGTTTGTTTTACATTAACACACACAAACACACACAGAAGAGGAGGGTTGATCTATCTGAAAGTCTTAGAGCATTTTTTCACAGTATATTTGATCACTTAGAAAACAGTTAAATGTTCTGAAATATTTCATATCTCTTCAAAATACTAGAATGCAAACAGATCTATTTTACATTTGTTTTTTTGGAACAAAAACTGCAAGTATTCCAGGTGTTCCTTGACCTGTGGTTGCACAATTCCAATCTCAGTTCCTCTGTCTTTATATCTTCTCTTCTCTGTCTGCATTCTATGTGTCTCTTATAGGAACACTTGTCCTTCAATTTATGGCCCATCAATATACAGAGCAATATATCATCTTGGCATTCTTGGCAAAATACATCTACAAAGACCATTTTTCCATATAAGGTTACATTCATAGGTTTGGAAATATGGTCAAATCCTTAGTGGAGCCACTTAACCGACCACAATACAACCACTGCCCCCCTCAAATTCATATCCCACATACAAAATAAATGTACCCCATCTAACACCCGCAAAGTCTCGATGCATTACAATACCAATTCTAAGTCCAAACTCTCAGCTAAATAAAATCAGCTTTAAAAGTCCCATATTTCATCATCTAAATCAGGTATGGGTGAGATAGAATATGATCTATTCTGGGACTAAATTAATTTCTAGCTATGGACTTTGGAAATTAGGGGGAAAAATCCTTATCTATTTCTAAAATACACTGGTGGGACAAGCACAGTTAGACATTTCCATTCCAAAAGACAAAAACTGAAAGGAGTAAAGTGGTTGCTGGTCCCAAGAAAATTTGAAATCCACCAGGACAAAGTCCATTAGATTTCAACGCCTGAGAATAAATCCTCTGTAACTTGATGTTCTGACTTTCAGGCCTGAAGCAGCTCTGCCTTCTACTCTGCCCACAGCAGCCCCACCCACTCTGTACAGTGTAAGGAGGCTGTTGCCTCCACAGTCGGTCTTCCTTTCTTGAAGGGAAGAACATGGTTTCAGCCATGCAGCTCTTTTAATCCTTTCCTGCCTTTAGAATTTTAGAAGTCCGACAGCCTTCTCTTGTTTCGTCCTGTCTTTGTCCCTTTCAGTCCAAGGAGGCAGTGTTTCTTATAATATAGAATTCTCCAAAACCTTCTGATTCTCCTGTGTCCATGCCATTAGATAAGAAAGACTTCTACATATTTTTCTTTATTAAACCCATCTCTATTCCTGGCTTCTGTTGAGATGGTTAAGTAGATCCATGAGTCACACACACAATCACTTCAGCAAAAGCTTTTGTAGCCACTTTTGGCTCTTCTCCAGAGTGTGCTTTTCCAACAGTGTATTTCCTAATTTCAGCATTCCTTGCAGTCTGAATAGGCCAAGAACTTCCCAAATCATCAAGTGCTGGTTCCTTTTTGCGTAATAGTTTCATATTCAATTTATCTCTTTCCTCTCACATTTTATAATGAGTAGCAAGAAGAAACCAGGTCACACCTCCAATACTTGGCTTGGAAATCTCCTCAACTAAATACACAAATTCATGTCCTACAAGTTCTACTTTCTACACAACCACAGAACAAATTTCTTCCAATATTTCTGCCACTTATAACAAGGGTGCCTCTTTTCCTCCACTTTCCAGTTACATGTTCCTTATTTCCTTCAGAGCTCTTTCCAGAAATGCCTTTAAAATTCATATTTCTACCAACGTTCTGTTCAAGACAATCTAGCTTTTGCTTTCATGAGCCTCAAAATTATTGCAGCCTCTACTCATCTAATTTCTAATCCACTTCCCATATTTTTAGTTATTTGTCACAGCAGCACCCCATTTCCAGTCACCAAAAAGTGGTGATTGTTTTAGTTTCCCAGGACTTCCTTAAATACCACAAACGTGGTAGCTTAAAAATAACAGAAACTCATTCCTTCACACTTCTGGAGGCCAGAAGTCTGAAACTACTATGTCACCAGTTTTGTGCTCCTTCAGGAGACTCTAAGAGAGAGTATCTCCTTGCTTCTTCCAGTTTCTGGTGCCTCCAAGTGTTTCTTGTTGCATGCCTTCATAACTCCAATTTCTGCCTCCATCTTCATATGGCCTTCTCTTCTTCATGCATATCTCTATTCTGTGTGTCTCTCATAAGGGCACTTATTTTATTTAGGGTTCACTGGAATAATCCAAGGTGATCTCATCTCAAAATCCTTAATCTTCAAATACTTTTTTCCTCCCAATAGAGTCACATTTATAGGCTCTGGAATGTGAACATATATTTTGGGAAGCTACCATTCAACCCAATACAGGGACAGTAATAGTGTCCTCATTCTACCTCTTATTAGGTATATGGTAGTGAGAAAGTTCCATTACTTCTCCATGCCTCAGTTTTCTCATCTGAACATATGAAAAATATCACATGCCAAAAAAAAAACCACATGCCAGACTCACGGGTCATGCTCAAAAGGAAAAAAAGACTGGATTTCCCTTGAGAAGCATGAGAGCATTTTGAAAATACTGTAAACACCAAATAAATGAAAAACATATTGAATTAATGAAACTAGAACAAACAGACTGAAAAAGGATCAGTGTGACATAAAAATATTCATGTACATGCAAAATGTAAGTCTAATATTAAAAATTATGGTTAAGGAAAATAAGTGACTACATAACAGAAATTTAGTAACATAGAAAATCATAACATATATTATAACTAGAAATACGGAGACAAAAGTTTTGAGCTATATGGAGACAAAGTATTACAGAAATGGAGACGGTTTCCCAGTTATTTAATCCAACTAGCCCCACAAAGATATGAAAGAAGGAATAAGTATAAGAAATGGTTAAAGAAATAATTTTTGAAAGATGAGTTGAAAGATTATGTGAATCTGTAGCTTTAAAAAGACTATTGAGGGACTTCCCTGGTGGTGCAGTGGTTAAGAATCCACTTGCCAATGCAGGGGACATGGGTTCGAGCCCTGGTCCAGGAAGATCCCACATACCACGGAGCAACTAAACCCATGCACCACAACTACTGAGCCTGCACACTAGAGCCCACGAACCACAACTACTGAGCCCATGTGCCACAACTACTGAAGCCTGCACACTTAGAGCCCATGCTCCACAACAAGAGAAGCCACCGCAATGAGAAGCCTGCGCACCGCAACGTAGAGTAGCCCTTGCTCGCCGCAACCAGAGAAAGCCCGAGTGCAGCAACAAAGACCAAACGCAGCCAAAAATTAATTAATTAATTAATTAAAATAAATAAATAAATTAAAAGGCTATTGATAGATCAGGTAAAATTTAAAAAGATAACATCTTAGCTACAATATGTTGTTATTGCCTCTTGTTTATTTTGTATTTTTGTTATTGTATATTGCATTGTAGGTGATTCATGTGTTAAAACAGTACATTGGAAAACCAGCTAGAACAAATAGGTAACATACAAGATGACAAATAGAAAATTTATTTTAGACCATTTACAATACTAAACTTCAGAAGACACTTCAACAAACTTGAGATTTTGAGATAAAAAGATAAACAACTGTGACCTGAATAATACACACACAAATAATTGCCTCCAATGTACAAGGGCAAAGTGTGTGTGTGTGTGTGTGTGCACACACACATGTGTCTGTGTGTGTGTCTGTATATTTTCAGGAATAGAAGAGTTCAATAAGTATGCATCTATAAAACGTTACTTTAAAAAATGGCCAGGTAACTTAAGATTAATCAAAGTAAAAGAATTTTATATTCAACATGTTGTGGTTATAGGAATAAAACTAGTTTAGCCTAAAATTATGTCTAAATGACTTAATAAAGCTATAAACAATGTAGCATCATTAATAATATTAGCAATTATTTACAACAAATAATAATACAGTAGCAGTGATAATCTTACTCCAAAATTACATATTGGGCAATGTGAGATTATTAAAAAAATTATATGCTTGGAAAATTTTACCTTCACTAAGAATAATGATAATTTTCATTTTTCCCTCAAAATATTTTCTTCTAATAAACTACAGTGCCATTATCTCTCTTAAGACAGTTAACATTAACTATTATTAATTTTGCAATGCATTATGTCTTTAGTATCTTTTATTCTAGGATATTTTTCTCACTCAAACTTTTAACTTTCTTCTTGATTTGACATTTTTTTATTCAAGTCAGATTATTGTAGAAGGTGTCATATTATGAATTTGTTCAGATTGCTCACCCCAAAAAGAAATCAAAATAAAATTGCAATAAATTATGAAAAATATAAAATTCCACTAAGTATAAGAGCTTTCATATCAGACTGTGTCTTGAGTATCCTTTAAGTCATAGAAACTCACATAGATTCTGGCAAATATTTGCTTGGTAATACATGTTTAATATTTAATACATATTTAATGTTGACTGGCATATTTCAAAAATATAATAATAAATCCTAAATCTTGATTAAAATATCTAAGACAGAACTTCATATATATGTCACTTTTTTGTTTCAAATATATAATAGGATACAGGCAGACATACAATTAAAATCTGTGGTAGTGACAAACCACTATGTCAGTTAAAAATGTCAAAATCAATACAAACAAAGCATGAATGATATATTCAATGATACTGATTTAAATAAAAACCAGAATAAATTGTAGTATTTTTAAAATAATAATTTTCAAATGGTAAAATCATGAATTTTGGGCAAATATATAAAATTAACATGGGTCAATATTTAACTTATTAATTAAATAGGGAACCAATAAGATGCTGTGTCTGGTTCAAACACCATCTGAAAAGCTATGATTTTTACAGGCAATTTAACACAGAAATGGTAGGATAAGACTATTGTGTAAAATATAAAGGTGGTTATGTCCAACAGGCCCTAAATATTTGAGGTTATCTGATCCATCAAAAAGAAATTCTTTGCATCTCAACTGGATAAATGTCTACTAATTAACAAGTAAGTTCACTAACCACTAAGCCCTTAAAAAATAGAAAACAATGACATGAACTGAATAGAGTCCAAAGAGGCAATATGTGGGTGTCCTTTGCTTCTGTATGTTTTTTAAAGGATGTGGTGCCATCTTTTAAAAAAAAATTATTTCCAAAATGTGGATGACTTTTCTGACAAATTGAAATGTGCAAATATCAATTATCAGGGATTACCATAATCATATTATGGTTAACCTCAACATATTGAGGTTTACGTAAACCTCAGTATTATGTAATTGAGGTTATGTAAACCTCAATGTAACAAAATGTAAATTAACCCTGAAAAAAATTTGTAATTCTCATTAGATGAAAATGCAGATAAGTTAAAAATAAGTTGAAAGATAAAATAGTGATGTGAACAAATAATTTTCAAGAATTTTGAAAAAATTACAAAATAAACTATTAAATTATAACTTGAGTAAAAGAAAAATAAAGCAACAGTTACAAACTGAGATTATTACTGCATAAATTAAGTAATATTAAATAACTATTATTTATATATTAATATATACATATTATAAATTTTGATATTAATTTTAGAAAATTACTGTATAAATTAAGATAAAGGTACCTGCTATGACAGATAACTCTAATTTCCTTTTATAAATTATATGATAAGCTCTTCTGTCTTCCCTCCTGCTGGCCTGCTCATCTTATTACTATGGATTTTTTTCATTTTTTTTATAATTGAGTGTTCTCTATGTCACTATTAAAAACACCTGTGGGATTAGAATTGTGTCTCCATAAATTTTCTCAGTAAAGGAACTGCTTCAATAAGATGAAAGAGTGAAATTTAATGTTCAAAACCTAGAACACTGAAAAAAGAAAATAAAATACTTTGTATTTTACATTAAAATGCGTGAAATAAGCAAGTTACAAATATACAATTTTGTAACAGTTATTATGAAAGTATAATATATTTAAAATTAAACAAATAACATGCAAGCACATAAGTGGATGAGAAAAGTTAAGAATAATATTGTACCTATAGTAAGGCAGAGTTTTTTGCAATGTTTACTCAATTAATTTAAAGGTTATTCAAAGCATGTTCTTAGATTTTGCTTACATCATATAAATTGTAATGTGATTTTATTTAAAGGCTATAAGTAGATGATCCAAAATGATTTACATCTGTAAATCTCAACATATGAAAATTTTTTTTACTATTTTTTCAACTATTTGCCCTGTTCTTTTATTTCTCTTGATCCTCAACGTTTAATGGCTGTTATTGTCATATTACATAGGAAATAAGTTCCTTATTTTTGCTATGCAATTCTGACTTCAGGAAAACTAAATGAATTCTAGAAGACTAAAGTTGAAAATGTGACTATATTACAACTATACCAATTCTTCTGATTATTTTATATGCATATATTTTCAACTTTAATAAAAATAATTTCAATTCATTTATATGTAATTATTGAAATAAATATTAAAGTATATGTGGGTATTGCAAATCATTGTAAAACATTAATTTCTATCTTTAATCAAGTTTTTTGAATAAATGGTTATTAATGATGGGATTAACGGAATGAATTACAGAGCCCTCTTCCTTCCTGCATAAAATGTATGGAGTAATGCAATATTTGGAATCACTTAAAAGAATACGAAAGATTACGAAGAAAAGGATTACACCTAAAATCTAATATAAAATTACAAGTTTTCAGCTCACCAGTTCAATTAAAATTTTGCAATACAAAGAACCCAGTTAGTTCTTCATTACTTGGTAAATGTAATAATGTCTTTTTATTTAAACCTCTTTTAACAATGTAAAAATGAGCTTTTCCTAAATAGATGGGTAAATATCATAAGGGAAAAATGTGAATTTTTGTATTTAAAGTGTCCTATTTTCTCTTAAAATCTTTAAAATTATCACTGGAAAAATATTTTATCATATTTAAACAAAAATATTCTGCAGTGCGAAATATTATTCAATAACTTTCCTAAATTCTAGGTTCTCTGGAAATCATAACCAATGTCTTCAAGTCATTATTTTATTTTTAGTATAATTCTTTATATATGGTCCAAGTATTAACTTTTCAAAGTTGAGGATTGAAAATTTTAAATAAGACTTTCCTAAAAATCTAATTCACAAAGAAACTCTGGAGATAGGAGATACAAAAATATAAAAAAATGTATTTCTACCTTAGAAGTTTGAAGAATATGAGATATAGTGTTTATGAGCACAGCAAAATCTTAACATGTATGTGTACACATTTTAATTAACTTATTGTGACGCTAGCAATTTATTTTTAATCAAAATTTTATAATAAGCTATACAATCAACATTTTCTTAAAAAAATTAAAAGTTTTTAGGCAATGCATGGACCTACTATCATTCAACCCTTCAGTTACTCAGCAATGCAATTATGGAAATAAAAACTAAATAATTTAACATCCTTCACAGAAATTGTTTTAAACTTCACAAATGACTGGTAATTTGGTCAAAAGGTCTTGATTGATTCAAAAACCTTAAAAAACTAACAGAACTCAGATTACCTGACAATGTCATATTTAACTTACGACCTCTGAGTTGAAAGATAATTAACTTAAGAATAAAGACAACAGTATGTTCTTTAAGAGCTATTCAACTGTATTCTTTTTCTAGTGTGAATGTTCAGTCTTTTTTAATTGTAATTACACTGTGAAAAATCACCTTGAACTTAGAGTCAAATGATGTGGATTTGATTCCCTCATCTGTCACTAACTTTGAGAATTGGGAAAACTGAGTTTACCCTCGAGATTCATGCTTCTCTTCATAATAAAAAGACAGCCTTTAGAAACTACCTTAAGGTTATTGTGCAAAACCAATGTTGTTGTAATTGGTGCTATACAGATTATTTACTGTAATTATTAAATACATTATTTACAGCTCATAGAGAGATGACATAATCCCTAAAGCATCCTTATTTTTTTTACCCTTGATGATAAAACTAATGTTGTGATTTAACTACCTTTATTATGAAGTCAGTAATATATTTTCTTGAATTGATAAGTATTCAGGAGTCCGTATAAATAAGGATGTATGAGTGATTACTTCCAAGGAATTCAACTAGCCAGATTATCTTTTAGCTCTATTCTTTTAAGTTTTCTTTGAAATTCTTCATCTTCTTCCTGGCATTAAAGGGGATGCATATTTGTGAGGAATTCTGTATATTTTCATTAAAGATCTATCATTCTTTTTATTTAATAATATTAAAGGCATTAGATAATTGAAAGAAACTGAAGAAAACAGTAGCACTGATGTGAGTAGAACAAATTCTAATTTAGCTGTGTAAATGGAATATTTCTATGCCAATGGTATTTTTAAATGGTTTGTAATGCTCATTTAAAAGAAAGCTGGTCTTGGTAAAACTATGCCAAGTCACATTTTTTTCAATTAAAGAATAGTGCACGTTTTTTAGGTTATAAAAAGTCCTTAAGAAATCACTGTTTCACACTCAATTTTTTGTTGAGTAGATATATACACATTCTGTAAATATACTCACACGTATGTAGATATAAGTGCAACTTGTACATTTCTTGTGGTTATTGTTGATTATGAAGCATGTTCAGTTCATTTTAATCTTGTGAATATTTTATGTGGAGATTTTAATGCTTTCATTGTTACTTTTCTCATTATTTTTTAGCAGCTTCAGTTATCATGGTACAATTATTCAAGTGTCCTAAGCAGTAAGAACAGCTTTGCTTCAATACCATCATTATATGACATCTAAGATTGATGGCACTGCTACAACCAATTCTTTAAATCTGTCACTTTGGGATTCTCAAGATGATTAGGAATTACTCTTCTGTGGCTATTGTTTGCAAAGTGCAGTTAGCCGAGGCATATAGTACACAGTACAGCAGAGAAGAATGATCAGAAAATGAGAATTCAGACACTATCAAATGTAGAGTCTTCTTGAGTTTAAAAAATGAATTTCCCCCATTTTTTACGAACCTAGTTTTAGGAAGCTCATGAAGAATAGCAAGCGTACACTTGGTCCAAAACTAACATATTTTCTGATAACAAATATAGATCTTTTCTGAGACTCATAAACCAATTAAACATTTATGAATTGTTGTATACAAAGCTGAGACTTGGTTCTTCTTCAGAGTGATGCCTATCAAATAAGTGGCCAAATCAAGAAGTGGGTATTGGTATCTCAATCAGATCTAAAAAGGAGTATTTGTGTGACCAGGAATTGGTGAGCAAATGAGAGGAGAAATGGATAAAAGTAGACTAAAGTGAAAAGTAGGTTAGCTCTGAGGGATTCCTGGGAATAAATTTAATGTGTTTGTAAAATTGCATATTTTTAATGCTTAATTAGAGAAGAG
Source organism: Balaenoptera acutorostrata (assembly GCF_949987535.1). Classification (NCBI taxonomy): domain Eukaryota; kingdom Metazoa; phylum Chordata; class Mammalia; order Artiodactyla; family Balaenopteridae; genus Balaenoptera; species Balaenoptera acutorostrata. The sequence goes on along the minus strand of NC_080068.1, from coordinate 59,888,933 downwards.
ATGACTAATGTGTCACTACATTACCCATGCATGCTGTGGTAAAATACCAGGAAGCTTAAGAAAATAGATAATAAGGGGATAAATTATTTTTTAGTTATATACTTCATTCATCCCATTATGTCAGAAATATCCTGTGAAGTGTAAAATGGTAGAAATGGAAATAATGAATAATGAATCTTGAATATAAAAGCTTTATTTCAGACCAAAGAATTAGCAACAACACAAAACTACAGGAACTATTACATTATTATAGCAAGTTTACAAGATACAGGGTATGAAATTATATAAAAATGTTAACTGCTTTTCTATATACCATCAATGGCCAATTGGATTTTTAAATTAAAAATGTAACACCACTTACATTAGCACAAAAAAATGAAGTGCTTCAGTATAAATCTAGTGAAACATGTACAAGGTGTACATAAAGAAATCCCGGTGCCCTGGCGGGCGGCCTGTGCGGAGACGCGGCCGGGGGCAGGGGGAGAGCCTGGCTTCCCTGTGCGGTGTAATAAAAAGACTTCTCTCAAAAAAAAAAAAAAAAAAAAAGAAACATAAAGAAATCTTTTTAAAAAATCGTGATACAAGAAAGCAAAGACCTAAATAAATGGTGAGATATTCATGTTTGTGGATGGGAGGAATCAGTGTTGTTAAGGTATCAGTTCTTCCCAATTTGATTTACAGATCCAGCATGATGCCAATCAAAATCCCAGCAAGTTCTTTTTTTAATATCAACGAGCTGAAGAAAAACAAATTTGGAGAATGGACACTGACTGACTTCAAGATTTACTTAAATCTACATTGAACAAGACAGTGTATTGGAGAAAAACATAGTCAAATAGATCAATGAAACATATAGAAAGCTCAGATATAAATCCACAAACATATAGTGAACTCATCTTTGAAAAAGGAGCAAAGGCAATTCAGTGGAAAAAGGATAGTCTTTTCAATAAATATGCTGGAATAACTGAAAATTCACATGTAAAAAATGAATATAGGGGCTTCCCTAGTGGCGCAGTGGTTGAGAATCTGCCTGCCAATGCAGGGGACACGGGTTCAATCTCTGGTCCAGGAAGATCCCACATGCCGCAGAGCAACTATGCCCGTGAGCCACAACTACTGAGCCTGTGTGCCACAACTACTGAAGCCCGCGAGCCTAGAGCCTGTGCTCCGCAACAAGAGAAGCCACCATAATGAGAAGCCCACACACCACAACGAAGAGTAGCACCCACTCACCGCAACTAGAGAAAGCTGGTACATAGCAACAAAGACCCAATGCAGACAAAAATAAATAAAATAAGTAAATGTATATAAAAATTAATATAGACTAATACCTTATGCTCTTCACAAAAAATAACTCAAAATGTATCATGCACCTACATTTAAAATACAAAACTGTAAAACTTACAGAAAATAATAAAGGAGAAAATCTAGATGACCTTTGGTTTGGTCATCTTTAGATACAACACCAAAAGCATAATCCATGAAAGAGAGAGAAGTTGGACTCCTAATTAAAATTAAAAACTCTACTCTTTAGAAAAACAGTTAAGAGGAAAAAAAAAAAAAGATGAGCCACAGACTGGGAGAAAATATTAGCAAAATACATATTATACAAAGGACTGGTATCCAAAATATACAAAGAATGCTTAAAACTCAACAATTAGAATATAAACAATCCAATTTTTAAAATGAGTAAAAATCTGAATAGACACCTCACCAAAGAAGACATCCAAGTGTCAAATAAGCTTATGAAAAGATACCCAACATCATGTCATTAGGGAATTGTGAATTAAAACAGCAATGAGGACTTCCCTGGTGGCGCAGTGGTTAAAAATCTGCCTGCCAATGCAGGGGACACGGGTTCAAGCCCTGGTCCAGAAAGATCGCACATGCTGCGGAGCAACTAAGCCCATGCACCACATCTACTGAGACTGCACTCTAGAGCCCACACGCCACAACTATTGAAGCCCGCGCACATAGAGCCCGTCGTGCTCCATAACAAGAGAAGCCATCACAATGAGAAGCCCACGCACCGCAACGAAGAGCGGACCCCACTCTCCACAACTAGAGAAAGCCTGCGCACAGCAACAAAGACCCAATGCAGCCAAAAATAAATAAATAAATATATTTAAAAAAAACCAACAACAACGAGATATCACTACACAGCTATTAGAGTGGCTAAAACCCCAAACTCTGACAATACCAAATGCTGGTAAAGACATGTATTAACAAGAATTCTCATTCATTGCTGAATGAAATGCAAAATGGTACAGCCACTTTGGAAGACAATTTGACATTTCTGTACAATGTATTTATAGGAAAACAGTATAATGGAGCAATCATGCATCTAGGTACTGACCCAAATGAGTTGAAAACTTACATCCACATATAAACCTGCCTATGTATGTTCATAGAAGCTTTATTCTTAATTGCCAAAACTTGGAATCAATCAAGATAGCCTACAATAGGAATATGGGTAAGTAAAATACGATACATCCATACAATTGAATATTATTCAGAAATTAAAAAGTAATGAGCAAAAAAAAAAAAAAGTAATGAGCTATCAAACCACAAAAGAGACATGGAGGAACTTTAAATGTGTATTGCTAAGTGAAAGAAGTCAATCTGAAAAGGCTATATACTGTATGATTCTAACTATAAAACATTCTGGAGAAGGCAAAACTATGGAAATATGAGTGATTTCCAGGGGTTCAGAGGGAGTGTGAGACAATGTAAAATGTAGCACATAGCAATTTTGGGTTGTGAAATTACTCCATATGACACTTTGATTGTGCATACCTGACTTCATGCATTTTCCTAAATCCTTAGAACCATATAGCACAAACAGCAAACTAATGTAAACTATGCATTTAAGTTAATAATAATATATCAATATTGATTAATTGTAACAAATATATCATGTTATTACAAGATGTTAATAATAGGGGTAACTCTGTGCAGAATGATAGGGAGTATATGGGTTCTCTGTCCTTTCTGCACAATTTTTCTGCAAACCTAAAAAGTTCTCTAAATTCTATTACAATGTATTTTTGGACTTTTAAAACACACCCACATATACTTTGCTCTCCCTGTCTTATTTTTTTTAGTAAGGTTTTTGTAGCGGATTCAAGTTAAGGAGAAAAGGTACATCTCTGTTGGCCTTGACTTCTAAGTCATTTTATTTTTCTATTTGTGTAAACAAGACAGACTAAGAATAATGAATAACTTTGACCTCCAGTAGGCAGTGTTGTTCTTAGCTCTCCCCAGAGCACCAGAAAACAGCTATTTCATAGAGATACATGGGTAATCAATCAGAGATGCAGTGGCTTTCTGAGAATGTGAGGCACAAATTGTTACATGTGAAGCAGGGTCTTTAAACACTTCCAAAATATTTTATGCTTTGATGTTATCCTATCTCCTACACCTTACTATGAAATCATGTGAGAACAACACATTAAACAAAGTGAACACTGAAACAGTCACTACATTTACATTAATAACTCTGAAGGGTTAACACAATTTAAACATTTACAGAGTCACTGCTTTTGCAGACACCTATTTCTTTTAAAAACTGCTTCATTTCTCTAGTATGGCAATTTGAATTAACAGAGTGCTCTGAAATAACTACCTTGCTTTTAACATATATAATGAATGCTTCAGAAATTTATATGCATTAGAGATGATTCATTTTAACTTGGCATCACTTAAAGAGATAAAACAAAAATGATATTTAATACAATTTAAAATGTTATGTGTATGGAGTATAAGAAAATGTATAAAATTTTCTGCAGATGACAACAAAGATTATACACAATGTGTATATTTTTCCTAATTTGGAAAGCCAAATGTTTTACTTGGGGAATACCAAACAGAAATTATAAAGTAATTAACTGATCTTAATCTTACTTATGTTCTTCCCTGGTTATCTATCAGCATGAAATATTCATAGGTGAAATATGGATTAAGTTGGTATGAAAAAATTCTGTTATACATATTAGGATTCCTTCTTAAATTCCTTATGTGTATCAAATAAGTCTATTTATCTTCACTTTTTCTTTTTTTATTCTATTTTATTTTGTCTCAATACTATTCAGAAACCACATTTAAACAATATAGTTAATAAATTCTGAGTTTAATGCAATTTATCTATTCTCCATCCACTCATGTTCATTAAATTGAGTGGTTTCATTTTCTTTAAAATGGAGGAAATTTTTAGAAATAGGAAGTCTTGTTAGATTTTTCATTTAAGCATATGTTGAAATTCACTGAAGGGAAGGATATCTAAGCCTCTACATCCTAGTTTCCAGGTGCTTCAGAAAAAAGTCCTGCTGGAAGAACATAGGCTGAAGTTGTGACAAAATAATTTTAATAAAATTATAACGTTGCCTCTAAAAATATTTCTTTGAAAATAATAAGGAAAAGCCAATAAATTAGAGTCATTTATGCAGAGAATCATGTCTCTATAGAGATAAAAGATAATTTACAGATAATTTACTGCTGAACATTAAATTTTAAAAAGTAATAAAATAGAAACTCAAGGAAAATAATGTATCCATTTTGGAAATTCTAACATGGAAAAAATTATTTTCCCATTAAAATTTACTTAAAATTAAGCCTTTAATTTTTAGAAAATAATATTTGAGGAAAAACATTAGTTATATCTTTAATGAAATGTATTAATTCTATGTTTAACAAAGATCCTATCTTGACTTGTATTTGCAAAGAGAAATAGATATGATGAAGGTATTAGGAAAATACATTTGTAATATTTCTACCTGAAATATGGCAGGAAAGATTACAGAAGAATATACCTTTGCTTCTCCCTTCCTTTAGGAGTTTTATATCCGTTTCATTATTCTCTTTACACACACAAGATTGACCAAAGCCTGCATTCTATTTGTTTTCATTTGCATTTAGTTTTCTTCCTTTTTTGAATTTTTAGAAATCTCTTTCTGATGAATGTCTTCTCTATGCTTTCAGGTATACTGATCTGGTTTTAGTAACTACTTGTTTTTAGAACCATTTAATTCTGGAAGGTTCTGTAAAAACATGTTTATGCAACATGGCAATGAGATTTTATTTAATTTCCATTAAGTCCCTTAATTTTATTATATATTTACTCAGACTGAAAGACAGTATTTACAAGACAGTTGGTTCTTTACAACTATAATAAATGGGAATTGGGGTACAATGACTTCATATTTTACTGAAGCCTGAAAAAATATATCTTCACAAATCACAAACCATTTTGTTAGATATATAGTTTGTAAAGCTGTATGCCTAAGCCAACAGTAGAAATCTTTAAATACTGCCTATCAACTTCAAATGTCAATGAAGATTATTAGTAATAAATATCACGGAGAGCTCTAATTACCTCCTGCTGCTCTGCTGCTTTAGGGGAGATGTTCTATCCATTCAGGTCATGCTGTGTGGCATATTCATTAAATATTTTCTGTGCTAATAAGAGTTTGTACAGTAAAGCAAACAAAGAAATAATGCTTTATCAAGAAAAACAGCAAAAAATAGAGAACTTACTAAACCAAAGAATTGTTGTCTTAAAAAAATGTTGATTTACAACAACCATACTTGCTGGTATACCTCCTTTAATATTCTGTTTGGAAACAAATAAAGAGGAATTCATGTTACACTAAGGTCATTTTATTTTTCCTCCATCCCTTCAGAATAAGATATTACATTTTTGCAGACTTGAAAAGAAAAAACACTTTAACAAAATGAAAATGCACCTCTAGTGCCACAGGTTTCTTTTCCATTGTCATCATATGATTGCTTTAAATATTTAGTATATACAAAATATTATTTATTCATACAGATATTTTTCACTTTCATGAAGTGAAAAACTCAAATACACCAATTCTTTTAGGTATAAGAGTCTATCTGCTTCCCTAAAAGATAAATTGCTAGAAAAACAAACTGTATTTAAATTTTTGACTGCAAATTAGCTTAAGAATTTTTAAATCTCAAGGGTCTATTTCAATGTTCTTTATTTTTAACAAAAGAGAGGACTTCCCTGATGGTGCAGTGGTTAAGAATCCACCTGCCAATGCAGGGGACACGGGTTCGAGCCCTGGTCTGGGAAGATCCCGCATGCAGTGGAGCAACTAAGCCCACACACCACAACTACTGAGGCCGCGTGCCACAACTACTGAAGCCCTTATGCCTAGAGCCGTGCTCCGCAACAAGAGAAGCCATTGCAATGAGAAACCCGCGCACCACAACGAAGAGTAGCCCCCGCTCGCCACAACTAGTGAAAGCCTGCACAGCAACAAAGACCCAACGCAGCCAAAAATAAATAAATTTACAAAAAAAGAGCAAAAGCAAAGTATTCAAAAGTTATGTTTAAAAACCTTTAGAATTATATATTTGTTAGTAATATAATGAGAACAAATATCATGTTTTTTGGCCGCTGGATAAACTTAATCAGCAAACTAGGAAAGCACATCACATTTGGAACACTGTCTATTATCTTGGCGTGTTTTAAGCAACTGAATATTCTGCTAATCATTTGGATTTCAGTTGGTTATTTTCTCACTGGTTCCATGTCTGCTATTTCCTTACACTAAGTCCTTCAAAAATCTATGATTTTTTTCATCCCATGACCTACTACTGCAGAATCCACAAACTCTCCAAATTCTCATTAAAAATGGCAACATTGAAAATATTGATGATTTCTATTAATATGGTTTTCTTAATTATCCTCTTTCTCCTGTTACACTTTCTGATCTACTTGCTTACCATATGAAAATATAGTATGTTTGAATAACTCTCTCCCCTGCTAGATTAAAAACAGCATACAGATAGTTTGTATCTGACTTATTACCTGAAGTTAAACAGTGTTCTAAGACACAGTAAGTATGAAAATGAACTGAGTCACTATTCAGCAATTTTAACTTTGCATTAGCTTATTTGAGTATCTCATCAACCTAGATCTAACTTAAACCTCCAGATCATTTTTTCAAATAAATTACGATAAAACATATTGCTTAATACTAAAATATTTATATAAAATATAAAATATTACTGAAACACTAGGTGGCGATTTGGGGGTATCCGAGGACCTCTGATTCTTTATGTCTCAGCACAGAAAGAATTCAGCGAGAGGCAATGATAGATAAGAAGTGATAGGATAGAAAAGATAGAATAGGATGCTTGTGAGGCTAACAAGTGGGTGGGCGAGAGGGTGCCACACACTGAGAATTTAGTGGGCTACAGTTTTATAATCAAAGGAAAAGTGGGGAGGGGGAAAAGACCACCTTCTTCCTCATTCTTGAGTAGATGTCATGCTTCCATCATCAGTTCCTCCTCCATGTTGGGCAGGGAAGTTTTCTTGTCTCTACATGGTCAAACCGGGATTGTCATGGCACAATGGAAATGAGCAAAAAGGTTTTAACATTTCTATCTATGTTTATTTGTGCTCAATTCAGCCACTCAAGATATTTTTTCATCAAACACATTAGCTTTCCAACTAATTTAGGGCCATATGGGATTTTAATCAGTAAGCTTTTTCTATCTGAAATAGATGCATAACTATTGAATGCTTAGCTTGGAGTGAATGTTTTAGATTGCTTTAAGTACCAACACCATAATCTCTTTGTTTAAACATGCTGGTATCCAGGGTTCCTATTTGGGCTTATAACTGACTCTGGGCAACTTATGCTAATAGGGCAACAAAATTATTCTCATAGAGTTCAAGGGCCCTGTGGCTCCCCTAGCCACTAGGCTCTGCTATATAGCTTTTAGGCTGAAAACTCACTCTCTGATCAATCTCATGAACTAGCCTTAAGGCACTCAACACATAAGTCCTGGACTTTCCTTCTAACCCCCAATACACACACACACACACACACACACACACACACACACAGAGGTGCCTGTGTATGCACAGCTATCCTTTTGTTTTTCCTCCAATAATACTGCATTAGCCTTCCACAGTACCAGAAAGTATTTATATTTACTCATCAATTAAATCAGATCCCAAATCATTAGCCAGAGAAAATTATCTTCTCTATTCTTTGAAGATGAGGACTGTATTTTGGAAAAATGTCATGTGTTCCAGCATAACTATAACAAAAAGGAACTAGAAATACACATCTTTAAAAGTACCACATATAAAATAAATTAGTTATAGAAGCTTTAATGAATTTAATAAAGGTTTAATGGATTATGGTATTTGGTTGATTTTAATACCATGACTTTTGCATAAGATTTAGATGCAATGTGTAGGCACCGCTAACATGTAAGGAGCTCAACTAAAGCTCACTGTGAATATCAGTATGTAATCTTTGAAAATTTGGGGATAAATAAAAATGAACTGCTTTTGTATGTATATATGAGTCTGCACAAAATGTTTTTGAGAAGAATACACAATGGACATGAAAAGCAGTTACCTCTGGGGACAAATCACTAGTGATCTTTAGGGTAAGGGGAGTCAAGAGTTTAACTGTTAATTTTCTATGTGTAGTGGGCTGAATAATGGTCCACCAAAAATAATGGCTCAACTAAAGCTCACTTTTTTCTTTGAAAACATTTATTCTCCAGTTTATAAAGTTGACTGGAATGAAGGAGACTTTTTCACTATTTTCATTTATCTAAAATGCTATTCACCTCTTAAATGAAAAGAATATGAAGTAAGTTATACTCTACAAAGGAGTTTAAATAATTGCTTAGGATTTTAATTATTAGTTGAAAGTATAACTGAAGACAAATAATGATAAAAGGCAGTCATTATTTTTAAATGAAAGCTTAATGTTTTATTTTATTAACTGATACTTGAATAGTAATAGTAGTAATACATATACATATATATGTACCATTTATTCAGCCTAATATAAAAAGAGACATTATATTCTAAATTAATTTATTTAGAATCAGAAGAGTTTTCTCAGGAAATTCATATTTTAAATAAAATCACTATTTTACTGATGTGGGCTCTCTTGTAACATAACCTCTGACCAAGTGATCCATTTTATGCTGAAGGAGGTGGCCTGAATGGCAAATGACCCTGGAATCCACTGTTTTTCTCATATTCCACATCATCCAGAAGTACATGACCTGACAGAACACTGGAATGGCCAACAAAAGGCTCAGCTCTAACTCCTATAGGCTTGGAGTACAGTTTTGCAGGACGCAGTATATACACTGAGACAAAGGATGATATACTGTGTGGAAGTAGGACTGACCTTCTCACCATCATTCCCACTGGTCCACTTGCAAAGCTGTGTTTTTCATTTCTACTGGAGGCTATATAAACTAGAGTGGTGTTCAATAAATATTGACTTTCTCCACACCTCCCCACTCACCCACATGTACGCCATAGGAGAGTATATTCTTCTGCTCTACTGATGTTGGACTTGGCAATGTAATGTGCTTAGCTCTTTGGGGCATATCTCTCCACATTTTGACTTTGGGCTCAGACAAGTGACTAGCTTTTTGGCCAGTGGTACAGTAGCATAGATGACACAAGCAAAAGCTTATTAAGCACAGTAGGGCATTTTAAGGGCATATTTAAGGGCATATTAAGCCCTACTATGTTTCTGCCATTACCATGAGAAGAATATGCCCAGGGAGCCTACTAATCCCAGAACAAGAAACACATAGAGCAGAACCAACTCAGCCAACCAGCAGACTCTTAGCTTAAAGCACAGCTTTCCCAAGAGGTCTGTGAGTATGATAATAGATGTTTGTTGTTGGAGGTTTAAAATAGATAAATAAAATAACCACCTCAGGTTATCTATAGACTCTATCCTAGTTGTTGTGACACCAACCTACATTCAAAAATTCATATAATGGATGAAAATTTCTGAAAGGCAAAGTCTATTTCTTGTTTTTTTTCTACTTTATTTTCTATTACACTCTTGGGGATATTAGATATTAGGGAAAAATGTGTAATTATAGATTTCCTATATTTAGCAAAAACATGAAAACTCAGCTAAACATATTAAAATACTAAATACAAGAGGAGATATTATGCTGACTTCTTTTCCTGATTTTAAAGTATATTCATTGTTCCTGTGAAACATCAGGCAACTTTAAAAGTGTTACTATAGCTGACCCAATAAATACCAAATATTCACATTAAAGTAAGTACTGAAGAATTCATGAGTGGCTAACAACCTACTGTGAAGTTTATTTTTTGTGTCTTTTTTTTTCCTCCAAGGAAGAAAACAGAAATAATCAATTTAATTATGTGTGCTTGTAGTTTTCCCTTTGTTATCTGGGGAAGAACATTGTTATCTGTGACTTATTCAACCTACTATAAAATGTACAAGCAAATTTCAGACACTATTTTGTAATGTAAAGTAGGGAAGTTTAAGCTGTCATAGCCCATGACAGATATTTAAAACTTCTTTTGCTAGTTCTAACTCTGTTCTAAACATATTCAGAAAGTTGACATTTCTGAAAAGACTATTTCTTGATTCTGACTGGCAAGAGTATTTACTAGGATAATTTATTCCTTATTGAATAAAAAAATGTAGGCTAAAATTGAAATGACTAGAAAAAGTAACTTCTGCAATTAATGTAGCATACTTACATTCAAATACCAAAATTTTTAAAAAGTGCTACGTACTGAATATAATTAGGCTAAACCTAACTCCAAGGCTAATAATGTATAATATCAATCAACCAGCCTTTCTCCCTACCTCCAAGGAACTGATCTATCATTAAACCTAATATATATTATTTCATGTAGAAAAAACATCAATATCATCTATTTCTGGTTCACCTATATGGAAAGGAAAAAAACCATAACAACTTTGCATATACCGTCATTTAGCCAATAAATTGAATTTAAATTATATGTTGATTAGGAAACTAAATTCCCACAAGGAATGTTCTGTTACAATATCTCCAAAAGCGTCTTCTTATATTAAAATTCTTAAGAAGTAAAATTCTCAGAAGTAAAATAGAAAATCCAATGATTTTTAACTCAATATTTATTACATAACTTATGTTAAAAGTCATGGACTAATTATTTACCCCAGGTATTTCATTGTGAATTACATAAAAGCATGACATATAGTATGTTACCATATATAAAATATATAACATACAGTAATGAAATAAAATACAGTAATAAAAACTTGGCGTTTTAAAAATTTTAATATTAAAATATTTTATCCAAATTCACTTTTTTATTTATCTGTAAAATATAAGTGCAAATTTTCTGTTTGTACTTATTTATGTATCTGATAGAATAGTGGTCTAATTCAATACCTTTAAATTTTAGTGGCGATGATTCAATGCCATTCCTACATCTGCCAAGACAAGTTGGTTGTCTCTGGCTCTGAAGGAATAAAAATTTAGACTCTTAAAAAAAGTTTTCTTTTTTATTCCAAAAGAATTGATAATGACCTGTTCTTTTGAGGAAACATATCAGAGAATTAAGAATATGGAAATAATATATAGGAAATAAAGACAGATGCAGAAAAAAATTGAGAAAATAAACCATTCCAAAAATAGCAAGTATAACAGTCACCTAATATGTTGAAGAACTTATGAAAGAGATAGTAATCGTTCTTAAATGCAATACCAACCAACAGACCAAGCCAGGGGGCAGAGCCTGTGGAGAGGAGAACACATATGACATCTAAGATAGCAGTTTGAGGGAGAGCTCCAAAGTATACTCAAGTCAAATCAATCCTTCTACAGAAAGACAGCTCCATAAAAGCAAAAATGTTTACTCTGTTGTTCAGAATCATATTCCCAGTACCTAGAACCCTGTTTGGCATATGATTAGCACTTGATAAATAGTAAAGTAATGAATGAATGAATGAACAACTTGAATAGAAGCCATTTATAAGTTAGACAAAGAGGCAAAAATAAAAATTTCAAAAGGCAGGAATGGTGTCCCAAACTTGTATGGTTAAAGGGACAAATGGTATAAGAAGTCAAAATGGTATTTTTAAAGTACAGTACACAAATCCCCAAGGAATCTGCAGTATTCCTTGGAGAAACAACTGATTCCAGGCAGGTCTGGTAGAAAAGGCACAAGCTGTGAATGGGATATTGTGCAAACAACAATGTAAATGAAATGATAAATAGATCATTTTAGTAATGTCAAAAATATCAGGGGTCAAATTAAAGAGATTCCAAGCAGCCAATAATGAGATATTTCTGGATGAAATCATAAAACATCTAAAATTGGGTTTAAAATAATCCATTGGATAGGGGGTATTAGTAGATGAAACAATCAATTCTGAGTTGATAAGTGGAATCAAGGTGATGATTCCTTGATGGTTCATTATACCAGAGTCTACATTTTTGTAAGTGTGGAAATTTTCCCTTAAAAAGACTGACTGGATACTTGAAGTGCTGTGAATCCTGATACAGAGGTAGCCTTTTGCAAAGATTACATTGTTTTAAAAGAATGGCACTTCTGGGACTTCCCTGGAGGTCCAGTGGTTAGGACTTTGCCTTTCCAATGCAGGGGGTGCAGGTTTGATCCCTGGTAGGGGAACTGAGATTCCACGTGCCTCCCAGCCAAAGAGCCAAAACATAAAATGGAAGCAACATTGTAACAAATTCAATACTTAAAAAAAAATGGTCCACATCAAAAAAAAAAAAAATCTTTAAAAAAAAATATATATATAAGAACGGCACTTCTTTTTTCATCAGTGTATGCATTCTTAAGTAAATGTTTAAAAAAGTTAAAGACATGGAATAAAAAAATCAGTAATAACATATTGTTTTTGTCTTTCTGAAATCCTGATCATTTTTTTAATAAAATGATTTCTCTTTCTTGGACATAAGGAGGCATGCACCTCAAGCTAGGTCAAGCAGACAACACCTCTAGAATGTGTGCCACAATTTTTGACTAAGATTAAGCCTGAAAAACTGATCATGTGATTATAAAGCTACTAGTGGCCATCATGTCCCACAATTCGCAAGATTCTGTCTAAGAAATGAAGAGATAGACTGGTATCAGAAGTCTCTTGAACATTTAGATTCAGCCATACCTAAATACCACTGTGAAGTCCCTTATTTTTTTTAAGTTGTTTTAAATTAGAATTCTCTCACTTTCTACCAGATAGGGCCAATATGCCTAAATATAGAATGAGTTGATAATTAAATTATTTTAGATAGTTCTTATAAATCAACTACCAGTATTAAACTCAGAAATACTGAGCAAGTAAAGACTAAAAAGAAGAGCTCTAAAACACATGAAAGAAGGCAGAAAAATTAAAACAATGATAAGTAAAACTAGAAAGAACACTCTTGACCAGAATAAATAAAACTTATTAGCCAGACTAACAAAAACTTTTTCTCAATTCTGTGGGGAGGAGGAGGTGAGGGTTTAACATCAGAATCATAGTTCAAAATCAATGTATTTTAATTTCTTTGTAGTCTCAGGGCATATTCAAGTTAAATATAAAAACAATTTATAAGTCATTGTTTTTAATGGACATCGTCACTCTTTTGCTCTTCTTGTTTTGAATGTCCAGTTTAAAAACAAAACAAAAAGAACTTCCAGTTAATTTTATACATAAAACTTCTGGATTTGTAGGATATCATTTCATAAAGAATCAATTTTGGTTCTAAAATGAGGTAAACCCATGCAAATACCACACATTAAGGAATGATACCTTAGTTATGCTATGAAATATAGTAAACATAGAGCCCACTACCAGTTATATTAGAAGGCAAGGAATGATCTGTCTGAATAAGTAACATTTCAAAGAATAGATAATTTTACTCAGGTTGCTTTGTGGATATTTGTTCGTTTTACTCCAATAGTATTCAATATTTAATCAGAATAAAAGGAAAATAAATGCTTCTGAAAGAAATACTGTTTCAAGCATAAAGCTGTCAATAGAAATGTATTTCTACTCCAAATCAAAATGTATTTGTATTTTACTTAGTTTTATATTCATGGAAATTCTCGTTTCCATTTGTAGAGATAAGCAAACCTAAACTTCATTCAGCTTTCTGCATTTCCCACCTATTTCAATCAAAAGTAAGCTAAGGTGTTTTTATTGTTTCTTCAAAGTTGTTCAAGTTATAAGCAAGTTTTTAAATTTATCTTTCTAACAGTCTCATTTTAATTGATTATTGTGTATGGATACTTCATTTAATATTTAAAGTGAAGCCTCCAGGATTATTTAGAGCCGCAGAAGTGCACTCCATCAGGAATAAATAGCCCGTCGAATGGCCCTAAGCCGGGAAAGGGCTTGGTATACTTTTTGAATAAGAAAAAGGCCAGGGTGACACTGGCTATTAAAGAACAAGTGGTCTCTAGCTGGCCTGGTTGGCAGCCCCAGACCAAATAGAACTCTGTCTGCTACAGTAGGGAACTTAGATCTTATTCTGAATGGAAAACCCCTGAACATAAAGTAGGTAGTTGGCTTAGGGTAGGGGAGTGTTTGTTGATGGTGCTGTTGCATAATGTGATTTACATTGTAAAATTATCACTTGGCTATTGAGGGAGAACATATTGGAGTTTAGAATTCCAGTGATTATTCCTTGTGTATTTTATCTATAAAAACAAATATCAGAACTTCTTAAACAATTAAGGTGACTCTTTCTCAAGATTAAATATAATTACATATACTCCTTTAAAGTACCATCATTAGATTAGATTAATATTCTGCTATTCAAGTATTCCATTTCCCTGACAAATGCATAGTAAACTATAAAACTTATAGCTTACAGATAAAAACACAACCTTTTAAAAAAAAATACTGCCTTTGAGTCTCTCCTACTATTTATTTATGTATTTAGTATTTCGATTATTGTGACGGCATATTTCTGAATTTCTTGTCACCACGGGGGAGGGGGATTGCTACTGGAATCACGTGGGCGCCAAACACCATATGATGCATAGGGAACCTTCCCACAACAAAGAATATTCTATCCCCAAATAGCAACAGCATTGAATCTGAGAAATCCAGGTCTACCAGGACTATGCCAGTAACATAAAATAAACTGGGGACAGCAACATATAACTTCTCCCCCTAAATATACTATTAAAAAATCGAAGATGCATTCACGACGATAAATGGCAACTGAAGTAACTTCAGCAAAATGGCAGGATAAGAGGTCCTCTGCTCTAGTCCTTCTCACAGAAACACCAATTAAGCAACTATCCATGAAGAATACCTTCGTGAGAATTCAGGGGAAAGTTTACAGGTCACCCATGGAGCAAACCAAACCAAACAAAAATCTGAGGAAAAAAATGCAGTTTTGGGTAAGAAGAACAGTTGCATTTTATCGGCATCACCCCGCCCCCAAGCTGCCACAGCTAGGCGCTGAGAAAAAGGGGGATGGGGTCAGGGGTCAGATTTCCCGCGTGAGGGAAAGAGAGACCGAGGTGGATGTCCAATCTCCTCAGTCACTTGGGCGCCAACAAAGACGCCCACTTCCGCCTCAACTCACACAGAACACTGGGGGAACCTGGCATGGTTAGACCACTTGGGGACAGCTAGGAATAGGAACACGGTCTTCGACGGCCAGTGCACGCGAATCCCAGCAATGACTCCTCGCCCTCCACCCCTCACAGCAGCCACACCAACCCAGCCCCACTGAGGAGCTCATCCCGAGCCTCGCCCCACCACAGAGCTTTTGGGACCGGCCGCACGCAAAATGAAGAGCTGACTCCAACCTCTCTCAGGCGCACGGCTCCCGCAGCAGCCCTGTGCGCAGCTTCTCACCACCGCCCAGCCCTGGAGCCTGTTAGGAGCGGGTCCGCGCTGTTGAAGACCTGCTAGCAGCTGCCAGACCGCAAGACCCGACCCACAGCCTCCGCGTCGCGTCGCGCAGCTCCGACTACTGGCCACGCCCAGCCCGGAAGCCCCATCAGGCACCGCCCCATCACGGAGCCCCACCAGTGATCTGGACGGCCTGCTTCCCTTGACCGCGGTGCGGCGACCCACCAGTGGCCTGGCCAGAATGCAGAGCCCTGCTAGACAGCTGTGACCAGTACAGGGCACCAGCAGTGGACCCTGCCCCACCGTGGACCCTGCACACCCCAACAGTGACCCCTGGTAACAAGTCTCTCAAAAGGGCAGGGACGTGTCAGCAGGCCCTGACGAATCTCCCAGTTCTGTCAGGCAGACCCTCCGGAGTGGAACCGAGCAAAGGGCACCACCTCACCATGGACGCTGCAAACTGATCTGCCCAGAATTGTGGCCTGGCCTGAAGTCGGTTCACACCCTCAAGAACTTCCCAGGTGAAATTTGAAACTGGTACCTGAACATGGAGGGCAGGGAGCGACGGCGACGGAAAAAGGAGGCCGACCACTCCAGACTGGTAGGTGGCAATTTTAATAAGCAAGGAACTTAATTAAATACAAGGCTTCTCTCGGATGGTGGCAAGACAAGTAGCTCTGCACACCAGTCCGCCAGAATTTTGAAAGTCTGCATAGAGGTCTTAACACGGTTCACTCACGTATCCGGTCCAGATGTCTCAGTGGCTGTGTCCTTACGGCAGCTTCTAGCGTCGGGGGAGGCAAGCAGCATGCACATTCCACGGACAGGGGAGGCGGTGGTGCGCCTCCAATTGCCCGGGTCTAGCTCATGAGTCAACTTTCGGTCAGGTCCTGTCGATGACCTCCCTCAGCACTCCACCCCTCGTCAGGACCAGCTCTTGCTAATCTTACATGCTCCCTCTTGTGCAATAGGCCCTGGGTCCTCAGCAAGGGTTTCACTAGCGTGAAGGTGGTTTGTTTGGCTGCTGTCTGGCTGCAGCGGAGGCAGATAGCACATAGACAGCAAAGTATAGGCAGGGGCAAGAGAAAAGGCAGATTAAGATAATGATTCACAAAATAAGTAACAATTTTTCCCCCGGGAGACCTATGATCCAAACCCCTGATCTGTTAATTACCCTAGGCTGGGGGTCAGATCACTCAGGGCTTCACTTTTGTGTCCTCATGTGATTTAATAAAGGTGATACATTAGCAGACTCATAAGGTATGAACGCACAACACTATGTTTGAATAATTGCACAAGTGCCTCCTTGCAAAGCAGTGATAATGTCCACGGCCATCCTATTTTAGAGGACAGCTTTTATTATTAGAGACATTTCAGTGTTCAGTAAGGATAGACTTTGTTGGCTATCACTTAAGGCTTGCTGGGTTAATGTAGTAAGGGCTTCTATGTGTTCTATAAAGTCCTCCAGGCCAATGAAGGGAATAATAGTCGTCAAATGACTGCTTCAGGGAAAACAGATCGTGCCCATCTGCCATTGAGGAGAGGGAGGTTGGCAATTGTTACCATGGGGGGGGGGGGATTCGCCTCTGTGCTTAAGGAAAACCCAGGGTGCAGAAGCCTCAACACCTAGGTGGAAGCCAAGGCCAAAGTTTTGTGTCACACAATCACTGGTTACCATTCAGGGCTGCCCAGTAAATACCTGGGCAGCATGACCAGTCAGTGCCAAACCAGTCACTATCCTTTAATATGACAGAATGACTGTACAGTTCTGGTCATATTCATCTCATATCCTTGATCTAATTGGGTGAGTTCTGTTTAGAGTCATTTTTTTGTTCCCACAATAGGGATGCATGAGTGCTCAAATGTCTATAACCCAGGATAAGGCACAAGAACTTAGCCCAAACCTGAGTATAGCCACAGATGGCTCTGATGTTGGTATTTTTAGGTTTCCTCAGGTTAGCAGTTTGATGGGCTGCCTGTGTAGTTTGATTGACAGATAAAGAATAGCCATGGCCACAGTGTGTGCCACAGGCCAGGTTTCTGAATCAGTATTGGTAATTGAATTAGGAGTACTAGTCGTAGCTGTTCTTCCTTAATGTACTGTTTTAGGGCCTTCTAATTCCCTCCCTGGAGTGGTGATACCCACTGCGGCAATCCTGACAAGCTAGGGAGGGGCAGCTGCCCACATACCCAGCGAGTGGATTGATTCATTTGCTGAGCATACAAGTGGGCCCACTGTAGAAAGGTTTTTTCATAGGATGCCCATCTCCTAACCGGACACCACAGAAACAGTAGAAGTCTAAGATCAAAAAGACAGATATGTAGTAGGAACTTGTATGATAAATTCTTCTCCTTCTGTAAGAAATACACTTGTGACCTGATCCTTAAATGTTAACGTGGCTGCAGCTTTAGGAATTAGACCTAGTTGTGCATACCGTATGTGTTGGCTAGGGGAGGCAGTACCGTCAGGCATGAGGAGATGAACTGGTGGCAGGATATGCCACACCAGGACCCCCACCTTCTCCCCACTTTCAATATTACATTTCAGTCATAGTGCTTTTCCACAGGACTGGCTTGCAGCGGGACAACAGGATCCTGGTGGAGATTATAAGTGGTTCCACCTCATCCAGGGGTAGGGAGTAACTCACTCATCCCAGTGGAATGTACCATTACAAATTCCAGTACTTGAAGCCTTTCCCAGGCGTAATGGGATTTGGCGTTCTCAGCAGCATAACGCGTTGATGCACGGTGAGAGTCAGGACAGTGGTTGTTTCATGTGACTTCCATACCTTTATGGTGTTGGGTGTCTCAGCAGGGGTTGCAGTCTGGCATATGGGGCAACAGGCCCTACGTGCTGATCATTTAAATGTATTAAAACTTGGGATAGTAAATTAGTCCACCCAGCCAAGGTGGTTTAACCAGTTTAGTTATATAATATGCTGCTTTAATATTCCATAGACTACTAACCCTGTGGCTTGCAGGTATATAGGAGAGATGGAACCTTCATTCAATGTCATGTTTTCTGACCAGTCTTGCACATCATGACCTTTGAAATATGACCCCTGATCACTGCTATTTGATGAGGGTATTCATACATGATTCTCACCTTCTTTAATCCCCTAATGGTGGCAGCTTGGTTTGCAAGGCAACTGGGAATGCTTGGGTTAGACCAGATACAATATCCATACAAACCAGGGCATATTTGGAGCCCTCACTCAGAGGTCAATATAATCAATTTGCCAATCTCTCACTGGTTGGGAACTTCATTGGATGACCCCATATTCCTTTGGAAGTTGCCTTGGACATTGTTTAAAATACAGACGACATGCTGTTACTGCATTAACCAACTTGTATTTCAATCTGGCATCCTTGGCAATATGCCATCCCACCTGGACATTATGATAGCCTCTCTTTTTATGGGTCCATTCTGCTGTATCTACTGAAGGGTCTGTTGCTAGGGCTTGTTACCTGAGCTAAGGCATTAGCTTCCTGATTGCTGGCGGCTGTCAGCTCCTTATGAGCCCATATGTGGAAGACAATAAGGACTGCTGCAGGCTCTTGCAAGCAAACCCAAATGTCTGTCCATATATCCTAACCTCACAAGGACTTATTCATAATCATCCACCCCCTGGCTTCCCATTGTCCAAGCCAGGGACCCCCAACCCCCGGGCCGCAGACCGGTAGCTGTCCGCAGCCTGTTAGGAACAGGGCCGCACAGCAGGAGGTGAGCGGTGGGCAAGCAAGTGAAGCTTCACCTGCCTGTCCCCATAGCTCTCATTACTGCCTGAACCATCCCCCGCCCCCGTCCTTGGAAAAATTGTCTTCCACGAAACCGATCCCTGGTGCCAAAAAGGCTGGGGACAGCTGGTCCAAGCCATAGAATTTATCCCTTTAGAGCAGCCCAGCTGTCAGTGCAAGGGGAGTGATTATGGCCAGGGTTTATAAGCGTTCACCAGCCTAACCACTCTGAGATGAGCCCACCAGCTGCTGAGCCTTGTTCCTGTTCGCAATCCAGATTGTGTCAGTGTTAGGCTGAATAGCTACGGCAGTCCATGTGAATAGAATGCCAAACTAGATATATCAGTATACCAGGTATCAGCAGGAATTTTCCCCAGTCCCTTTCTACAGGCCACAGGGGCCACCACAAAATAGGGGCAAGGGTATTTGTAAGATCTACATATTCTACAGGGCCTAGTAGCACCTGCAATTCTAGAGACAGTGGGCAGCATGCTCCTTTGCTGCAAATAGGCTGCCACTTAGTCAAAGTGGGAGTTTGAGCCATGGCAGAGGTAGGTCCATGGAACATATTCTCAACCTGCCCCTTGACAGGAAGGGAAGTTCTTATCATGACATGGTCTTCCTTTGTGAGAGGCTTTTCCTGGAGGAGCACTGTGTGCATTGCTAGGAGCTGTTTCTCTAAGGAGGTATATCAGGTTTCTGCTCCCTTCCAGAGCTGGGACCAAAATCCTAGGAGTACTCTCTTATGTTGTCTCTGCCACAGTTCCCAACTCATAGCTTCCAGAGTCACAGATACATCTGTGTCAAATGGTAGCCTGTGGTGGCCCCCAAGCTGTAAGCTTATTCAGCTTTCTGCTTTCCGGAGAACTGCTTGTCTCTCTCTTGGTATGCACTCCTGACGCTGCGGTATTGAGCGTAAAAAAGGAAAATGGCTTGCGGCCAGTTTCGCTCCAGGTGCCTGCTCTGCATCTAAGAGCCCCTGGTTGTTCCCCAGAAGAAGGACGTGCTGCCCTGAGGGGGAAGTCTGTATCTCCAAAGAATGGCCCATAAGGCATGCTGGTGCATAGATAGTGGTGCATAGATAGTGGTGCATAGATAGTGGCGACAGAATTATGCGGAAATACAAGGTTTACTGATTTATTGTCTGATATTCATTCCGTACTAAACCTATATATACATTCATGCTCTTTGAATAAACTTGCCTTGCAACCATCAGTTGTCTTGGCCCTTCTGACCCCATACTGGTGCTTTTCAGTTCCTTACCCCTCACCGCCAGGAACTTCTAGCTTTCTGCAGCCGGTCTGCGGCAAGTGGCGCCCGAACAGGGACCTGAGTGCGTGAGGCATTTCGGAAGATTTCAGGTAAGTAGAACTCTCGAGTGAGATAGTGTGGCCACAAGAAATAATTTCGTTTTTAGGACGGTAACTCGAGAAAGAGTCAGAAGTAAAATAATATGGGACAAAAGGGCTCTAAAGAGCGTGATTTATTTGCTCAGGTTTTGCTTTCAATGTTAAAAGCCCGTGGAACTAAGGTAACTACCTCACAACTTTTGGAATTTTTGCAATTAGTAATATGATGCTTGTCCTTGGTTCCCTGAAGGAGGATCAGTGGACTTAGCAATTTGGACTTGTGTAGGAGATGAGTTATCTAAATATCATGAAGTACATGGACCATCTTCTGTTTCAGATTCCATTTTTCGCTTGTGGAATTTAATAAGAGATTGTTTTAATCCAATTTATGATTCAGTTCCAAAATTAACAGCTAAATCTGTAGAACATATTGCTGCAGTAGCTACTGCTCCTCCGTTGCCACCGAGGATAAAGAGTGTTAATTCACTTGATGATGATGACTTTTCTTTTGATTTAGCGGGTGAAGAAGCCAAATATGAGGCTGAAAAATATCCTGATGAAAATATTCTTCCGCGGTTACAGCAATTACATGTCTCTGTCCCTATCCCTCCTAAGCTTAGTCCTTTACAACCAGCAGTACGGGGAGCTCTTAATAGAGGGGAGGATCCTTTATTCTGCTGCCCGGTGGTGGAACGACCTAATCCTCAAAATCCACAACAAAATAATCGGGAATATCAGCCTCTCTCCTTTAAGGTTTTGAAAGATTTAAAAGCAGCCTGTGCACAATATGGGCCTATAGCCCCTTTCACTATTACTATGTTGGATACTATTGCAACAGAAGCATTGCCTCCAGCAGACTGGAAATCTATTGCTCGTGCTTGTCTCACTGGTGGCGACTATTTACTTTGGAAATCAGAATATTATGAAAAGGCTGCTGAACAAGCTGAAAGAAATACTGCACATAATGTGCTAGTAAATTATGAGATGTTGATTGGGGAAGGACAACATCAGTTATTACAGGATCAATTAGCTTTCCCTTTTGTGGCTTATGCTCAGATCAATCATATAGCTCTACATGCATGGAAACATTTACCTGCCTCCACTAGGACTGAAGACCTTGCTAAAATAAGGCAGGGGGCAGATGAACCCACCTTTCTCATATCTTGGTAAGTATATCACAAATTATAATATTACACCTCAAAAGATAGAGATACGGACTGACGTTCTTAAAACTTTAAATGATTTTCAAAAGTTATTAGGAGATATTAATTGGCTGCGACCTTCTTTAAAATTAACTACGGGTCAATTACAGCCTCTTTTTAATATCCTAAAGGGAAGTCCTGATCCTTCTTCCCCTCGTATTTTAACTTCTGAAGCTCAACAAGCACTCAAACTTGTAAACAAAGCAATACAATCTGCTCAGCTAACTAGAATTGAGCCTTCTTTACCTATACTATTAATAATCTGTGCTATGTCACATACCCCTACCGCCTTATTATGGCAAGAAACAGGAATTCTTGAATGGATTCATATGAAAAATATGCCTAATAAAGTCATTACACCTTATTATGAGTTAATAGCAACCCTTGTTCAGTTGGGTCGTAGAAGAAATATTCAGTTGGTAGGATATGAACCAAATTCTATTATTATACCTTATACTACTTATCAATATTCTTGGCTATTATTTGTCTCTGATATTTGGGCTCTTGCTTTTGCTGGATATTCAGGAATTATTGATAATCATTATCCTTCTAATAAGCTCCTTCATTTTGCTACTCAACATCTATTTATTTTTCCTAAAACTATCTGTTCAACTCCTATTCTCAATGCCCCAAATGTTTTTACTGATGGTTCTGCCAATGGCATCGCTGTGGTTATTTCTGATGACTTACTTCATAAAGAACAAACAGATCATACCTCTGCCCAACGAGTTGAATTACATGCGATTTCCTTGGCTTTTCAAATCTTTTCACACCGTTCTTTTAATCTCTATACGGATAGCCATTATTTGGTTACTATTTTGCATAACATAGAAACTGCTATAATTGGCAATACTGTTGATTCTCAGTTGTTTCAGACTTTCTTTCAACTACAAAAGATTATTCGTCAGCATGACTTTCCTGTAGCCATATTACATATTCGAGCCCATTCAGGTCTCCCTGGCCCATTGTCTTTGGGAAATCAATTGGCTGACGAAAATACAAAGATTATAGCCTTAAGTTTATCTCAACCTCAGGATCTTGCTACTCAATCACATAATTTACATCATCAATCTGCTGCTATGCTTCAAAAACAATTCTCTATTTCTAGAGAAACAGCCCGATACATTGTTAAGTCCTGCTCTAAATGTTTACCCCACCTTCCTGTTCCACAATTTGGAGTCAATCCTCGGGGTTTACTCCCTCATCATCTTTGGCAAATGGATGTTACTCATATTCCCTTTTTTGGTAAATTACAATTTGTTCATGTAACTGTTGATACTTACTCTAATTTTATATGTGCTACGCCTTTGGCTGGGGAATCTACTAAATATGTAATTACTCATTTATTTCATTGTTTTGCATCTATGGGAATTCCTAAAGCTTTAAAAACAGATAATGCTCCAGGATATACGAGTAAAGCTTTTGCCAATTTTTGTGCAACTTTCCATATTTCACATAAAACAGGCATTCCCTACAATCCTCAGGGTCAAGGTATTGTAGAACGTGCCAACCAACAATTAAAAATTACATTACAAAAAATAAAAAAGGGGGAATATGATAGATCTCCTCAGATTATGCTTAATCATGCTTTATTTATTTTAAATTTTTTAACTTTAGATGCATTTAGTCACACGCCTTATGAACGATTGTTTACAGGTCTTTCTGGAACCCCTCCTGAAAAAGCGCTTGTTAAATGGAAAGATCCCATGACTAACCTTTGGCATGGACCAGACCCTGTTTTAATATGGGGCCGAGGCCATGTTTGTGTTTTCCCTAGGGGGTGGCTCCCGGAGCGCTTGGTTCGACATTATCATGCCATCACCAATAAACACCCTGACTCGAAGAATGCGTCGCCTGAGGCTCTCGCAATCGACCACAGCACACCCCAACCGGTTCCCCCGGCGGACGAGAAGAATGCTGCGACGGAGTAGGAGACAACTTGTCAGGGAGGCGAGGGGAGATCGAAATCAAATTACTTGGTATCAATTGCAATGTTTAGTATTTCAAGCACGTAGGATTATGGAGGAGAGTGCTCATCCTCGCTCTCCTCTTACCTTTTTTTTTAGCCATGATAGCTGTATTGGCAGCCCCACCTATAGAGGCTAAATCTTATTGGGCTTATGTACCCGATCCTCCTTTATTACAACCTGTTACATGGTCTGAAGCTGACCTTCCAATTTTCTATAATGATTCTACTTTTGGAAGAGTGCTAGGAAATTTGCCTATTACTAATACTTCTGTTAATTACTCTAATTGGTTTAATACTCCCCCTGTTTGTTTAAGTCCTATGAGTACCAATTCTGGTTGTGTTAAGGCTATTGCTTTAGAACATGCTATTTCTTACCAAACCACTGTAAATTCTCAATTTTTTACTCATTTACGTAAAAATTATAAAGCTGTGGGATCTAATATTTGTCTTCCTTGCAAACAGACTGTTTCTAGATGAGAAGATTTATCCACCTTTGTATTTTGGTATAAGGATAACGTTCCCATTCACATGAATGCTAGAGTAACTAAGCTTGCTTCTAATACTTCATTGGATCATTCTCTATGCATATATCGCTTGAGGATTGAAGATATTGGACATTATTTGTGTATTGAAACTACCATAGGTAATCAAGGGACGTTATTAGCTGGACATCAAATTACGGTCGTAAAGACTGTCACAGGACTACAATTTCCTGCTTTTATGGCTTCTGAATTCCCGCAGTTTGATTTTCCTGTTTGTAATGATACATGGACTAAAGCCTCTGTTTGGTGTACTTTAGATTATGATAATGGCACTATACTAGTTTCTTCTGTCCCCGTTAATAATAACAGCCTTGTTTTTTACAAGCAATGGGAATTCTGGAAACTTGCCTTATCCTTTTCTTATAGACCGGTGATTACTTGCGTCGCTCCTCCTTATGCTTTATTGATTGGAGATTTAATTGTAGAAAACACTATGAATCCTATAGGTTATAATATTACTTGTGTTAATTGTATCTTTAGTAGTTGTGTTTTGCCCGTTAAAGGATCTACATCTGTTATGATTATGAAGCAACCTTCTTATATAATGTTACCTGTTAATTTGTCTGAACCATGGTATCATAACACTGGCATGCAAGCCTGGCTGGAATTGACTGAAGCATTAAAACGACCAAAGAGA
Organism: Balaenoptera acutorostrata; assembly: GCF_949987535.1. Classification (NCBI taxonomy): domain Eukaryota; kingdom Metazoa; phylum Chordata; class Mammalia; order Artiodactyla; family Balaenopteridae; genus Balaenoptera; species Balaenoptera acutorostrata. Next base: position 59,863,837 of record NC_080068.1, on the reverse strand, counting down.
TTTATAGGTGTTCTAATATGTGCAATCCTAGCCTTAGCAGCTTTAACTGCTACTGCGGCCACTGCTGGGATTGCTCTTTCACAAACTATTCACCAGGCTCATTATGTTAATCAGTTATCTAAAAACACTAGTGTAGCATTAGCCCTACAAAGTCATATTGATACCCAACTAAAAACGGAAGTAGATGAATTAAAAAATGTTTTAATAGGAATAGGGGATCAAGTTATGGCTTTAAAATTAAAAATGCGTTTGATTTGTCATGCCAAATATACCTGGATTTGTGTAATTCAACATTTATATAATGATTCACAATGGGATTGGGAAAAAGTAAAAATGCATATATTAAGTGTATGGACTGATGGACACATTAGCCTTGATATTCAAAAGTTAAATGCCGAAATACAAGCTATTCAAGAGGCCCACCTGGACGAAGATGGACCCCAGAATTTGATTCAAGGATTATTAGATCAACTACAAGGGATAAACCCGATACAATGGATTCATGGAGGGCTCTCAGGCCTGATATCAACTGGTGTACTACTTTTATTGGTGATCGGTTTATTACCTTGTGTTGTTAGATTTGTAATGGGGCGCTTCGCTGTCTTGCGTCAGGATGTTCATGGCTTAAAGCTTCATTATCAAGCTTTAAAAAATAATAAAAAAGGGGGAAATGTGGTGGCCCCCAAGCTGTAAGCTTATTCAGCTTTCTGCTTTCCGGAGAACTGCTTGTCTCTCTCTTGGTATGCACTCCTGACGCTGCGGTATTGAGCGTAAAAAAGGAAAATGGCTTGCGGCCAGTTTCGCTCCAGGTGCCTGCTCTGCATCTAAGAGCCCCTGGTTGTTCCCCAGAAGAAGGACGTGCTGCCCTGAGGGGGAAGTCTGTATCTCCAAAGAATGGCCCATAAGGCATGCTGGTGCATAGATAGTGGTGCATAGATAGTGGTGCATAGATAGTGGCGACAGAATTATGCGGAAATACAAGGTTTACTGATTTATTGTCTGATATTCGTTCCGTACTAAACCTATATATACATTCATGCTCTTTGAATAAACTTGCCTTGCAACCATCAGTTGTCTTGGCCCTTCTGACCCCATACTGGTGCTTTTCAGTTCCTTACCCCTCACCGCCAGGAACTTCTAGCTTTCTGCAGCCGGTCTGCGGCAGTAGCCCTGTTTGGGAGATGCCCAGGGCTTTAATCTGCTTCGGTAGTATTTTTGACTTAAAGGTAACTTGCTGCTCTGATCTCCAGTCCCACACTTCACAAGGCAGTATAAGGGATGGAGGCACTGTGCCAGGTGGGGAATAATAGTCTTCCAAAACCCCTAAATCGCTACAGCGGCTTGTATCTCTTTCACATTCTTAGGGTTTGGATAGGCTTTCACTTTATGAGTCACAGCTTCTGGGACAGTGCACATCTTACTTGACCAAACAGCTCCCCAAAACTTTATGGCAGTGCCTGGATACTGAGGGGGCCAGAAAACTTCTGAGGGTTACCATGAACTAGAGTAAATTCGGCTCCAGTATCAACCAAAGCCATCACTTCTTGTTTATTTCTGGAGAACCAGGGAATACAGAGCTCAACTTGGGGCCTCTGATCACCTCCAGTGGCCCTCACCTGGAGGCAATCTTGGCTTTTATCTTTTACCTGGGGCATGGGAGGCATCCACCCTGAATAGGACTGTATTTGAGGTCTCTGCTGGAATGGTAGGGGCATCAGGATGGTAGGGTCAAGTGGGGCAGCTCTGAAGTATTCTTAAGATTTTAGAGATAACAAAAATGTATTTGTGATGTCTTAATTTTTAAATGTCACCATGAAAACCACTTTTTAAAAAAAATTTATTTATTTTATTTATTTATTTATTTTTGGCTGTGTTGGGTCCTCCCTGCTGCGCGCGGGCTCTCTCAAGTTGAGGCGAGGGGGGGGCCACTCCTCATTGCGGTGCACGGGCCTCTCACTGCAGTGGCCTCTCCTGTTGTGGAGCCAGGCTCCAGGCGCGCGGGCTTCAGCAATTGTGGCTCACGGGCCCAGCAGCTGTGGCTTGCCGGCTCTAGAGCGCAGGCTCAGCAGCAGCGGCGCACGGGCCCATCTGCTCCGCGGCATGTGGGATCTTCCCGGACCAGGGCTCGAACCCGTGTCCCCTGCAATGGCAGGCGGACTCCCAACCACTGCGCCACCAGGGAAACCCAAAACCACACTTTTTTAAAAACACGATATAGGATGGCAAAGTATGGTACAAGTAAATTATGTATAGGCTTAATTCAGCAGAACTTAGTAATGTGGAGGCCTTTGGTGACTACCAAAAACAGTTTCAGTGTTGTATCGGGACTAAGACCTACTTGAAGTTGTTTGGGAATCATAGGGAGGTGAGAATGCAGATTAACTTACTATAGATATCCTTTTTGAAAAATTTTGATGTGAAGAGGAAATGAATAATGAATTCATAGCTGAAAAAGTGTATGGATTCAGATTTGGAATAAAAAATATATTTGAGATGAAATTTGAGATCCTATTTGTATGCTCATAAGAATGATTTAATAGAGATATAGATACAGAAATCGATAATGTATCAGACAAAAGCACTAATTGCAATAATGAGATCTTAAAAAGAGAAATATAGAATCCAGAGCAAAAATGAGGCCTTGATCTAGAGAGAAATTTAAAATTCACACTAATAGTTAAGAAAATAGATAGCAGGTACAGGAAAGATCATATATTTGGAGGTGAGATGAAAATATGCCTGTTTCTTTTTAGGTCAGAGTAGCATGTATTGGCTACATATTACTTAAATATATATACCAGTTGTCCAGATATTCTGATATTTACACTAGATGCTTGAAGAAATAAATATTCTGTGTACACTGAATTACTCTGTATTATATAGACATTACTGCCACTATCAGTGTGATGTGTATAAATTGTTTTTAATATTTAAAGTACATGTCATAGTTTCATGGACAAGTTTATCAATACTTATGGTATCCAGTATCATCCACAACAAATCCAGTCATCGTTAATTTTACATGTGTAACTATATTTTGCTATGGATGACTGCAAAATTGTTCACGTACAGAAAAATCTCCCTAAGGATATAAGTACATAATATAAGAGATGATAGACAGATAGATAGATAGGGGTGATATATTATAGATATATTTACATATTTATATATAAATGTAATAATGTTATAAATCAATCATTTGAAAAAACAAAGCAACTAGAGAAAGAGAAAAAATTAAGTAAACTTGAAATGAATAGATACGTAGTATTGGGTTATAAATAATGTTGTAGACAACAGCATACAATTTAATTTTTGAATCATTATTTCAACAAAAAAAACCCTTGAATTTCTTGCTATTTTCCTTAGCAGTTGATTTTGCACAGCTACATGCCATTAATGCTTTAATCTGCTAATCAACCAGAATGATAACTTGAACTAGAAAAACTTGCTTCCAATTATCAGCAATAATAGAATTGTTATCAATTCTGATATGTGACAATTTCATAGCTACAACTATTTCTAAGACCTATAAAACCATTTAACTTCCAATATAAGAATTTTCCAAACTGTGTTCACAGTCATACTCATATCCATCAAAATGTTAATAGTTCTTTTTCAAAATGCTTCCATTGCCTAATAAAATTCAGTAGTAAATATTTTTACCTTTCCAGACATTGTCAGTTCAAATTAGTGTATTAAAAATATGATAAACCCTGCAGTAAATAAAAGTTACTGTTTACTATATTGTATTAAAATGTGTTTGGTGACAGCAGCCTTGTTTATCCTCAAAGGTAACCTACCTTCTCAATATTCCTTGAGAAATGAGACATAACTCTTTAGGCATCAGGATAGAAAATGCTATTTTAGGATATTCACTATGTCTTCATTTTGAAGGGGAAGAAAAACAGATTTTATAAATACACCTATTAAAAAAGAGCAAAGTTGTTTTTGTGTGTGTTTATGTCTGTATTTATTTTAATGATGTTCTCCTCTTCCCTGGGGAGCCAACATCATAATAAGGGATAAGGGTTTTTACTAAAAAACATGTGATATAACCCTTAATGTGAAATATCTTATTTTTTAAATCAATTCCACCACTCTACCATAAGTTACTTTCTCCCTAGTCTCCCAAGATCAGAAGCTTTTCTTCCCTCCCTATTCTGCAATTGGATTTGATAAAGAACAAGCAGAATTTTGACAAACTCCAATAGCCAGGACATAGACGAGTAAGGAAGGTCAAGTAGAAGGGAAAATTTTAAAAGGATTTTGTTTTCTGGACATTATTCATTTAACTTGATTGAAAAGTAAATAAGAAAGTAACAACAACCACATAAAAAGAGATCTTATGATCACCTAGTTGGTTGTACAGTGATTGTACACAATCATAACTTAGTCAAGCATTTTTTAACATAAAGGCCCCATCCAGTGGTAAGCTGGACTGGCTCATACCAGCTCCCATCATGTGCCTCTCTTCCCAACTTCATGTTCAGTGACATCACATGAGTAGCTTGAAATTAACAACAGATGTCAGCAAAGGCTACAAATCAGAACTTTTTAAATCCACATCATTGGTTTTACTGGTAATAGAGGAATATTTTAATTGCTCTTAAACAGTGATTCTGAAAGTAAGGTCCGTAGGATAACTGTATAAGTTTCAGTGAGAAGTTGTTAAGTATGCATATTCCTGGATTCCATCCCATATCTACTGACTCAGAATATCTGGAAAGGGTCCAGCTATCTGTGTTTTTCTTTTCTTAAGGTGTAGTTGATTTACAGTATTATACAAGTTTAGTTGTATAAGAGAATAATTCACAATTTTTAAAGGTTAAACTCCATTTATAATTATAAAATATTGGCTATATTCCATGTGCTGTACCGTATATCCTTGTAGCTTATTTATTTTATACATAGTAATTTGTACCTCTTAAGCCCCCAACCCTATTCTGTCCCTGCCCGCTTTCTTCTCCCCACTGGTAACCAATAGTTTGTTGTCTATATATGTGAGTCTGTTTCTTTTTCATTGTATTCACTAGTTTGTTTTATTTTTTAGATTCCACATGCAAATGATATCATAAAGTATTTGTCTTTCACTTTCTGAGTTATTTCACTGAGCAAAATAGTGTCCAAGTCTGTCCTTGTTGCAGATGGCAAAATTTCATTCTTTTTTTTATAGCTGAGTAGTATTGCATTGTATATATTTACCACATCTTCTTTAACCTTCATCTATTGATAGACACTTAGGTTGCTTTCATGTCTTGGCTATGGCAAATAGTGCTGCAATAAACATTGGGGTGCATGTATCTTTCAGAATTAATGTTTTTTGTTTTCTTTGGATATATACCCAAGAGTAGAATTGCTGAATCATAAGGTAGTTCTACTTTTATTTTTTTGAGGAACCTCCATACTGCTTTCCACAGTGGTTGTACTAATTTACATTTCTACCAGCAATGTACAGTGGTTCCCTTTTATCCACATTCTTGCCAACATTTATTATTTGTGGTCTTTTTGATGATAGCTATTCTGACAGGTGTGAGGTGATACCTCATTGTGGTTTTGATTTACATTTGTCTGATGATTAACCACATTGAGCATCTTTTCACATGCCTATTGGCCATCTAAATGTCTTCTTTGGAAAATTGTATATTTAGGTCTTCTGCCCATTTTTAATCAGGTTGTTTGTTTTTTTGATGTTGATTTGTATGGGCTGTTTATATAATTTGGATATTAACCCCATAGTGGTCATATCATTTGCAAATATTTTCTCCCATTCAATAGGTTGTCTTTTCGTTTTGTCCATGGTTTCCTTTGCTGGCCAAAAGCTTTTAAGCTCAGTTAGGTCCCATTGGTTTATCTTTGCTTTTGTTTCCCTTGCCTTACAAGATGGATCCAAAAAACTTTGCTATGATTATGTCAAAGAGTATTCTGCTTGTGTTTTCTTTTAGGAGTATTACAGTTCCTGGTTTTACATTTAGGTCTTTAAAATCCATTTTGAGTTTATTTTTGCATATGTGTGAGAAAACGTTCTAATTTTATTCTTTTACATGTAGCTGTACAGTTTTCCCAGCACCACTTATTGAAGAGACTGTCTTTTCTCCATTGTATATTCTTGCCTCTTTTTTTCATAGATTAACTGACCATAAGTGTGTGGGTTTACTTCTGGGCTCCTATTCTATTCCATTGATCAATGTGTCTGTTTTTGTACTGATTTGATTACTGTAGCTTTGTGATATAGTGTGAAGGCAGGGAGTGTGATTCCTCCAACTCTATTCTTTCTCAAGATTGTTTTGGCTATTCAGGGTCTTTTGTGTTTCCATACAAATTTTAAAATTATTTTTTCTAGTTCTGTGAAAAATGCCATTTTGATAGGGATTGCACTGAATCAGTAGATTGCCTTAGGTAGTGTGGTCATTTTAACAATTAATTTCTTCCAATTCAGGAACACTGTTTGTGTCATTTTCAATTTCTTTCATCAGTGTCTTATGGTTTTCTGAGTACAAATCTTTTACTTCCTTATGCAGGTTTATTCTTAGTTATTTTATTATTTTTGATGCAATTGTAAATGGGATTGTTTCCTTAATTTATCTTTCTGATAGGTCATTTTTAGTGTATAGATAGGCAACATATTTCTGTGTATTAATTTTGTATCCTGAAACTTTACCAAATTCATTGATGAGTTCTAGTAGTTTTTTGGTGGTGTCTTTAGGATTTTCTATGTATAGTATCATGCCGTCTGCAAACAGTGACAGTTTTACTTTTTCCTTTCCAGTTTGAACTCCTTTTATTTCTTTTTCTTATCTGATTGCTGTGGCTAGGACTCCAAATAAAGTGGCAAGAGTGGGCACCCTTTTCTTGTTCCTGATTTTAGAGGAAATGTTTTCACCCTTTCACCATTGAGTATTATGTTATTTATGGGCTTAATATATATGGCCTTTATTATGTTGAGGTAGGTTCCCTCTGTACCCACTGTCTGGAGAGTTTTTGTCATAAATGGATGTTGAATTTTGGCAAAAGGTTTTCTGCATATATTGACATGATAATATGGTTTTTATTCTTCAATTTGTTAATGTGGTGTATCACATTGATTGATTTGTGGGTACTGAAAAATTCTTGCATCCCTGGGATAAATCCCACTTGATCGAGGTATATGATCCTTTTACTGTATTGTTGGATTCAATTTGCTAATGTTTTGTTGAGAATTTTTTTCATCTGTTTATCAGTGATTTTGGCCTGTAATTTTTTTGTGTGTGTGTGATATCTTTGTCTGGTTTTGGTATCAGTGTGATCCTGGCCTTAAAAATGAGTTTGGAAGTATTCCTTTCTCTGCAATGTTTTGGAATAGTCTGAGAAGCATAGGTGTTAACTCTTCCCTAAATGTTTGGTAAAATTCACCTTGGAAGACGTCTGGTCCTGGACTTTTGTTTGTTGGGAGTCTTTTTTTATTACTCATTTAGTTTCAATACCAGTAATTGGTCCGTTCATATTTTCTATTTCTAGAAATGGAATAAATTCAATTTCTAACTTGTACAATTCATTTCCTTGTATTTTCAGTCATATTTAAAAGTTTGAACCCAATGAGTCTTCCCAAAAGATAAAAACTAAGGAACCTCATATTCTCATTTTATACCAAATCATTTATAATTTATAATGTTATCTTTTTATATTATAAGTCTGATTTGCTGAATTGTATCGCATGAAAAATATATATTGAAAATTTTTTGCTGTTTATCCTGAAATATGTTTCTAAAATGAAATATGCTATTCTACCTCCTATGAAACCTTGACGTCCCCAGTTATATATGATCTCTTTCTAACCCACTGATTGTTATTACAGCATGTAAATGCACACTGCTTCAGACTGGATCCTGGTTACGCCACTAACCATACTGGTCTCTATGCCTCAATTTTGCTTCTTTTGAAATGGACATAATCATAATACTTACCTCACAATAGTGTTGTGAGGATTGATATAAAATGTTTAGGCTAATGTCTGAAACATAGTAAACAATAAAAAATATCATATATTCATTTAAATAGTATCCATCTACTTTCAACTTTAAAATGTAATTCACCATATTAAACAACTTAAAAGAGAAATCAGAGACGATACAAACAGATGGAGAGATATACCATGTTCTTGGATTGGAAGAATCAACACTGTGAAACTGACTATACTACCCCAAACAATCTACAGATTCAATTCAATCCCTGTCAAACTACCAATGGCATTTTTCACAGGACTAGAACAAAAAATTTCACAATTTGTATGGAAACACAAAAGACTATGAATAGCCAAAGCCATCTTGAGAAAGGAAAACGGAGCTGGAGAAATCAGGCTCCCTGACTTCAGATTATACTACAAGCTACAGTAATCCAGACAGTGTGGTACTGGCACAAAAACAGAAATATAGATCAATGGAACAGGATAGAAAGCCCAGAGATAAACCCACGCACATATGGTCACTTTTTCTTTGATAAAGGAGGCCAAGAATATGCAATGGAGAAAAGACAGGCTCTTCAATAAGTGGTGCTGGGAAAACAGGACAGCTACATGTAAAAGAATGAAATTAGAACACTCCCTAACACTATACACAAAAATAAACTCAAAATGGACTAAAGACTTAAATGTAAGGCCAGACACTATAAAGCTCTTAGAGGAAAACATAGGCAGAACACTCTATGACATAAATCACAGCAAGATCCTTTTGACCCACCTCCTAGAGAAATGGAAATAAAAACAAAAATAAACAAATGGGACCTAATGAAACTTAAAATCTTTTGCACAGCAAAGGAAACCATAAACAAGACAAAAAGGCAACCCTCAGAATGGGAGAAAATATTTGCAAATGAAGCAACTGACAAAGAATTAATCTCCAGAATATACAAGCAGCCCATGCAGCTCAATATCAAAAAAACAAACTACCCAATCCAAAAATGGGCAGAAGACCTAAATAGACATTTCTCCAAAGAAGATATACAGATTGCCAACCAACACATGAAAGGATGCTCAACATCGCTAATCATTAGAGAAATGCAAATCAAAAGTACAATGAGATATCACCTCACACCGGTCAGAATGGCCATCATCAAAAAATCTACAAACAATAAATGCTGCAGAGGGTGTGGAGAAAAGGGAATCCTCTTGCACTGTTGGTGGGAATGTAAATTGGTACAGCCACTATGGAGAACAATACAGAGTTTCCTTAAAAAACTAAAAATAGAACTACCATATGTCCCAGCAATCCCACTACTGGGCATATACCCTGAGAATACCATAATTCAAAAAGCGTCATGTACCACAGTGTTCATTGCAGCACTATGTACAATAGCCAGGACATGGAAGCAACCTAAGTGTCCATCATCAAAGATATATACAATGGAATATTACTCAGCCATAAACAGAAACGAAATTGAGTTATTTTAAGTGAGGTGGATGGACCTAGAGTCTGTCATACAGAGTGAAGTAAGTCAGAAAGAGAAAAGCAAATACCATATGCTGACACACATATATATGTAATCTAAAAAAACACAAATGGTTCTGACGAACCTAGGGACAGGACAGGAATAAAGACGCAGATGTAGAGAATGGACTTGAGGACACAAGGAGGGGGAAGGGTAAGCTACGATGAGGTGAGAGAGTGGCATTGACATATATACTACCAAATGTAAAATAGATAGCTAGTGGGAAGCAGCCGCATAGCGCAGGGAGATCAGCTCCATGCTTTATGACCACCTAGAGGGGTGGGGTAGGGAGGTTGGGAGGGAGACTCAAGAGGGAGGAGATATGGGGATATATGTCTATGTATAGCTGATTCACTTTGTTACACAGCAGAAACTAACACAACATTATAAAGCAATTATACTCCAATAAAGATGTCAAAAAAAAAAAGGCAAGTCACAAACTGGGAATAAATATTTGTAAAGAATATATCAAATAAAGGATTTGCATTCAGAATATATGAAGACTTCTCAAAACTTAGTAATGAGAAAACAAAACTCCACATTGAAAATTGGCAAAGGATTTGAGCAAGACACTTTACCCAAGAAGACATATGGCTGTCAGAGAAGCACAAAACACATGCCCAATATCATTAGTCGTTAGGGGAATGCAAATTTAAATCACAATGAGATATAACTGCACATCTATTATAACGGTTAAAATTTCCAAAGATTGAATATAACTAATGTTGGCAAGTCTAGTTCTGTGGAAGAACTAGAACTGTCGTACTCTCGATGGAATTGTAAAATGACAAATCAACCTTGTAAAACATCTTGGGAATTCCTCAAAAATTCTTACAACGTGGTAACTTATTTCCTCAAAGCCAGTAAGTCAGGAGAATCCAGCTGATATGCGTCACCTTCTTTAAGTGCTCACCTGAGTAGGTTGGGCCCTCCCAGGATAATCTCCCTCCTGATTCACTCAAGACAGCTGGCTAATAACAACTCATGGAAGTGGTAACCTATCATATTCCTAGGTCTTGCCCACACCTGCATGGAGTGTTTTATAGAAGGGAAGGCTATAGAGGTATAGGTCATTGGATATCAGTTTAAAATTCTGCCTACCATGATCCTCATTTAACCTATTCCCTCCAAGTGATTATCTAGTTCTAAAAATATCATCCATAAAATATCAGAAGATATTAAGTTTTTAAAGTGAACCATAGAGTGCAAATGGAATGAGAGTGCTCAGTCATTTTAATAGGCATAATTGAACTGTGCTGGTGAGCTTCTCTGAGAAAGACAAGAAGTAATGGAGGGATGGAGTGAGGAAGGAAAGTAGGGAGGGAAGGAGGAAGGAAGGAGGAGAGAAAGAACAAAAATCGTTAGGCTGATTCATATTTTGTAATGCTGTCTTAAAATCTATCATGATTAGGAGATTGTTTTAAAAAAAATAAAAAATCCATAAGTGTTTACATTTAAGTTTTAAGAAGTAATTTGTAGTATACTATAATTTGTTATTCTCTCCTGTTTCACAGTTAATCTTGCAAAGTAGAAACCAAGTGAAATGAACTTGGAAAATTTGTCTTCTCTCTTTGCCCCTGTTATTCTTTCCTTGACATAGGAGGAGTAAGTTGCCAGGTAAATGAGTTTTGTATAAGCAGTGTGTATGTTCCACCCATTTCTTCTGGGCACTTCTTTCTGAATTTACCAGTAGGTAGGACATCACCCTGCTCTGATTCCCAGCCCATGGAGGTTCTTGTCTGGGAGACCTGTGGTTGTCCACTTCTCTCTGATTCTGCATTTGGGTGGCAGAGACAGAAATACTGATCATTGACTCCCTAAAACGTCAACAACCATTAAAAGCATTTAGTGCCTGTGAATATAGAATTATGGAAGTCAATTATAATGTTCCTAGAGGATTAAGTTCACATGCTTTACAATTTTGAAAAGGGTTAATAGCTTTAATATGTTGTGCTCTTCTATTTCTGAATTCTATTCTTTGGTTAAAGATAGGCATTTTAATCTTTTAATAGATTTCTTTCAACTTTGTTAGTTATGCATGCTTTGCACCTGTTTCCATAGCTGTTAACCACTGACTCCTCCAGAAATTTTTGGACTACATTTTTAAAAATTTTATTATTCTATGCTTCCCATTAGTACTCTAATTTGGTGTCATGGAGTGGATTTCCACTTCTGAACTGATGACATGCTGATTTGCCCAGAACATAATTTCTGAAATGCTAAGGATTTTTACTCAATGCCGTATTTACTGTAGGACGTCAAAGTCTGAACATCAGGTAATTGGTTAGCTCTTAATAACAGATAGGCCTGATTGCTCTCAGGAGGCTTTTGGCATAGTTTCCACATCTACATCCTAGTTCAATTGCATTCATGTAGAGTAACATATTGATACTCCACTGTGTTAACCAAGTTATTAATTATAGATTTCCAGTATTTCCTCATCAGGTACAATAGTAAAGGTGGCATACCTCTAAGTATTCCTACAGAGTGACTCTATGGCTGTAACAAAATAATATTTTAAACCTATTTCACATTATTTTTGAATGCTTCCACAGTCTTATTCATTACATGGGTTTTAGCAACATTCTATATCACACAATCACACTTTTTCAGAAACTTAAATTTTAAAGAACAATCCTCAGTTTTCTCTAGGCTTAGAAAATAAGCCTAATGTGGTTACCTACATTATTATATGTTGTCTCATCTGGCAGAACTGATTTATTGATCAAAACACTTGATATACTTTGATTTCTTACAACCTCAATCTGTTTGTACTATTTGGGGTAATTACCTTACTCATTAAAAGATTTGTGATAAGCTCTCTGTACTTGTAATATATATATAAATTTAAAATATGTGAAATTTATGAATAGTAAAAAATTGCTTTAGCACATTTTATAACGTGAATAGTTTACACTTTAAAGTGTCCATTTATGCATATTTAATAAATTTAATGAAAACTAGGGATTTTCTATATTAATATATTATTCAATAAGTATGTATTTGAGGCATATGTATGATGCTAAAACTGAGGTAAATTAGAGTATTGTAGTTCAGATGTTTTTATATCAAGTGATATACTTATCATGCTTATTTTATAAAGATGTTCCAATGCCTTTCAGTTATTAATTCCAGGCTAAATATTCATAAAGCCTTCATTTATAAATTTGCAGTTTATATGAAACTCACAACTCTGGAATCTATGGTAAATTGCTTCAGTTAATTCTAATCAAACTGTATTCATTCATTAATGCATGTATTCATCCATTAAATATGGAAAGTTTTGCTCTGTGCGAGGTATCCTGCTAAACCTAAAGATTCAACAGTGAACTACATAGCTGTGGTGTACAAGTTCATGGAGCTTCAAGTTGATAGTGAAAAAATTATATAAATGTAGAATCTTGTGTCTATAGCTGTCTGTTAAAACCATTCTGTCACTCTCCAAACCTAAATCATCCCTACTTATAATTGCATTTTAATAGCACTCCTAGTGCTGTTGAGCAGACTGGACCAATGAGTATGTAAGACAGTCAATAAAACTGTTATTTATTTATTTTGTCCCTGGGTCCACTCCCCTCTAAAAAAATCTTCAGAAAATGTTCGCCCTTATAAAACATCATATTCATCCCCATAATTTCTATTAACTGCTATAGCCTTGCTTATAAATTTTCCAGAATGTTTAGATAAATGTATATCTGGGAAAACTTCTGTTTCCTGCATCAACACTCTACCTAACTCTGTCCTAGAAAACACAATTATCCACTCGCCTGTCATCATCACATGAATAGACATTTCTCTTTCTACATAAATCAAATCTACTTATACCTGCATTTTTTCTTACTTTTTGTGGAGACTTTGTTTACATTTTTAGTCTCTGCCTTTGAGAGATGATCTATGTCTATCTGTCAATAAATCAGGCTTCTAGGGAAAAGAAAGCAAATGTCATTATGGATTTAAAAGTTATTGCACCTGAAAATTATTGCTAATTCTTGAATGACTGTGTGTGTGTGTGTGTGTGTGTGTGTGTGTGTGTGTTATATGTATGCATTTATGCATAAACACAGTTGCACAGACCTGTGTGTGGGACTGTTTTGGTTTGAAAATTTTCCTGAAGTAAATTAAGAGCGGTTAACTGAAGGACCGGAGGACGGAAGTGGAGATATATATCTTTACCTCAAGTTGGTAGAGGAAAAAAAAATCAAAAAACAAAAAAACCTTGTCTTTGATTTCCAGACTTCAGTATGGAATCTACTATTCAAGTTCTCAAATACGGTGTTTGGCCAGACTGAATAATTATGTATTAATAAAAAGTTATTAATATTTCTGTGTTGGTGGTCCTTAAGACCACCCACATAACCAATGGTATGTTGGAACACCTCACAGAACTCAGCATGCAGTTGTATTCATGGCTAAGATTGCAGTTATCCATACATTGCAAAGATACTTGACAAGATTAGAAAGGAAAAAAGACACAGGCAGAGTCTGGAGAAATCCATGAAACATGCACGGGTCTTCTTATGCTCCCTCCCTCTAGTGAGTGGACACACTGGTTATGCTCATTTCTCCAGTAATGAATAAGACATAACATGTATACAATGTTTCTACTCAAGGAGACTCTTTAGTGACTCAGCACCCAAAGTTTTTTTATGAGAAGACTGGTTATGTGGACAACACTCCACTTAGCACATACAAATTTCAGACTTCCACTGTAAAGAAATGCAGTGCTAAGCATAATTTACTTTATTTGTACTCTCAGTCTAGGCCCAGTGAAAACCCTTGTCAGTTAGGGAATGGTTCATGTGCCAACCTTGCAAGAAGGTCCTTTTAAAGGTAATAGCCTCAGCTGCTATGCTAACTTCTTCCTGTATAATTTAATTATAAGAGATTTATTTGGGGGCCCTAGGTCAAAGGTCATTCCCTGGGTAAGACCAGGATTTCTCCGTGAAGGAAAAATGGCATGTCTCCTCTCAAACATCCTGGGAATGAGGACATAGAATATAAGTGTAAGCAAAGCATGGGACTCCTAAACTTCAGAATTTGCTTTGTGTCTGAAAACAAGGTGAATTTCTATCACAGTGAAGAAAATTAAAAAAAAAAAATTGTATAGATATTATGTTGGATTTCAATCGAAAGAATTGGGAATGTGGAATATGAGATCAAACATATCTTGTATGCAATTTAATTTTCTCTCTATTGAGGTTTCTTTGTATCATTCTGCATTAGTTTCCTGTTGCTACTGTAACAAATTTGCTACAAAGCTAGTGTTTTAAAACAACCTACATACCTACAGTTCTATAGGTAGAAGTCTGATGGGTTTTGTTGGGCTGAAATCAGTGAGTTGGTAGGGCTGGGTTCTTTTCTAGACACTTTAGGAGAAAATTTGTTTTCTCACCTTTCCCAGCTTCTAGGTATTACCCCCTTCCATTTTCAAAGCCAGAAAGTTATCTCCCTGACCCTGATTCTATGGTCACATCTCTTTCTCGACTCTCCTCTTCTTCTTTCCTCTTCCGCTTTAGAGAATCCTTGTAATTACATTGGGCCTACTCAAATAATCCAGGAAATCTCCCTATTTTGCCCTATTTTAAGGTAATCTGATTGGGAACTTTAATTGTATCTATAACCTTAATTCCTTTTGTCCATGGAACCTAACATATTCAAGGTCCCAAGGTTGTGGACATCTTTGTGTGGCCATTCTTCTTCCTACCACACTTATAAAGCTTTTAGCAATAATAATAATAATAGTAATAATTAACAATAAGTTCTAATACTAAATAATATTATATATAAAACACTCTTTTAAACATTTAGTATAAATTAACTGATTTAATCTCTCTCTTATATCTATGAAGCATATACTGTTCCACATTTTATCAGAAATGAAGCTAAAGCATGACATGTTTAAGTCACTTGTCCAGAGTCATACAACTAGCATGTTTACAATGTATTTTTGAATCCAATAAATGTGGTCCAAAGAACATGCTCTTATCCATCATTCTTTCCTTCTATTGAATTATTGTTGCCTCTTAGCTGTGTATGGGGAAATTTTAAAAAATGGGCTTTGTTGATATTATGAACAGGATAGAAAAAAGGATATAGCCCTTTCTTCCAAGATAAAATGATGTTTATAGGCCTGGTCCATAAAGAATTTTAAAATTATCAAAGTGAATGGTGACATATGAGAATGAACATTGATTTTATAGGTGAGAAACTATGTAAAAGGATGTAGTGCTGATCGATGAATAAGTTGGTGACACAAGTTTTTCTCTCCTAAATATTCTGGAAAAGAAGAGGGGTCTCAGATTTTCTATTATGTGTGTAGAAACTATCAGAACACATATATTAGATTTATCAGATTTTTCCTTTGAGTTAAAAGTATAAGAATACAAAAATTTACTAAAAGTTGCTATATAAGGAAAATAAATGACATTTTAAGCTGCATCAGCTATCTATTGCCACGGTAACACTGCATAGCAAACATCCATTGGAATCAGTAACATAAAACAATAAATATTTATTTAGCTCATGAGTCTCTAGGGTTCAGCTGATTTGGACTGGGCTCAATTCCTTTCAACCAAGCTCACTCATGTGCCTTAATCTTTTCCTAGAACCAGTTTTGGTTTCATTGACTTTTTTCTATTTTTCTATACTCTCTATTTTATTTATTTCCATGTTTACCTTTATAATTTTTCTCTGCTTACTTTGAGTTTAACTTGCTGCTTTTCTAGTTCTTAAGATGAAAGATTAAGTTATTGATTTGAAATCTTTATTCAAAATATAGATGTTTACAGCTATACATTTTCTTCTTAGCACCACTTTAGCTGTATACTGTAATTTGGGTACATAGTGGTTTCTTTTTATTCATCTCAAAGTATTTAAAATTTTTGCTTGTGATTTATTTTTTGATCCAGTGCTTATTTAATTTGGTGTTGTATACTTTGCACATAATTTTGCATTTCCCAAATTTCCATCTGTTATTGATTTCTAATTTTATTCCACTATGATCGCAGAATTTATTTTGTATGATTTTAACCCTTAAAATTTTAAATTTAATGAGACCCTTTTTAATGACCTAACATATGGTCTATGTAAACTTTCTTGTGACCTTAAAAGAATGTATTCTTCTGTTGTTGATTGAAATGTTCTAGGATGTCAGTTAGATTTCACTGGTTTATATTGTTTTTCAAACTTTCTATTTCCTTTTGATCTTCTGCCTAGAATTTTTTTTTTCTATTTCCAAAAGTAGATTACTGAAGTCTAAATATTATTGTTAAATTGCTTATTTCTCCAACCAATTCTGTCACTTTTTGCTTCATGTATTTTGGGCCTCTGTTGTTAAGCGCATATGTTTGTAATTTTATGTCTTCCTGATGGATTTACCCTTTTACCATTTTAAAATTTTCTTCTTTGTTTCTAGAACAGTGTTTGTTTTAAAGTCCACTTTTGTCTTTAGCATTGCTACTTCAGCTTCTTTTTGCTACTGTTTTCATGGTATGTCTTTTAAAAAATCTTTTATTTTCAACCTATTTTTGCCTTTTTTTGAGGGATTTTTTAAATTACATAGTTGGTGTACAACATTATGTTAGTTTCAGGTGTACTACATTGTGATTTGACATTTGTATACATTATGAAATGATCACCATGATAACTCTAGTAAACATCTGTCGCCATACAAAGTCATTACAATATTATTGACCATATCCCCTATGCTTTATATTACCTCCCTGTGGCTTATTTATTTTACAACTGGAGGTTTGTACCTCTTAATCCCCTTCATCTATTTTGCCCTCACCCTCATCTCCTTTCTCTCTGGCAGCCACCCCTTTTTTCTCTGTATCTGGGAATCTATTTTTGTGTTGTTTTGTTTGTTTATTTGTTTTGGTTTTTAGACTCGACATATAAGTGAGATCATATGGTATTTGTCTTTCTCTGTTTTATTTCATTGCCTTTTGACTGGAATGTTTAGTCCATTTGCTTAATGTAATTATTTATAAGGAAAGGTTATGCCTGTCATTTTGTTGTTTGTTTTCTGTATGTCTAATGGTTTTTCAGTTCCTCTTTCCTCCATTACATCTGTCTTTTCTGTTAAATAGATATTTTCTAATATACCATTTAAATTCTTTTAGGGTTTTTTCACAATATTTCATAATATTTTTAGTTATTTTCTTGCTAGTTTTCTTGAAAATTATAATTAACAACTTAATTTACTCCAGTTTGGAATAAAACCAACTTTGTTGCAGTAATATACAAAAACTTTGCTGTAATATAGCCCCATTCCCCCTCCTTTGTACTATTGTTTTCATACAGACTATATATTAGTGCATTACAAATCCTTCAGTCCAGTTCTATAGTTATTGCATTATTAGTTGTTTTCTTATACAGGAGAAATGAGTTGCAAACAAAAATGCATTCATGCAATCTTTCATGTTTAGTTGTATAGTTACATTTACCAGTGCTCTTTATTTTTCCCATAGGTTTGAGTTACTGTTATTGCCCATTCATTTTAGCCTGAAGGACTCATTTAGTATTTCTTGTAGGATGTGCCTTCCAGTGACAGATTCTCTCAGTTTTTGTTTATTTGGCAATATTTTTATTTTCTTTCTACTGAAGGATAGTTTTACTGGATATAAAATTTTTGGTGAGAGTCTTTCTTTCAACATGTGGACTATGTCACCCCATGCATTCTGACCTCTATGGTTTCTAACGAAAAATCTGCTGTTCGTGTTATTGAGAATTCCTTTCATGTCTGTGATGAGAAAACAACTATTCTGAGTTGCTGCCTAGGCATTCTACAATGCGATGGCCCTGCTCACACCCAGATTTGGAACATTTCAATAAGAACCTGAGATTAGGATTCTCACTACGAATTCCTTCTTTGCTTTTCCTTGGGCAACTTTTATTTATTTTTTTAAATTAATTTTTATTGGAGTATAGTTGTTTTACAATGTTGTGTTAGTTTCTACGGTACAGCAAAATGAATCAGTTATACTTATACATATGTCCCCTCTTTTTTGGATTTCCTTCCCATTTAGGTCACCACAGTGCATTAAGTAAAGTTCCCTGTGCTATACAGTATGTTCTCATTTGTTATCTATTTTATACATAGTATCAATAGTGTATATATGTCAATCCCAATCTCCCAATTCCTCCCACTCCTGCCTTTCCCCCTTGGTATCTATACATTTGTTCTCTACGTCTGTGTCTCTATTTCTGCTTTGCAAATAAGATCATCTATACCATTTTTCTAGATTTCACATATATGTGTTGATATACAATATTTGTTTTTCCCTTTCTGACTTACTTCACTCTGTATGACACTCTCTAGATACATCCATGCCTCTACAAATGACCAATTTTGTTCCCTTTTATGGTTGAGTAATATTCCATTGTATATATGTACCACATCTTCTTTATCCATTCATCTGTCGATGGACATTTAGGTTGCTTCCATGTCCTGGCTAGTGTAAATAGTACTGCAATAAACTTGGGTTGCATGTGTCTTTTTGAATGATGGTTTTCTCTGGGTGTATGCCCAGTAGTGGGATTGCTGGGTCATATGGTAGTTCTATTTTTAGTTTTTTAAGGCACCTAGGCCAGGGCACCTTTTAAAATAGCCACTTAGAGTTGAGCTTGTGAAAAGTTAGTGACTGCTGACCCAACCACTTTATAAGTAATAGCTGCTTGCTACCTGCTATCTCCTGCTTACTTATGACCTGGGACTAGAGGACTATCCTTCCCCTGGCTTATTCCCCCACAACCCCCATTTCTGGGATTTGTAAGTAATAAATATTTTAGCTTTACTTCCCTTGTGTGGATGTACTGAAGCTGTGCCTTCAATCAAAATTTTCCCGGGGTTTTCACTTTCCACCAGGAGATCAGATGCTGAAGAAGCTACCTGTGGGTGGCTTGTACATCCTCACTCAGCAGGTCATAATCTTTATATACTTAATTTACTATATCAGCTACAGAATCCCCAACACAATAAGATAAATTACTCTTACTTTTACTGTGTTAAAGTTTCTCTCTTTGTCTTAGTTTCTTACAGTTTTATTGTGATCTTTATACATGTACATCCCTTTCTGTTGAGCTTACTTGGAGTTTCTTGAGTTTCTTACATGTGCAGATTAATGTTTTTCATCAAACTGTAAAAGTTTGCCATTTTTTTCAAATATTCATTCTCCCCCTTTTTTGTCCTCTACTTATGGAATTTTCATAATGCCTATGGTGAAACTCTTGATGAAGTCCAAAGGATTTCAAATTGTGGGTTTTTTTCCTTATTGTTTTTTTCTTTCTGTCCTGAAGACTAAATAAACTCAGTGGTCCTTTCTTTAAATATATAGATTCTCTCTCCTGCCAGTTCAAATCTGCTGTTGAGACCTCTACTGAATTTTTTTTTCAGTTGTTATACTTTTCAGCTCCAATACTTCTATTTATTTAATCTTATAACTTCTGTTACTTTATTGTTATTGTCTATTTGGTGAGACATTATTCTCATGTCTTCTTTCATTGTTTATGCATGATTTCCTTTAGTTAAAAAAAATTTATAATAACTGCTTTAAAGAATTTCTCTAATAATTCTTATCTGGCTTCTCTCAGAGACAGTTTCTATTGACTGTTTACTTTTTCTCTTGTGTACTGGCCATAATTTCCTGTTTCTTTTTATGTCTTGTAAATTTTTGTTAAAAATTTATTTTTTTAAATAATGTGGCAATTCTGGAAAATGTATCTTTTCTCCCTACTCCCTACTTTAAGAATTTGCTTAAATTCTTACAACTAATAAATATCTCATCCTTTCCCAAGGGGCCATGTGTGTCTACCTGTGTGTGTGTGTGTGTGTGTGTGTGTGTGTGTGTGTGTGTGTATCTGTGTTGAGATACACTTTATTTCTCTAGCAGACTGTTTACAGCTCTGCCTTAGTCTCCATTTACTGTTTGTATTGAGCTTCAGCATCATCAAGGGGTTAAAGTTTCAGGCCTTCTAAGGTCTTTCTTGGGCACGCACATAGCCTTGCACAAGTATGTGGCCTTCTGGGTCCTGGAAATATGTTGTAGCTTTTAAAGTCCCCTATGGATATCCCATTCTGGTGTTGTTCCTTTATTATTTTTTGATTATCCTCTTCTTACGCCTAACTATTACCACCTCAGGTAGCTAGAATGTTAAACAGATGTCACTTATTGTTTTCAACAAATGCCTGGGGAATAGAGTTGTTCATGTAGCTTGAGCTCTGAATCAGGACAAATTATGATAATCCCTATGAATTTAGCTTTTCAATAAGATGTCAAACAAGTACTGATGATTCTCTTGGTATGGGTATTTTGGCTGCTAAAAACCCATTCTGCTCACTCCAGGGACTGCTAAGTTACAGGTTTTTGCAGCTATTATGGTATTGAGGTTGTTGATTTTCAAAGTTACCACAGATATAGGAAGAGTGAAAGGGATTAGGGCAATTAAAATGTCATAGAGCTATCTCTTTTTTAAAAAATCCAAATTTTTTAATTGAATAAACACTCATATTTTTCAAGCCATTAATTAATATCTAGAGTTCTAAAAAAATGATTTTGAAAAAAGTTTTTTCAGCTTTCTTATTGACATTATGGGGTATATTTTCCTTATTTCACTATTCCTGAAATTCTTCTAGCCTCCACTAAACTTGAGAATTATTTAACAGATATCCCTTAGAGAATAGGAAGATACTTGGATGTTCCATATGTCATGATTAATCCATCTAGAGGGGGATTCACAAGAGCAGTGTATTACTGAGATAATGCTTTGCCCTTTATCATTAAGAGAAGGTGGTGGCAGGCTCATTTTACACAGCAAATATCTAGTACCAAGTTCTTATATAGAGCCTGGTCCTAAATAATGAAGATTATTCTATGAATCTGGGTATCTCAAGTAGCTCCCAACATCTTAGTAATAGCCAAAATATTTCTCAAAGAGTTATAAAATTGGCATTGTAATAATGACGGCAACTAGTAAAACAAAGACTTTCCTTGAAGTTTTTAAGGAAGAACTTGTTCAGAAAGAGGCAACATAAATCATAAAGGATTCATCTTTTCTCTGGATTTGATACAATAAAAATTTTAAGATAATAAAACAAAACCACAACAAAAATAAAATATTTTAAAATCCAATATGATAAAGAATGCTATTTTAGAGAGCAAAATATTCATTTAATAGAAGTTAAGTTATTTCACTATACAGGAGTTTTTTGTGACTGAAAATTATTCATAACATATAAATAATTTTACCTTTTTATTCAGAAAGTGATTTTGAGCTTCTACCTTTTATAAATCACTTATCCACATATCCTACTCTGGAGGATTGTTTATTCTGCACAAAAGCAAATTGTTAAAGCAAAAAACTAACTGAAGTTAAATAACAGAATAAATAATTCAATTGGCTTATGAGGAAGTCCATAAAGGATGAATAGTATTCTTCTAAGCAAATTAGTGGCAGAAGATAAGAAAGAGCACATTGTAATCAAAGGCAAAGAAGTGTAGAAGAGCATGGCATGCTGGGGACACATAAAGGTGGTAAATGTGAGCTTAACTGAAGATTGTGCTAAAAGAGATAAAATAGTGGTAGGAATTGTCTAAATTATAGAGTTACAAACAAAAGTCTTCCATCTACTTTCTCAATAATGTTTATAATGTATTTGCAGTGTAAAATTTCACCCAGAGGTTTGTTCCAACATAATGAAAATTTCAAAATTAGCATACTACATTTACATTTAGAAATTACAGGGAAGGGACCTGGAGGGGATTTTATAGGGCACAACTATAGATATTAGTCTACTATTTGTTACTTTTTCTGTAATATGTTTGTATTAATTTTACATGGAAATTTATTCCTTGTGAGACATTTATAAAATCTTATCAAGAGAGTTAGTTAATAACTAAGGCTTTCTACCTTGGGCATTAACAAAATAATTTTAATGAAGTACTGACTACAATTTAACATAATTCCTTCAATTTTATTTATATTTATGTTACCATATACATAAATCCATAATATAGAGCTAATATGAAAAATTCAAATTATAAGAATATGTATTTAAAAGTTAGAGTCTACCCAATCTCTTTTGTATTAGTTCTCTAATCTGTGTAACAAATTACCAGAAATTTAGGAGATTAAAATAACGAAAATTTATGATCTCAGTTTCTGTGGGTCAGGCCTCTGGGATACTAAAACTGAGTACTCTGCTCAGGGTCTCATAGGCTGAAATCAAGGTATCAGTTGACTGAGTTTAATCTGGAGGCTTAGCTAGGGAAAGGTCCACTCCAAGCTCCCTCAGGTTGTTGGCAGAATTAATTTTCTTATAGTTGTAGACCTGATATCTTCCTTACTTACTCACTGTTAACTAGAGACTACTCTGCTCCTAGAGGCCACTCTCAGGTTTCTTCCATGTGGCCCTTCCAGAGGTCATCTTACAACACAGTGGCTTACTTCTTCAGGACCAGCAGCAGAATTTCTTTTATTTATGCTTCAGATTTTCATTCAGGAAAGACTTGTTCCTTTTAAGGAATCATTTGATTAAATTAGACCCATTTTTTTAGTTGACTCAAGTTAACTGATTTGGGATATAACCTTGGGATTGATATCCCATCATATTTTATAGACTCTTCCACACTCAAGAGGAGGGGATTATATAGAGCATGTGTACAGTGGACAGGAACATTGAAGACCATTTTAGGATATTGCTGCCTAGACCCTTCTTTTACCCAGATATAACTGATAGAGACAGAGTAAAGGGGCAAAGTAGGTAATTAAATAGTTAATCCCACTAGGGGTTTGTAAGTAAAGAAAAAAGTATGGGAGACCCCTGTAAGGTAATGATCACTCAAGGAAGCAGGTTTGCTTAACCACAAAGCCAAGCAGCCTTGCTTAGCAACAAAACCATGCAACAGAAGCATGAGATGTGCCCCAAAACATTAAAACAATGGTGGTATGAGACCCACATCCTGCCCAGTGAGCTCAGCAGGTTAATGATTCCTAGGACATGCTCCTCTGTGCACACTAAAAACAAAAATATAAAGAAAAGGTGACATTATACTAAAACCTGAGATGATTTACCATTTTTAGTACATGTTACCACCTTTTTGCTCATTTCCATTGCATCATGACAGTCCCAGCTTGACCATGTAGGAACAGATAAACTCCCCTGCCCAACACAGAGGAGGAACTGCTGATTGAAGCTTGACATCTACTCAAGAATGAGGAAAAAGGTGGTCTTTTCCCCCTCCCCACTTTTCCTTTGATTATAAAACTATAACCCACTAAATTCTCAGGGCGAGGCACCCTCTCACCCCCCCCACTTGTAAACCTCACAAGCATCCTATTCTAATAAATCATTTCTTATCTACCACTTTGCCTCTCACTGAATTCTTTCTGCACTAAGACATAAAGAACTGGAGCTCCTTGGAGCCCTGCAAAATGCCACCTAGCTGTTTCATAAGTGGACGCTGCTGTGTGCATCCCACATCTCTGGAGTGTTGACTGCTGTGAACTCAAAGCTACTTCTTACACTGGAAATTGCCCTTCATGAAAGAAAGCAGTCTCATTCAAGCATTCCTCCTTGGGTGTAGACCACAGTCCAGGGTCTGGCTGATATGCAGTTGTAAACACTTGAATCCCTGGGCTCAACTGAGACAATTCTGAAAGGCCTTCTTGCTACTAGTTTCCCCTGAGGTTTTGGCCAAGCCCAATTTGTAATTACTTCAAAGTTCAACTTGTCTCTCTTGTACCCTGCTTACTTCACTCCCTCATAAATATTATTGCTAAGAGTACTTTCTAATAAAATTTGTGCATGCAAATCTCTTTCTCTGAGTCTGTTTCCAAGGAACCTGGACTTGGACCCAGTGTATGTAGCATTAACCTGACAAAAAAAAAAAAAAAAAACAAGGAACCCTGCCAGTAGCCAGTAGCCAGTAGCCAGCACAGCATGCTTTCTGTAATACCTAGTTTAACTTGTTTGACTTTTACAGCACACCAGCCTGAGAAAGCCTATTCTTACTTTCATATTTCAATTCACTTTAGTGTAGTGGTGGAGGACACTGACTCTGAAGATAAGCAGATCTGGGGGTGAATGCCAGCTACATCTCTAACTAGATCTGTACTCACTCACTTATGCATTCAAAAGAATTTGAAGGCAACTTAAATGTGTAAAGCTCTCTGCCTAACACCCAATACATAAAAAACAACAAAATCAATGTTAACTGTGGCTACTATTATTAGTAATTAAAATATGAATGCAGCAAATTAGGCAACATTTAAAAAATTGGTGTCAGTGGACACAGAATCTATAGAGTTAGATGAACTATCTTTTCATAGCATATAAGATATTTGCCTAAGAAAGGTAACATATTTTATTCAGAGTTCAAATTTCTAACAATATGGCTAATGGAATATTTGTACTTGCAATGTACCTTACTGCCATGACATATCATGAAATGTTATGTGAAATCTTTTTCTCCCTTTCTCCTTACTATCTTTATTATTTTTTCCAGCTGATGTAGAAACAGGAGATTATAGGACTTCAAGTTTGTCTGTAGGTATTAAAAGGATAGTGGTGCCAAGGAGACCTTCAAGATGGCAGAGGAGTAAGACGTGGAGATCACCTTCCTCCCCACAAATACATCAGAAATACATCTACATGTGGAACAACTCCTACAGAACACCTACTGAACGCTGGTAGAAAACCCCAGACTTTCCAAAGGCAAGAAAATCCCCATGTACCTGGGTAGGGCAAAAGAAAAATGAAAAAACAGAGACAAAAAAATAGAGACAGGACCTGCACCTCTGGGAGGGAGCTGTGAAGGAGGAAAAGATTCCACACACTAGGAAGCCCCTTCACTGGCAGAGATGGCGGGGGCGGGGGGGGGGGGGAGCTTCAGAGCCATGGAGGAAAGAGCAGCAACAGGGGTTCAGAGGGCAAAGTGGAGAGATTCCCGAACAGAGGATCGGTGCCGCCCAGCACTCACCAGCCTGAGAGGCTTGTCTGCTCACCCACTGGGGCAGGTAGGGGCTGGGAGCTGAGGCTCGGGCTTCAGAGATCAGACCTCAGGGAGAGGACTGGGGTTGGCTGCATGAAAACAGCCTGAAGGGGGCTAGTGCACCACAGCTGGCCAGGAGGGAGTCCAGGAAAAAGTCTGGAACTGCATAATAGTCAAGAGACCATTGTTTTGGGTGCACGAGGAGAGGGTATTCAGAGCACAGCCTAAACGAGCTCCCGGGACGAGCCCGAGGTGTGGCTATCTGTGCAGACACCAGAGACGGGTATGAAATGCGAAGGATGCTGCTGCAGCCACCAAGAAGCCTGTGTGCAAACACAGGTCACTATCCACACCTCCCCTCCCAGGAGCCTTTGCAGCCCACCACTGCCAGTGTCCTGTGATCCACGGACAACTTACCCTGGGAGAGCACAGAGTGTACCTCAGGCTCTGCCTGCAATGTCACACTGGCCTCTGCCACCACAGACTCACTCCGCATTACATACGCCTCCATTCCCCCAGCCTGAGTAAGCCAGAGCCCCCTAATCAGCTACTACTTTAACCCCATGTGGTCTGAGCGAAGAACAGGCACACTCAGGCGAGCTACATGCAGAGGCAGGGCCAAATCCAAAGCTGAACCCCAGGAGCTGTGCGAACAAAGAAGAGAAAGGGAAATCTCTCCCAGCAACCTCAGGAGCAGCAGATTAAATCTCCACAATCAACTTGATGTACCCTGCATCTCTGGAATACCTGAATAGACAACGAATCATCCCAAAATTGAGGCAGTGGTCTTTGGGAGCAATTGTAGACTTGGGGTTTGCTTTCTGCATCTAATTTGTTTCTGGTTTATATTTATCTTACTTTAGTATTTACACTTTATTATCATTGGTAGATTTGTTTATTTCATCTCTTCCTCTTTTTTATATATAGATATATTTTTTTCTTTTTTCTCTTTTTTTCAGTGTGTATGTGTATGCTTCTTTGTATGATTTTGCCTGTATAGCTTTGCTTTTACCATTTGTCCTAGAGTTCTTTCTGTCCCTTTTTTTATTACTTTTTAATATTTTTTCATTGTTTACTTTAATAACTTTCTTTTCTTTTCTTTTCTTTCTTTCTTTCTTTCTTTTTTTTCTCCCTTTTCTTCTGAGCCATGTGGCTGACACAGTCTTGGTGCTCCAGCCGGGTGTCAGGCCTGTGCCTCTGAGGTGGGAGAGCCAAGTTCAGGACAGTGGTCCACAAGAGACCTCCCAGCTCCATGTAATATCAAACGGTGAAAGCTCTCCCAGAGATCTCCAACTCAACGCTAAGACCCGGCTCAACTCAATGACCAGCAAGCTATAGTGTTGGCACCCTTTGCCAAACAAGTAGAAAGATAGGAACACAACCCCACCCATTAGCAGACAGGCTGCCTAAAATCATAATAAGGTCACAGACACACGAAAACACACCACCAGACTTGGCCCTGTCCTCCAGACAGACAAGATCCAGCCTCATCTACCAGAACACAGGCACCAGTCCCCTCCACCACAAAGCTTACACAACCCATTGAACCAACCTTAGCCACTGGGGGCAGACACCAAAAACAATGGGAACTACGAACCTGCAGCCTGCAGAAAGGAGAACCCAAACACAGTAAGTTAAGCAAAATGAGAAGACAGAAAAACAGCAGATGAAGGAGCAAGCTAAAAACCAACCAGACCAAACAAATGAAGAGGAAATAGGCAGTCTACCTGAAAAATGATTCAGAGTAATGATAGTAAAGATGATCCAAAATCTTGGAAATAGAATGGAAAAAATACAAGAAACGTTTAACAAGGACCTAGAAGAACTAAAGAGCAAACAAACAATGATGAACAACACCATAAATGAAATTAAAAATTCTCTAGAAGGAATCAAAGGCAGAATAACTGAGGCAGAAGAAAGGATAAGTGACCTAAAAGATTAAATAGTGGAAATAACTACCACAATGCAGAATAAAGAAAAAAAAGGAAAGAATTGAGGAGAGTCTCAGAGACTTCTGGGACAATATTAAATGCACCAACGTTCAAATTACAGGCGTCCCAGCAGAAGAGAAGAAGAAAGGGACTGAAAAAATATTTGAAGAGATTATAGTTGAAAACTTCCCTAATATGGGAAAGGAAATAATCAAGTCCAGGAAGCGCAGAGAGTCCCATAGAGGATAAATCCAAGGAGAAACAAGCCAAGACACATATTAATAAAACTATCAAAAATTGAATACAAAGAAAAATTATTAAAAGCAGCAAGGGAAAATCAAATAAAGGGAATCCCCATTAGATTAACAGCTGATCTTTCAAAAGAAACTCTGCAAGCCAGAAGGGAGTGGCAGGACATATTTAAAGTGATGAAAGGGAAAAACCTACAACCAAGATTTCTCTACCTAGCAAGGATCTCATTCAGATTCAATGGAGAAATTAAAATCTTCACAGACAAGCAAAAGCTAAGAGAATTCAGCAGGACCAAACTAGCTTTACAACAAATGCTAAAGGAACTTCTCGAGGCAGGAAACACAAGAGAAGGAAAAGACCTACAATAACAAACCCAAAACAATTAAGAAAATGGTAATAGGAACATACATATTGATAACTACCTTAAATGTAAATGGATTAAATGCTCCAACCAAATGACATAGGCTGAGTGGATACAAAAACAAGACCCATATATAGGCTGTCTACAAGAGACCCACTTGAAACCTAGGGACACATACAGACTGAAAGTGAGGAGATGGAAAAAGATATTCCATGCCAGTGGAAATGAAAAGAAAGCTGCAGTAGCAATTCTCATATGAGACAAAATAGACTTTAAAATAAAGACTATTACAAGAGACAAAGAAGGACACAACATAATGATCAAGGATCAATCCAAGAGGAAGATACAACAATTGTAAATATTTATGCACCCAACTTAGGAGCACCTCAATACATAAGACAAATGCTAACAGCCATAAAAGGAGAAATCAACAGTAACACAATCATGGTAGGAGTATTAACACCCCACTTTCACCAATGGACAGGTCGTCCAAAATGAAAATAAATAAGGAAACACAAGCCTTAAATGACACATTGAACAAGATGGACTTAATTGATATTTATAGGACATTCCATCCAAAAACAACAGAATACACTTTCTTCTCAAGTGCTCATGGACTATTCTCCAGGATAGATCATATCTTGGGTCACAAATCAAGCCTTGGTTAATTTAAGAAAATGGAAATCGTATATCAAGTGTCTTTTCCGAACACAATGCTATTAGACTAGATATCAATTACAGGAAGAAAACTGTAAAAAATATAAACACATGGAGGCTAAACAATACAGTACTAAATAACCAATAGATCAATGAAGAAATCAAAGAGGAAATCCAAAAATACCTGAAACAAATGACAGTGAAAACACGATGACCCAAAACCTATCGGATGCAGAAAAAAACAGTTCTAAGAGGGAAGTTGATAGCAATACAATCCTACCTCAAGAAACAAGAAAAATCGCAAATAAACAACCTAACCTTACACCTCAAGCAATTAGAGAAAGAAGAACAAAAAAACCCCGAAGTTAGCAGAAGGAAAGAAATCATAAAGAATAGATCAGAAA
Organism: Balaenoptera acutorostrata; assembly: GCF_949987535.1. Classification (NCBI taxonomy): domain Eukaryota; kingdom Metazoa; phylum Chordata; class Mammalia; order Artiodactyla; family Balaenopteridae; genus Balaenoptera; species Balaenoptera acutorostrata. The sequence continues at coordinate 59,834,781 of NC_080068.1, read as the reverse complement.
TAAATGAAAAAGAAATGAAGGAAACAGTAGCAAAGATCAATAAAACTAGAAGCTGGTTCTTTGAGAAGATAAACAAAATTGATAAACCATTAGCCAGACTCATCAAGAAAAAGAGAAGACTTAAATCAACAGAATTAGAAATGAAAAAGGAGAAGTAACAACTGACACTACAGAAATACAAAGGATCATGAGAGATTACTACAAGCAACTATATGCCAAAAAAATGGACAACCTGGAAGAAATGGACAAATACTTAGAAAAGCACAACATTCCGAGACTGAACCAGGAAGAAATGGAAAATATAAACAGACCAATCACAAGCACTGAAATTGAAACTGTGATTAAAAATCTAGAACAAACAAAAGCCCAGGACCAGATGGCTTCATAGGCGAATTTTTTCAAACATTTAGAGAAGAGCTAACACCTATCCTTCTCAAACTCTTCCAAAATATAGCAGAGGGAGGAACACTCCCGAACTCATTCTACAAGGCCATCATTACCCTGATACCAAAACCAGACAAAGATGTCACAAAGAAAGAAAACTACAGGCCAGTATCACTGATGAACATAGATGCAAAAACCCTCAACAAAATAGTAGCAAACAGAATCCAACAGCACATTAAAAGGATCATACAACATGATCCAGTGGGGTTTATCCCAGGAATTCAAGGATTCTTCAATATATGCAAATCAATCAATGTGATAAACCATATTAAAGTGAAGGAGAAAACCATATGATCATCTCAATAGACGCAGAAGAAGCTTTCGAAAAAATTGAACACCGATTTATGATAAAAACCCTCCAAAAGGAAGGCATAGAGGGAACGTAACTTACCTCAACATAATAAAGGCCATATATGACAAGCCCACAGCCAAAGTCATTCTCAATGGTGAAAAACTGAAAACATTTTCTCTAAGATCAGGAACAAGACAAGGTTGTCCACTCTAACCACTATTATTCAACAGAGTTTTGGAAGGTTTAGCCACAACAATCAGAGAAGAAAAAGAAATAAAAGGAATCCAAATCAGAAAAGAAGAAGTAAAGCTGTCACTGTTTGTAGATGACATGATACTATACATAGAGAATCCTAAAGATGCTACCAGAAAACTACTACAGCTAATCAGTGAATTTGGTAAAGTAGCAGGATACAAAGTTAATGCACAGAAATCTCTTGCATTCCTATACATTAATGATGAAAAATCTGAAAGGGAAATTAAGGAAACACTTCCATTTGCTATTGCAACAAAAAGAATAAAATACCCAAGAATAAACTTACTTAAGGAGACAAAAGACCTGTATGCAGAAAACTATAAGGCACTGATGAAAGAAATTAAAGACGATAAAAACAGATGGAGAGATATCCCATGTTCTTGAATTGGAAAAATCAACATTGTGAAAATGACCGTATTACCCAAAGCAATCTACAGAGTCAATGCAATCCCTATCAAACTACCAATGGCATATTTCACAGAACTAGAACACAAACTTTCACAATTTGTATGGAAACACAAAAGACCCCAAATAGCCAAAGCAATCTTGAGAAGAAAAATGGAGCTGGATGAATCAGGCTCCTGGACTTCACACTATACTACAAAGGTACAGTAATCAAGGCAGTATGGTACTGGCACAAAAACAGAAATATAGATCAATGGAACAAGATAGAAAGGCCAGATATAAACCCACGCACATATGGTCACCTTATTTTTGATTAAGGAGGCAAGAATATACAATGGAGGAAAGACAGCCTCTTCAATAATTGGTGCTGGGAAAACTGGTCAGCTACATGTAAAAGAATGAAATTAGAACACTCCCTAACACCATACACAAAAATAAACTCAAAATGGACTAAAGACCTAAGGCCAGACACTACAAAACTCTTAGAGGAAAACGTAGGCAGTACACTGTATGACAAATCACAGCAAGATCCTTTTCGACCCACCTCTTAGAGAAATGGAAATAAAAACAAAGGTAAACAAATGGGGCCTAATGAAACTTAAAAGCTTTTGCACAGCAAAGGAAACCATAAACAAGAGGAAAAGACAACCCTCAGAATGGGAGAAAATATTTGCAAATGAAGCAACTGACAAAAGATTAATCTCCAAAATTTACAAGCTGCACATGCAGCTCAATATCAAAAAAACAAACAACCCAATCCACAAATGGGCAGAAGACCTAAATAGACTTTTCTCCAAAGAAGATATACAGATTGCCAACAAACACATGAAAGGATGCTCAACATCACTAATCATTAGAGAAATGCAAATCAAAACTACGATGATGTATCACCTCACACCAGTCAGAATGGCCATCATCAAAAAATCTACAAACAGTAAATGCTGGAGAGTGTGTGGAGAAAAGGGAATCCTCTTGCATTGTTGGTGGGAATGTAAATTGATACAGCCACTATGGAGAACAGTATGGAGGTTCCTTAAAAAACTAAAAATAGAACTACCATACGACCCAGCTATCCCACTACTGAGAAGACCATATATACCCCAAGAAAACCGTAATTCCAAAAGTGTCATGTACCACAATGTACATTGCAGCTCTATTTACAATAGCCAGGACATGGAAGCAACCTAAGTGTCCATCGACAGATGAATGGATAAAGAAGGTGTTGCACATGTATACAATGGAATATTACTCAGCCATAAAAAGAAACAAAATTGAGTTATTTATAGTGAGGTGGATGGACCTAGAGTCTGTCATACAGAGTGAAGTAGTGTGAAAGAGAACAAATACCATATGCTAACACATATATATGGAATCTAAAAAAAAAAAAAAAAAAGTTTCTGTAGAACCCAGGGGCAGGACAGGAGTAAAGATGCAGACGTAGAGAATGGACTTGAGGACACAGGGAGGGGGAAGGGTAAGCTGGGACAAAGTGAGAGAGTGGCATGGACATATATACACTACCAAATATAAAATAGATAGCTAGTGGGAAGCAGCCACGTAGCACAGGGAGATCAGCTCTGTGCTTTGTGACCACCTAAAGGGGTGGGATAGGGAGGGTGGGAGGGAGACTCAAAAGGGAGGAGATATGGCGATATATGTATATGTATAGCTGATTCACTTTTTTATAAAGCAGAAACTAACCATTGTAAAACAATTATACTATAATAAAGGTGTTAAAAAAAAGAAATAACAAAACCACCTTTATTCTATTAAGCTACTAAGATATCTGGTCATTTTGTTATAGCATCTATTGTTAATTGACCTAACAACCTACCTATAATTTAAACAAATTCCCTAGTATTTATTTTTCCAGCAAATACTTCCCTTCATCTTAGTTTTTTTGTTTTAATTAAAAATTTCTTACCACCCCCAACGCCATAATAGCTATATTGTCCCTAGGGAAAAATAGAGAAAAACTTATAATTTTTTTTTTTAATATATTGACATTTGTTGAGAAATTGTCAGCAACCATTCATTAAGACTCTATATCTCTAGCCATTTACTAGTTACAGGTTCTTTAATGTTACACATGCAGAAAGAAAAAAATTGAAATGAAGTCTAATTATAGCTATAATGAATGAGTACATTGACTTAAGGAATTGTCAAAAGCCTTATACAGTGCAAGAGAAGAAAACATTATTTGCACAGCCTGGATTGATACTGGGAAAGAGTCAGAGTTGCGTGTTATTTTTTTAGTATATACCTGAAAAAATTCCTCTTACCTGGAGGGAAATAACTGTTTAACAGAGTAGTTAGTAATACATGACCCCCAATTTACATCGGCTCTTCCTCAGTACACGACTGGGTTGTGTCAAGCAGTGAAATAAAGAAAATTTCTGTTTTATGTTTCATAATGCTTGTGCTGGAAGGAACAATGATTTACTGCCCCTTTAATTTCTGAAATATGAGGAGGTGTAAAAAGTCCAGGAAGAAGCGGTGAGCATGCTGGGATGGGGAGAACAGGAGCTTCAGGGATCATATGTCAACATAGGAAGGCCCACAAGAGACTGACTTCTTGTCGTGCCAGATGATGGCAGCATTAGTAGTTCTGCCACTTTCTTTTCTCCCTGCCTTTATGGGCTAAACCAGCCATGTTTTTAAGTTCTGGATTCTTCATGTGAAAATCATGAACCTATTTCTCTGTCTCCTCACTCTAAGGGACACATATCAAGCTCTTCTAAAAACTTTCATTTCATCTACTACTCCACTGCACTTGGATGTGCCTATATGTTTCTCTCGGTCTCTAGTAATCCAAGACAGAAAAGCCATGGCAAACTCCAGTTCTTCTAGACAAAAAAATTCTCTAAGAGCATATACCACTGAGCTATCCTCACTTGAAGCAATGTAAAGAGAAGAGGAAACTCAGGGAAGCTTAGAAAATACAGAACTTTCTTTTGAATTCCCAGATTTTTCTTTATGTGAGCTGACTCTGGTAGTGAGGTGAGTTAAAGAGTTTCAGTTTGGTCACTTTATGATAAGCACAGGAGCTCTGAATTGCAGTTCCTTAGCACTCTCTTTGGGATAAGGAGGAGCCAATTGCCTATTTTTCCCTAATTTTGTGTCTTTATCTAAAATGCCAAGATAAGGAAAAGAATGTTTATATTCTTATTCAATATACTTGATCTCTCAAGTATACAACTTGATTAAGTCTACAACTACTTACTGAATCAGATATTTCCTCCAAGGTTCTACTTACATGATATATCTGGGGTTTTGTTTTGTTTGATTGTATGTTTTGTTTTGTTTTTCCCTTAGGTATAAAGCCATGAGAGAAATATCTGGTTGATTTTGTTTGCTCTGCAAATTTTCAGTGGATAAGTTATTTAATTCTCTACCTTCTCAGTTGCAATATAAAGATAACATTTATGCTAAAGTGTTAGTATGAGGAAAATAGAAATAATCTATGTGTAGTTTCTGCTAAATAGTACAAATTTCCACAAGACAGGGCTACTTAATTGGATTTACTTTATCACAGTCACACACACACACACACACACACACCCCATCATCTGGCATAGTACCTTCCACAGATTAGGTAATCAACTGAAGTCTGTCAAATGAATGAATACGTGATTCAGTTATGTTTTACTGGAGAAATAACATATTACCACCCATATATATTGAAAGAATTCAGCTTAATAGCCTATATAAGAGTACATTTACAAAATAATATTTTAAAAAAAGGGAGTCTCAATAAAAGAAAGTATCTGGATCAGTCATTACCAAGACATAAAATCGGATGACCTCTGGTAATTCTGTGTATCCCAGGCTGCTGGGAGTGTCTTGAACACACCAGAGCATGAGGTGAAACAGAATTAAAACTTTAGAATAAATTAAAGAATGAATAAACACTGCAGACAACAGCATTCCCTTTAATTTGTTTTTCCTTTGTATAGGATGGAGCATTTGGCAGATATGATTATTGTTATATATTCTACCACTGAGGGGGTGGAAGCACTGGAAATTAAAATGCTTGGCCATTGTAAAACAATAAAATTGGTTATTTTTAATAGAATATAGCACTCTTGTGACTGGCCCTTTGTAGTTTGGTGCTTTATCCAGCACAGTTTTTATTTGAGGTTCTTAAAATTAACCAATCTTTCAGCTAACACTAAAGTCATTCAAATATACTAAGAACACACGTCTATCAAAAGCAGCAGCTATTTCTGTGCTAAATCCACCATTCCAATGATTATTTAATTTAATATTAAAGTTTCTCAGAAGAATGAATTGTATAAGAAGGATGGAGTAAGAGTGGTAACATTACTTTTATGACATTTTCTTTTCAATTCAATTCCATCAAACCAGAAGATGAATGTGAGTTAAGACAAATTCATCAGATTAACCTATAAACACTAACAGGCAGTGATAATAACTTCTGGAATAATGTGATGACACTAGTATAGAATCACTCTCTTTTTTCTTATCATGTTTTAAAATTATCCCTGGATTTTATTTAAATTGAATTTTGTTATTGTGGATCAGTAAAGATTTAACTACAAAAACATTTTTAAAGTTATGGTGCTTGAAGTTTAGATTATTTGAGATGTTCTTATTCCACTGTCTTGTTACCTAGGAAACAACCATATGACATAGTTGGATTTCTATTATCTAAGTCCTACTTGATTGTCTTATATTTTACAGTATTTGTAATAAAGTTGGCTATTTCTTGTTTGCCCCAACATTCATATCAGAAATGGTTTAGTTAGCTTTGTGATGTTTGTATGCTCTGGCTATTCATAGGTATTTTATAGTTTCCATGTATTTAGCTTCTTTTTATACAGCCCTACTGCCTATTGATTTGCATCAAAGTAAGGTTTATTATGCAGTGGTATGGTTTATTATGTTGTTGATGCATCATATTTAAACAGCTATGAAAATTAACTGCAGTGCATGCTCAGCAGCTAATTTTCAAACTCAAAGCTTTTAGGGATATGCTGGTCACCCATATATTTAAAAGGCAAGAAGATTTAGCCAGTTAATTGCTGACCTTTAATGTTATTTTGTGAATGTTCTTATGATACCATTAAACTAGTTTGTAAATAGTAGATTTAATACTGAAACTCTTCTGGCTGCTCCTTTAGGGAAGAGAAAATACATGACTGAGTGGGGAACTGAAATTAACAAAATGCTACACAGGTATGGTCAAATTGCATACATCCACAGAATCAGGAGAAAGTGTGGATAGCTTAAATATATATGGCTATTTAAAGATACATACACCCTTTGATCTGTATATACATGTCTCTGAAATTTAGAAACATGTAATACTTTAAGCAGAATATGTAAATCTCGCTCAAAAATCTCTCAAGTTTTCCTGTCTTTGCAGTCCTCTTCAGTATTGTTAGCACACCTATTTTTAAAATGAGATTAATTAATTAACTACCAAAAGAGATAACAGAGGTCCGGCCTAATGCAAAGACCAACTGCAACTGCACATCACACTTTCTGACTTCTATAATCCATGTAACAAGTTAGTTATTTCCACGATATGGTAAGATTTACTTACATGGTTGCATCTACAAAAAATGCTAGCTGACAATGAATAACAAAATGCCCTGCAAAATATTGAAGCAATATTCACTGCCTACGTTGTCCTGGTGTATAAGTTGCCATCACCATCATTTTCCTTAGTGGCCATACCAGTTTATGTCCTGGTTAAGTGAAAAGCACTCCCTTTTCATCATATCCTTGCCAGCATTTGTTATCTCTTATCTTTTTGATAATAGACATCCTAACAGGTATGAGGGGATAGCTCATTGTGGTTTTCATTTGCATCTCCCTGATAATTAGTAACGTTGAGAACCTTTTCATGTTAGCTGTTGGACATCTGTATGTCTTCTTTAGAAAAAATGTCTACTCAGGTCCTTTGCCCATTTTTCAATTGGTGTTTTTTGTTTTTTTGTTTTTGCTGTTGAATTGTATGTGTACCTAGTATATTTTTATGCTAATGCCTTTTCAAATAGATACTTTGCCAATATTTTCTCCTATTCCATAGGTTGCCTTTCAATTTGGTGATGGCTTCCTTTGCTGTGCAGAAGATTTCTAGTTAGATGTAGTCCCACTTTTAAATTTTTACTTTTGTTGCCTTTGCTTTTAATGTCAAATCCAAAAAATTGTTGCCAAAACTGATGTCAAGGAGATTACCCCTGTGTTTTCCTCTATGAGTTTTATGATTTTAGGTCTTACATTTAAGAATTTAATCCACTTTTGAGTTGATTTTTGGGTATGGTGTAAGTTAGGGGTCCAGTTTCATTCTTTGGCCTGTGGCTGTCCAATTTTTCCAACACCATTTATTGAAGAGACTATCTTTTTCCCATTTGTCATAAATTAATTGACCATATACATGTGGGTTTGTTTCTGGGCTTTCTCTTATGTTTCATTGATCTATGTGTCTGTTTTTATGCCAATACCATACTGTTTGGATTACTATAGCTTTGTAATATAGTTTGAAACCAGGAATAGAGGTGCCTCTGGCTTTGTTTTTCTTTCGCAGAATTTTTTGCCTACTGAGTCTTTCATGTTCCACACAAAATTTCGAATTGCTTTTTTCTCTTCCTGTGAAAAACGCCACTGGAATTTTGATAGGGATTGCATTAAATCAGTAGATCACTTTGGCTAGTATGGATATTTTAACAATATTGATTCTTCCAATGCATGAAAAGTCTATCTTTCCTTCATTTTTGTCTTCTTCAGTTTCTTTTATCAATGTTTTATAGTTTTCAGTGTACAGATCTTTCACTTCTTTGGTTAAATGTATTCCTAAGTATATTATATTCTTTTTGATGCTATTAGAAATGGGATTATTTTCTTAATTTCTCTTTCCAATAGTTTGTTATTAGTATGTAGAAATGCAACAAACTTTTGTATATTGATTTTGTATCCTGCAATTTTCCTAATTCATTGATTAGTCTAACAGTTTTTTCATGGAGTCTTTAAGATTTTCTCTGTGTAAAATCATATTGTCTACAAACAGACAATTTTACTTCTTCCTTTCCCATTTGGATGTCTTTGATTTCTTTTTCTTGACTGATTACTCTGACTAGGACCTCAGTACTATGTTGAATGAATGTTTTATAAGGGATTTATAATGAAGCTTTAATAGCAATAGTATGACTATGAAAAATTAAAGTGTAATTCTCTTTCATTTGTTAAAAGAATAAGGTATTTTGGACTATTGGTCTTCACTTAATAACAGATTATAAAGGTTTTTCTTCTTTACCCATTGGGCAATCTACCTAGAAAGCAAAGATTTTGTGACTTACCAAAATAATTTCCTGTGCTTTGTTTTCTCTTTATCGTGTCTTTGATTACTTGGAAGAACTGAGTCTTCACTATTAAAAGAGCTAAGAGTTTTTGCAGGAGCTAAGGTGTTTTACAACTATGAAACTTTGTGTTTGCATTAGATGTCTTTTTCATTTGGTTGAATAGATAACCAAGATCATGTTTAATCAAGTGTTTAAACTTTTTGATATACATATTTTACAAATTTTCTGTAATCATATTCTAAATGAGGACTTTTGACCTCAGACTAATTTTGGAACTTTCAAGAGGGCCCCTGGGACATCTCAAAAGATTTTTTTCTCTCTCCTTATAAAACAGAGATGTTAAACTAATCAGGCTTATTTGATATATATTAAATTAATGGAAAACATTGTAAAACAAGAAAGGAGCCTAAACTTTCTTTAGGTTCTAGTTGTGTGGATATATATTATTGATGTAAGTATTCCAGAAATTATATAGAATTCTAGAAATCTGATATGTCCTGGCATAATGTTACCCCTCATAATTCTAGCTATTATCTTAAAATCTGTGTCACAGAAATAATGCAATTTACTTGTCAATTGTGTTGTAGTGAACTCTTATTAGACCTTAAGTCATGGCTACTTTTAGATCTTTTGATGTCTACAGAGAGTTACTGTTTTATCTGACTTTTTTCCAAAAGTACTTCCTCTTCAAAGAGATTCATGAAAACAACTGACAAGTACAGGTTTCTGATAACTTCAAGATCATACCACTGAACTAGGTAATAATTTTCTGAACTATAGTGATGAAACTGTTGGATTCATAGAACTGCTAACCCAAGAACAAGTATTAATAAATAATTAATTACATGGGACTGAATGATGAACTAATGAGGATGATTATAATTTTCATGACATTATTTGAAACATTACTGAGTCTTCTATATTTTATTTTTCAGATTTAAAGAACCTCTTTTCTCCTTTTATCTAAAGCTTATAGCAATTTGGTAAAATATAATTTTGTAAACAAAAATAGAATATTGATTTGTTTCTCTCTACCTGATCCCTCCATAATTCAGGAACTCTTATTGAGTATTTTTATTTTTCATGACAATAAAGGCATTTGCATAAGTTCAGTAAGAATTTATTATCCTTGTAACAGGGTGCACTTGGGCAAGTCCTTGACTTGGCTTCTTAGCCTATAGAGGCTTTTAAAAATCTAAACTGAGATTCCTTATTACCAGACAGTTTAAGAAATTAAGGTGAATTTTATGGAGCTAATAAAACCCCTTAGATATCACCAAAGTTTTAACTAGAACAACATATCTGAGAATATACATAAAATCACTGTTCTTGCTGCACTTATGTAAATAATCAAGCCAAGTTTAATGAGACTAGATTTATTTTGCAAACAAATTAGTCTTACTGTGATTATCTTTGCTAGAAATTGAGGTAATTATACAGAGAAAAATTATTTTTCAGTGGAAAACTATAATACACCCTTGTGGAGATTCTACTCCTATTTATTGTGTTTGAGGTTTTGTCATCTACCTACAAGCTGGACTGGATTCTAAATTCTTCTCATTTACTCCGATATCTGACTACAACTCTCCAAAGTAATGTTTCCAATTTTCTTCCAACCTTCTGGCTGAGAATCACTAAAAAGAAAAACTGCCCTTTTCCCGAAGCCCTGTGAAATGAAACTAGAAAACTTGGTATAAACTTCAGAGAAATCACTAGAATGGCACGTGTGTGGACAATCTTTGTGTTTGTTGCTTTGTGGGTTATTCAGAAAGTTCACCAGAACACCTAGTGACATAACCAGAGACATTTAAACTACAAAAAATGTTCAAGCCCAATATAAGGAGCCCGAAGTAGAAATCTTCTCAACTGGCTGTTATGTTGCTTCAGAGACTGATTTGTAGTCTGCTTCAACCATTAACATGTATCTTTGTTTCTTTGTTTGTTTGTTTCCATAGAAATGCCTCTCATTAAATAAGATTAAATTAAAATCTAATTTCTTATACCATATTGGCCTAACTTTAGGAGCTCACCTTTAACACCACCTCCTGAAATGAGACACAACTGTTTAACTGAACTGACCTCTTCTCAGGAATAAGGGACTTGTTCAATGAGATGGAACAATATAACAACTCAACTTGTAGACTATGAAACTTCTTTGGGAAATCTAAAAGGAGAGGAATAAAAAATAACAAAATACACCACTCCACATATGCCTCTTTGGCGTAGGATTATTTTGAGCTAATAAGATGATTTTTAACAGATTTGCTTTAGATTACTTATTGTCTGAACAAAGGAGAATCTATGGCATAGCAATTACCTCTTGCTGTACCTGGATCAACACCTCTGCTGTTATAGAAACTCAAACATTAGAAATTAACAAACTAGCCTCTTGGTTAAAACAAATTAATGCTTCTTCAGATACATTCTTTAACTTGTTTGGTACCAACTCATTTGGTTCATGGGAGCACTGGCTAAAGAACATATTTCAGTCTCTTGGTGTTATCCTCCTGATAGTCATCATTGTAGTCTCCCAGATGCATTGTGTTCTCTCAAGGGTCTGATTTGCAGCTATCAGCAATATATCATATGGTCTCATTACACTTGGAGAAGCAAACAAGTAGAACAATGAGATGAAAAGCAAAAAGAATTCTTCCACAGACCTGACACCATAACCAATGAATTGCAAGACAAGGCAAGAACAACCTAACCCTGATGGTAAGAGAATGGTGCTAATATCAAATTATTGGTCAGTCTCTCATGTATGATAGTGTGACCAAAAGGGGGGAATTAAAACATTTAAACAAGGAAGCCATTAAACTGAAGTGCCTCTAATGCCTTGGTAGACTATGTAAGCAAACCAAAATCTAGCTACAGTTGCACCCATGTCTGAGAAAGTGAAACTTAAGAGCAACCAATCACAAATAGCCAACTAGATTTTCCAAAATAAAGCAATTGCTTATACTACAATCAATTAAATAATTTCTTTGCTTTGCTTCCATGTCTTTTTCATAAAAACCTTGACCTTACCTCCTGTCAGTGGAGCACTTCTAACCACTTTTGGTTTGGTGCTGCCCAATTCAAATCAATATTTGCTCAAATGAAGTCTTCACAATTGCAACATGCCTCAGTTTACTTTTAACATTACCAAAATGTATATCAGATTTTTCTTATACTTCTAGAATAACAAAGTAGAAAGAGTAATAATAGAATTGGTACTTTTATAGTTTTGCCTCTAAGAGTTATCAGTTTTATTTAATATTTGGTAAATCTTTAAATGTGGTTATAGTTTTAGATAGTGTTAACTGTACTGCAGGTATGCAGCAACTTCTTTAAACAATGGATTTATTTATACCTTGAAACACTCCTTATAGTTAAGTCTTTTTTTTCTTAAGCTGCACAGTGCTCCATTCAGTCACCATCAACTAATTAGAAACATCTTGGGCAATGAACCTACTTATAATTTAGGAGGACATTATCCCTAAAATCTCTACCATCTGTAATATTCTAGGATTCCTTAATCTCTTTTGATACCTTAGAAGCTCTTCCCTTCTTATATAGATTCCAGCTTTGAAGAGTGAATCATTAACCTTTGGCATGGATTTACATATTTTAGGTTGAAATGCTATATAGAAACTATTACTGTTATAACCTTCCTTATTAGATCTCTTTTCTTGGCAAAATGCATGCATTTTTAAGTACTGGAGCAAAACTATCTTCTAGTTCAAAAGAAACTAAATGATTATTTGTGGTGTGTATATATATATATTTTCTCCTCTTCAGTGTGACCAGTCTCATCAGAGTTATACTCAGGTGATTGGATTATCCAAAGAGATCATTCAGTACAATAAGAGTACACCAAACTCACCACTCACCTTTTTTTTTTTTGGCCCCATCACGTGGCTTGCAGAATCCTAGTTCCCCAACCAGGGATTGAACCCAGGCCACCACAGTGAAAGTGCTGAGTTCTAACCACTGGACCTCCAGGGAATTCCCATCCCTTACCTTTCAGGAGATGTTTCTATCAGAGATTCTTCCTAAGAGGCTAACAATTTCACTGTGTAAATATATTTAAAATTACCAAAATAAAAGCAGCTCTTTTTTATGCTGAAGTAATTTTCTCAAAGAGGATCAGACTAAAATGAGTTACTATAGCTAGTAAAAAGAATGCAACTGAGATAACACAGGAGAGACTGGAACAAAAATATGAACCATGGAATTTCTTAGAATTTTCTCAGTACTCTAGAATGGTGCTAAAAACTGATTAGAAAGATTACACTGCTTTAGGAATATTTATAAAATTTTCTAAATACATAGCTTCTTTCAATGGTTTTAAGCTTTTTTTCAATATATTATAAACAGATTATATGTAAGAGAGAAACTTTGACTCACTTTTAAACTGATCTGGAGATAACTTTTAAATAGCCATATCATAGAAGATTTACTGGCACATATTAGAAGTGTTAAATTCTGTTAAGCAATGAAGTATAATCTTTCTGGCAATGTATATTCCTGTTGAGTAATAAATGATATTAATTTAAACAGAAGACATGATCTCAGCTCAATTTAATAATTTAAAATGAAAACAGTTTTGGTTCTTTGCCTATCTCTATTCAGTGTTTTGTTAAAAACCCATAAATAAAATATTGACCAACAATTTCATAGCTAATAAATTGCCACTGCTCAAAACTCTATTGTTATTTTAGCAGTGTTTTTGAGGGTCTGCTGTGGTTAAGATGACTCTACTACAGAGTCTTACAAGGGATGGAAGTCAAACCAAAAATCTAGGCAGTATTTTCCAGGTGGAAGTTGCTGAAAGTGAATTTTGTCTCAGTGGGTACAAATATCAAAGACAGGAAAACAGATAATAGAGTGAAAGAGATATGACTGAATATTACAAAATATTGCTTTTTCCATAAATGGTTATATATATGTATGCACAAGGGTGTGTAAATGATCATCTCTAGTACCATGATTAAAATTCTCATAGGCAGAACACTCTTTGACATAAATCGCAGCAAGATCTTTTTCAATCCACCTCCAGAGTAATGAAAATAAAAACAAAAATAAACAAATGGGACCTAATTAAACTTAAAAGATTTTGCACAACAAAGGAAATCATAAACAAAACAAAAAGACAACCCTCAGAATGGGAGAAAATATTTGCAAATGAAGCAACTGACAAGGGATTAAGCTCCAAAATATACAAACAGCTCATGCAGCTCAATACCAAAAAAACAAACAACCCAATCAAAAAATGGGCAAAAGATCTAAACAGACGTTTCTCCAAGGAAGACATACAGATGGCTAAAGACCACATGAAAAGATGCTCAACATCACTAATTATCAGAAAAATGCAAATCAAAACTACAATGGGGTGTCACCTCACACCGGTCAGAATGGCCATCATCAAAAAGTCTACAAACAATAAATGCCAGAGAGGGTATGGAGAAAAAGGAATCCTCCCACACTGTTGGTGGGAATGTAAATGGATACAGCCATTATGGAGAACAGTATGGAGGCTCTGTAAAAAACTAAAGATAGAAATACCATATGATCCAGCAGTCCCAATCCTGGGCATATACGTGGAGAAAACCATAATTCAAAAAGATACATGCACCCCAATGTCCATTGCAGCAGTATTTACAATAGCCAGGACATGGAAGCAACCTAAACGTCCATCAACATAGGAATGGATAAAGAAGATGTGGTATATATATACAATGGAATATTAATCAGCCATAAAGGAAAAGAACAAAATAATGCCATTTTCAGCAACATGGATGGACCTAGAGATTGTCATACTGAGTGAAATAAGTCAGACAGAGAAAGACAAATATCATATGATATCACTTACATGTGATATCTGAAAAAAGGGCACAAATGAACTTATCTAGAAAACAGAAATAGAGTTACAGAAGTAGAAAACAAACTTATGGTTACCAGGAGGTAAGGGAGGCAGAGGGATAAATTGGGAGATTGAGATTGACATATACACACTACTGTATATAAAATTGATAACTAATAAGAACCTACTGTATAGCACAGGGAACTCTGCTCAATACTCTGTAACGGCCTATATGAGGAAATAATCTAAAAGTGGATGTGTATATATGTAACTAATTCAATTTGCTGTACACCTGAAACTAACACAACATTGTAAATCAACTATACTCCAATAAAGTTTTTTTAAAAATAATTATGTAAAAAATAAATTAAAAAATGAAACTCTCTTTCCAAAATGAATATGAATTTATTATCTGGAAACAACTCAGCAGTCATTTCCACAAATTCTTTTTAGCCTGGCTTATTATATTTTCTTCTTTTATATTATAAACTAGATATATTTTTATAAAAATTTAAACATAACTGTTATGGATATAATTTCATAGATTTTACAGGGATAATGTAGAGTCATATTTTAAACAATGATCATTTCATTACTGAAAGTTTGTGAATACTTATAAAATACACATAGTCATATAATTTTTAAAAATCATATGTATTGTCTAGATTGCATATATTTTGAAAATATGACTTGAGTCAATTTTCATTCACTTTTTATAGAAAATGAAATTCCAGCTCCATCTTGTGGTTTACAATTTGGTTTAAAATAGTACATTATTATGACTAATAATACATTATTAGTTATTATTATTATTATATAATACTAATATGTTATTCCTTATTGTTTTATCTTTTCATACATTGAATGAATATTTAACAGGTACCTGCAATTCTGTACATTAAAAAAAGTTTCTATACTTTTTCTCTGTAAGTTATTAAATATATCTTTATTTTTTAAAGTTCTCACAAGATATTTGCTATTTTTAATATTTTTACTTTCATTGTAAAAACACACACAAAAGAAAAACAAGTACTATACTAATCAAGTACTAAACAAGTACTTATGCTAATCAATATAATAAGCCTCCTTGAAGGCCTAATTAAATTTTCACTTAAGTTTATTAAGAAATGTAAAAAGTACAAAGTCAGCATAATGTTATTCCTTCAGAAATGCTCTGTTTTGGTAGCTCTATTTTTAGTTTTTTAAGGAACCTCCATACGGTTCTCCATAGTGGCTGTATCAGTTTACATTCCCACCAATAGTGTAAGAGGGTTCCCTTTTCTCCACACCCTCTCCAGCATCTGTTGTTTGTAGATTTTTTTGATGGTGACCATGCTGACCAGTGTGAGATGATAACTAATTGTAGTTTTGATTTGCATTTCTCTGCTAATTTGTGATGTTGAGCATCTTTTCATGTGCTTTTTAGCCATCTGTGTGTCTTCTTTGGAGAAACGTCTATTTAGATCTTCTGCCTATTTTTTGATTGGGTTTTTTGGTTTTTATTTGATATTGAGCTACATAAGCTGTTTATATATTTTGGTGATTAACCCCTTGTTGGTTGATTAACCCCTTGTTGGTTGCTTCGTTTGCAAATATTTTCTCCCATTCTGAGGGTTGTCTTTTTGTTTTGTTTATGATTTCCTTTGCTGTGCAAAATCTTTTAACTTTAATCAGGTCCAATTTGTTTATTTTTGTTTTTATTTTCATTACTCTAGGAGGTGGATCGAAAAACATCTTGCTATGATTTATGTCAAAGAGTGTTCTGCCTATGTTTTCCTCTAGGAGTTTTATAGTATACCACCTTATATTTAGGTCTTTAATCCATTTTGAGTTTATTTTCTTGTATGGTGCTAGGGATGTTCTAATTTCATTCATTTATACGTAGCTGTCCAGTTTTCCTAACACCACTTATTGAAGAGACTGTCTTTTCTCCATTGTATATTCTTGCCTCCTTTGTCATAGATTAGGTAACCATAGGTGTGTGGGTTTATCTCTGGATTTTCTATCCAGTTCCATTGATCTATATTTCTGGTTTTGTACCAGTACTATACTGTTTTGATGACTGTAGCTTTGTAGTATAGTCTGAAGTCAGGGAGCCCGATCCCTCCAGCTCTGTTTTTCTTTCTCAAGATTGGTTTGGCTATTCAGAGTCTTTTGTGTTTCCATGCAAATTGTAAAATGTTTTGTTCTAATTCTGGAAAAAAGTGCCATTGGTAATTCAATAGGGATTGCATTGAATCTGTAGATTGCTTTGGTTAAATTGTCATTTTCACAATATTGATTATTTCAATCCAAGAAAATAGTATAGCTGTCCATCTGTTTGTGTCATCTTTGATTTCTTTCATCAGTATCTTATAATTTTCTGAGTACAGGTATTTTGCCTCCTTAGGTGGGTTTATTCCTAGGTATTTTATTTTTTTTGTTGCAATGGTAAATTGGATCTTTTTTGATTTCTCTTTCTGATCTTTTGTTGTTAATATATAGGAATGCAAGAGATTTCTGTGTATTAATTTTATATCCTGCAACTTTACCAAATTCATTGATGAGCACTAGTAGTTTTCTGGTAGTATCTTTAGGATTTTCTATGTATAGTATCATGTCATCTGCAAACAGTGACAGTTTTACTTCTTCTTTTCCAATTTGAATTCCTTTTATTACTTTTTTTTCTCTTATTGCCATGGCTAGGACTTCCAAAACTATGTTGAATAATAGTGGCGAGAGTGGACATCCTTGCCTTGTTCCTGGTCTTAGAAGAAATGCTTTCAGTTTTTCACCATTGAGAATGATGTTTGCTGTGGGTTTGTCATATATGGCCATTATTGTGTTGAGGTAGGTTCCTTCTGTGCCCACTTTCTGAAGAGTTTTTATCTTAAACAGGTGTTGAATTCTGTTCAAAAGCTTGTTCGATAGCTATTAAGATGATCATATGGTGTTTATTCTTCAAATTTGTTGATGTTGTATATTTCACACTGATTGATTTGCAGATATTGAAAAATCCTTGCACCCCTGGGATAAATCCCAGTTGATCATGGTGTATGATGCTTTTAATGTTTTGTTGGATACAGTTTGCTGGTATTTTCTTGTGGATTTTTTTTTATGTTCATCAGTGATATTGGCCTGTAATTTTCTTTTTTTCTGATATCTTTGTCTGGTTTTAGTATCAGGGTGATGGTGGCCTCGTAGAATGAGCTTAGGAGTGTACTTACTCTGCAATGTTTTGGAAGAGTTTCAGAAGGGTAAGTGTTAACTCTTCTCTAAATGTTTGATAGAATTTGTCTGTGAAGCCATCTGGTCCTAGACTTTGGTTTGTTGGAAGATTTTTAATCACAGCTTCAATTTCAGTACTTAGGATTGGTCTGTTCATGTTTTCTATTTCTGCCTGGTTCAGTCTTGGAAGGTTTTACCTTTCTAAGAATTTGTCCATGTCTGCTAGGTTGTCCATTTTATTGGTGTATAGTTCCTTGTAGTAGTCTCTTATGATCCTTTCTATTTCTGTGATGTCCATTGTAACTTCTGTTTTTCATTTCTGTTTCATTGATTTGAGTCCTGTCCATTTTGTTTTGTTTTGTTTTTTGATGAGTCTGGCTAAAATTTTGTCAGTTTTGATAATCTTCTCAAAGAACCAGCTTTTAGTTTCATTGGTCTTTGCTATTGTTTTCTCTCTCTATTTCATTTATTTCTGCTCTGATCTTTATGATTTCTTTCCATCTGCTAACTTTCGTTTTTGTTTGCTCTTTTTCTCTGTTTGCTTTAGGTGTGAGGTTAAGTTGTTTATTTGAGATTTTTCTTGTTTCTTGAGGTAAGATTGTATTTCTATAAACTTCCTTCTTATAACTGCTTTTGCTGCATCCTATAGGTTTTGGTTCGTTGTGTTTTCATTATCATTTTTCCCCTAGGTATATTTTGATTTCCTCTTTGATTTCTTCAGTGATTCATTGACTATTTAGTAACATATTGTTTAACCTCCATGTGTTTGTGTTTTTTACATTTTATTTCCTGTAATTGATTTCTCATCTCATGGCCTTTTGGTCGGAAAAAATGCTTGATATGACTTCAATTATCTTAAATTTACCGAGGCCTGATTTGTGGCCCAAGATGTGATCTATCCTGGAGAATGTTCTGTGTGCACTTGAGAAGAAAGTGGATTCTGCTGCTTTGGGATGGAATGTTCTATAAATATCAATTAAATCTATCTGGTCTAATGTGTCATTTAAGGCTTATGTCTCATTAACTTTCTGTCTGGATGATCTGTCCATTGGTGTAAGTGGGGTTTAAAGTCCCCTACTATTATTGTGTTGCTGTCGATTTCCCCTTTTATGGCTGTTAGCATTTGCCTTATATATTGAGGTGCTCCTATATTGGATGCATAAATATTTACAATTGTTATATCTTCTTCTTGGATTGAGCTCTTGATCATTATGTAGTGTCCTTCCATATCTCTTGTAAGAGTCTTTATTTTAAAGTCAGTTTTATTTGATATGAGTATTGCTACTCTGGCTTTCTTTTCATTTCCATTTGCATGGAATATCTTTTTCCATCCCCTCACTTTCAGTCTGTATGTGTCCCTAGGTTTGAAGTGGGTCTCTTGTAGACACACTATATACAGGTCTTATTTTTGTACCCATTCAGCCAGTTTATGTCTCTTGGTTGGAGCATTTAATCCATTTACTTTTAAGGTTATTATTGATAGGTATGTTTCTAGTGCCATTTTCTTAATTGTTTTGGGTTTGTTTTTGTAGGTCTTTTTTCTTCCCTTCCTCTTTTTTTCTCTTCTCTTGTGGTTTGATGACCATCTTCAGTGCTGTGTTTGGGTTGCTTTTTCTTTTTTGTTTGTATCTATTCTAGTTTTTTGGTTTGCATTTCCCATGAGATTTTGATATATATATACAGGGTTGTTTTAAGTTGCTGGTCCTTTAATTTCAAATGCAATTCCCATTTCCTGCATTTGTACTCTCCTTTTCTCATGGTGCTGGTTTTGATATCATATTTGTGTATGGATGATTTCTTGATTTCACTGTGTATTTGCTTTTACCAGTGAGCTTTCCCATTTGTGATTATCTTGTTTCTAGTTGTGGCCTCTCTCTCTTTTTTTTTTTTTTCCCCCTGCCTAGAGAAGTTCCTTTAGCATTTGGTGTAATGCTGTTTTGGTTGTAAGTTTTTCCCTTTTGTCACTTTAAATATATCATGCCACTCCCTTCTGGCCTGCAGAGTTGCTGCTGAAAAATCAGCAGATAACCTCATGGGGATTCCCTTGTATGTTATTTGTTGCTTTTCCCTTGTTGCTTTTAATATTTTTTATTTGTATTTAATTTTTATTTGTTTGATTAATATGTGTCTCAGCATGTTCCTCCTTGGGTTTATCCTGTATGGGACTCTCTGCACTTCCTGGACTTGGGTGACTATTTCCTTTCCCATGTTAGGGAAGTTTTCAACCCCTAATCTCTTCAAATATTTTCCCAGGCCCTTTCTCTTTTTCTTCTTCTGGGACCCTTATTATTCAAATGTTGGAGCATTTAATGTTGTCCCAAAGGTCTCTGAGACTGTCCTCATTTCTTTTCACTATTTTTTCTTTATTCTATTCCATGGCAGTAATTTCCACCATTCTATCTTCCAGCTCACTTATCCGTTCTTCTGCCTCAGTTATTCTGCTGTTGATTCCTTCTAGTGTATTCTTCATTTCAGTTATTGTATTGTTCATCTCTGTTTGGTCTTTAGTTCTTCTAGGTTTTTGTTTTACATTTCTTGTATCTTCTCAATCCGTGCCTCCATTCTTTTTCTGAGATCTTGGATCATCTTTACTATCAATTCTCTGAATTCCTTTTCAGGGAGACTGCTTATCTCCTCTTCATTTGGCTATTCTTGTAGGTTTTTACCTTGCTTCTTCATCTGCAACCTATTTCTCTGTCTTCTTATTTTGTCTAACTTGCTGGTTTGTGGTCTCCTTTCTGCAGGCTGCAGTTCCGCTAGCTTCTGGTGTCTGCCCCCTGGTGGGTGAGGTTGGTCCCGAGGCTTGTGCTATTATCCCCTTCATAGGGGGTTTGACTGGTGCTGTGGTGACCAGAGCTTGCCCTGGATATTTAGTGGCACCTCCCCTTTCCTCTGTGGTTGTCACTGCCCTGTCAGGGGCAGGGTCTGCTCCCTAGTTGTTGGAGTAGAGACCCCCACATCTGTTTCTTAGCTGTGTTTCTGATCTGCAGTGGAAGGTAGGTGGGATTGGAGCACTCGCCCTGGGAGAGAAGCTGTTCACCTGTCAGTGTGCTCTGTTGTGTCCCCTTTCTCTCGTTGTGTGGGCTCACAAAGTATACTGTTGCTGGCACTGCTTTTGGTCCGACCTTAACTGTGTGTATGCTGGCAATTGACCCTGTTGACTCTCAGGTGTTGTTTGCACCAGGCCACCAGTGTAGATATACTGAGGTCAGATCCCAGGACTGCAGTAGGCATGCACCTGGACACTCTGTGGGAACTGTGGAAGCAGTTCAGACTCTGGCCTGGCCCAACCACCACGTGTACGTGCCCACAAAACCCACAGCTGCTAAAGCCAGTCCTGTCCCAGTTGCAGGAGTACTTGTCCTTTTGGGTGATTCACAGGTGCTGAATTTAGGAAGCCGTCAGCAGAGGTGTAACTCCACGAGTCACACAGCTGCAAGGAGATATTTTAGCTCTTCTTCCTTACTCACACGGCCCCTGGGGCTCAGGTGTGGTTTTAGCCCCACATCTGCGTGTGGTCCTAGAGCACAGGAGTCTGTCAGGCAGGAAGGAGCTGAGGTGGTGATCAGGGTGAGCAGGCCACCCAGGTGGGGTGAGGGGTGGTGGAGAATGTGATGGCAGGGGTGTGGGAGCCCTCCTTAGTGACTGTGGAGGCAGAGGACTGCACATGAGGAGAGAGGCTGCAATGGTGGCCCTGCCCTTTGTGTGTCACTCAACAATGGCCCTTTGCCTCTGCAGCACTCTGGGCTTCCTCCAGGAGCATTCCCAGTTGCGGTGCTCCTCTCTCCTGTATCCCCTCAGGCTGTCTCCTCTCAGCCAACAGCAGTCTCCTGAGTCTGCTCTCCAAACCTCCGTTCCAGCACCCAGCCCTCATGCTCACTGGCAGATACCAGTCTCAGGCTGGGATGTGCGGGACTGTGGCCCGGACCATCTGTGTAAGTCTCACTCTCTCCTGCATGCCACAGACCAATTGCTGGGCTCTCCTTCAAGCCCCCACAGCTCCCTCTCTGTCTCAGCTGATCTCCCCATTGGTGAGGGAGCTTCCCCAGATGCAGGAACCTCTGCTCACCTTAAGCTCCCTGACAGAAGTGCCAATCCTGTCCTACTTCCTCTCCTCTTCCTTTTCCCTTCTTCTTTCTTTCCTCACACCCAGTTATGTGGGGATCTTTCTTGTCCTTTTAGGTTTCCAAGGTCCTCTGCTAGTGTTCAGCAGGGGATCTGTGAGAATTGTTCCATTTGTAGATGTAGTTTTGATACGTTTGTGGGGAGAGATGAACACCACATCCTCCCACTCCTCTGCCATCTTGGAAAATGAATTCATTTCTTCGTTTCACTTATTTCATTCAGCCAACACTGGGCTTGACAAAGAAAACAATGCAAACAACTCAACAATTATTTAATGAATTAAAATGAATTTTCTAATCTCTCCACCTGTCATAAAAAGAAATTTTTCCAAAGAGAGAACATGAAGAAGGATTTGTGCTTAGATAATATGTGTTTAATGGGGAATAACTGTTAGTGCTAGCTCAGTTACCTAAGCATTCCTCTTGATTAAAATTTGAAGAGTATAATAACACCCCTGGAAATAATAACTGAAGTTTAAAATGAGAGAAAAGCCATGAAAGATAACCCAAAAAAATCATCTGCAAAATCAAAAATTTATAGTAAGGGAGAATTTAAGTATTTACACCCAAATTTCATGCAAAAATAAATATACATATGATTATATGTCTATAAATATTTGTGTACATGAATATATGTAAATGCATATTTATATGTGTTTGTGAGTGTCTTACACATATATATGAAAATATGTGCCTAAAATAGTATGTTTTCTGTGCATATATCATATAATGGCATTTAGTTAGAAAAACAGTATTATAAATTTGACTCCAAACAAGTGTCAAAAATAAATGTTTTCAAATTTTTAAAGTCTATTTTTCCCACTAACTGTAGAATAAATTATTATAGTTTTTGATATTTATTACAATTTTGATATTTAGATATAAAAATATTTAGAACTAAATCTAAAGAAGGAATATTTTAATGATATTGATTGTATTTTATTGATTGGAAACTACACATTAAAATATTTCAGAATGAATGCTTCATAAGTAATTTTCAAACAATGATATTAAATAAGGAATTATATTTTGACAATTATAAGGTTTTAGATATCATAATGTAAGCAGTATAATTTGAGGAATAAAATTATAATTAGTAAGCTAAATCATATATTTATTAAATGTGATCATTGAATATGCCACGAGTTTTATATTATTTGGCTCTGAAGTCCCAGATTAGGAAATGCTGTACAAGCATAAAATGCCATGACTTGTTGATGATCTTAACGAGACAAATTATGGTCAATATAATGAAAGTATTTTGATCTTCCTTTAGGGATACCTAATCTTTCAGTTTGATTTTCTTATATTCAGTGTGGCCAATTAGAAGTAAATGTCTGTGGACCCCGTTAAAATAAGCTATTACATTACATGTGCAGAATCTCTGTGTTTTACAATGAGCCCCAGAGCGGTGCTTTATAGTCCGTACAAACCAATTTGTGAGGATTGTAGGAATATTAATTTTGGATATAACACAAGGTAGAATATTTCAGCAGTGCAGCATATCTTGGTGCTGGTTTCCTAGTGTTTAGGCAATTAAATATGTGGAATTTGATTGTGTGGAATTTGATTTAAACTCTACTTTTAACATAATGAAAACATTGAAACCAAATTCTAAAGAAAGAACATAAACAACTGGAAATATATGAACTAATCCTATGGATGGATTATATTTGTCTAGAAACCATTAACATAATTTTAATGATATATGACATAGTACTTAAGACTGCAAAGTATCTGGATATCATTATTCAGAAAAATTAATTTTATATACATATATTACTCTTTTGTATTATCTCATGCAGATTTGTTTCTGAGTTGAAAAGTGTATTTAGTTCACCACAAGTAGATTTTGCCTCATGACTTTTAAAATACATTTGGAAATCTGTAGTGAAGAAAGCTATGCCAGAAACATCAATTTATACATTAATTTTAAATACTGTATATATAAAAAGGACCTTCTGTATAGCACAGGGAACTCTGCTCAGTGTTACGTAACAACCTAAATGGGATAAGAATTTGAAAAAGGATAGATACATGTATATGTATAACTGAATCACTTTGCTGTACACCTGAAACTAACACAAGATTGTTAATCAACTATACTCCAATATAAAATAGAAAGTTAAAGAAAATGGCTTAGCCATCATTATGTTCAGTTACCTGTCTAACCAGACAACCATCAATAACACCCTAAAGTTCTAGTAATATTGATAAACTAATAAATTATGAATAAAAAATAAATAGTGTGTATAAACTATATTCTAAAACATACTATGGAATTGCAACTGTTACATTTGTTAAACAGAAATTTCTTAAAACACGTACATTATATAATATAATTCTTACAGGTTTTCATGATTTCTCTGGGTATTTATTTTATGGGATATTTTATGATGTCACATATCCCTTTTTGAGCTCTCTTAAAATTATTTAAAATAGAAAATAACTAGTAGCATAACGATATGTTAAGAAGTTTGATTGCCAGAAAATTCAATTGCACTTTTATATCAGTTACAATGAGCCATATTGACTATAGCCTGTGAATTCCTAGGTGACTTAATGAACAATTCTCGTTTACCTACTTGGAAATCTTCCAGTGTTCTTATTTCTGTGTTCATCCTTCTTGTATTTACTCAGTAAATTGAATTGTCTTTTTTCCCCTGGATTCTGCTTCAGCTCTAAGGATAGGAGTCAGCTGAAAAACAAACATGCAACAGAAAAAAAAAACAAACAAAAATATTTCATCTTATCTCAGTTGAGTATCTTTTGGCCTATTCCTTACTTTCTTCTATTTTTTACCCTTTCTTTCTAACATCTGAGAAGCTACACTGCTGAAACTCATTATCTCTTTACACTTCACATGAAGAAGAAGGCAGAGGAGGAAGAGGAAGTAGGAAGAGGAAGAGGAGGAGGAGGGGGAGGAGGAGGAAGAAAAAAAGATTTGAAAATATATTCACATATATCATTGCCAAGGGAAAAGTTACTTTTCTCTAATTAACATGTTATTTCTCCTCTCATTGATTTTCATGGATTGATCTTAGGGACACTTCTTATTTAACACTAGAACAACTTGGGGGAGCTTTTAAGTAATAAATAAATACAATAAAACACTAATGACTGGTCTCTACTTGCAGACAGTCTGATTCAATTGGTCTGGAATTGACCTTGGATATGAACATTTGTTAAAGACCCCTGAGTGATTTTATTGAATGACCATAGTTAAGAACTATTGCTTAACTGGTCATATCAAACATATTTATTGACATCAGCCTGCTTAAACCTTACTCTCCCATGCCTTTAAGCATAATTTTCTTAAAATTTTTTTCTGGTATACCCACAAAAAGATTCTGAAAAAACAGATTATTACTCCCACATCTTGCCAAAAATCATATATTAATTTTAAAGGATTCTAAAAGATTTAATTTTGCTTTACATAGTTTAACACTCAGTAATTCTTATTTCAATAACAAAATTTTAATATAAAACTGTTACATCATCATTCAGTGAATCCAGTGATATCTAAACATCATGGTGATTTGATACCTACTATCATCCAATTAAAAATAAAATTTATGAACAAGCCTTATTTTAATTCATTCCAAGTAAACTTTACTAGTGGAATATGTAATAATAGCATATTGAAATATAGAGTCATTGCACATTCTTTCATATTCATATTACTATATATGTAAACGTAAAATATAATGTTAAATTTTGAAAATTCTATGCTAAAATTTATCTTGGCTGAATCTGATTATTATCAAAAATTTAACCAAACAATACAAAGATAGTTTAAAATGTTTATAAATACTTTTAAATAATAATATTCAATTAGGTACACAAATCTTAATGAGATTACTATAACTTTTTTAAAATTAGTTTCTGTGTACAGGATTCAATATTGCTTATACTTTTAAGGAGGTAGAGTTCATTCATTTTTTTTTTAGTTCTTCATTTTTCATACATGTAATTGTTGAAGAAATGTTTTATATACATACTTAGAGTAGATGAAATGTTTTACAGCAATAAAATTCCATTTTTTAATTGCTTAAAAGTTATATAACACAATCTCATATTACTTTATGCTAAAGATAAGAACATATATGTTCTTCTCTAGAACCAGGGTTATACTCTGCATGATTTGGATACAAAAGTTTAATCTAAAGTTAAAAGATAGTACATAGGGGGACCTTCAAGATGGCAGAGGAGTAAGACGTCGATATTACCTTCCTCCACACAAATGCATCAAAAACACATCTACATGTGGAACAACTCTTACAGAACACCTACTGAACACTGACAGGAGACCTCAGACTTCCCAAAAGGCAAGAAAATCCCCACGTACCTGGGTAGGGAAAAAGAAAAAACAGAGACAAAAGTATAGGGACAGGACCTACACATCTGGGAGGGAGCTTTGAAGGAGGAAAAGTTTCCACACACTAAGAAGGCCATTCACTGGCGGAGACGGAGGGTAGGCGTGGGGGAAGCTTTGGAGCCATGGAGGAGAGCACAACAATAGGGGTGCAGAGGGCAAAGCGGAGAGATTCCTGTACAGAAGATTAGTGCCAACCAGCACTCACCAGGCTGAGAGGCTTGTCTGCTCACCCACTGGGGTGGGTGGGGGCTGGGAGCTGAGGCTTGGGCTTGGGCTTCAGAGGTCAGATCCCAGGGAAAGGACTGGGGTTGGCTGCGTGAACACAGCCTGAAGGGAGTTAGTGCACCACAGCTAGCCAGGAGAAAGTCCGGGAAAAAGTCTGGATCTGCTGATGAAGCAAGAGACCATTGTTTTGGGATGCTCAAGGAGAGGGGATTCCTTCCCTGTCTGCCCACAGAAGGCAGAGCACCACCTAACGAGTTCCAGGGACGAGTGTGAGCCACAGCTATCAGCTTGGACTCCAGAGATGGGCATGAAATGCTAACGCTGCTGCTGGAGCCACCAAGAAGCCTGTGTGCAAGCACAGGTCACTATCCACACTCTCCCTGGAGCCTGTGTAGCATGCCACAACCAAAGTCCCATGATCCAGGGACAAGTTCCCCTGGAGAACATACGGTGTGCCTCAGGCTGTTGCAACATCATGTCGGCCTCTGCCACTGGAGGCTTGCCCCGCATTTCAATTAAAACTACCATACCCCACCCTCCCCCTGGCCTGAATGAGCCAGAGCCCCCTATTCAGCCGCTGCTTTAACCCCATCCTGTCTGGGTGGGAACAGATGCCTGAGGGTGACCTACATGCAGAGATGGGGCCAAAACCAAAGCTGAACCCCAGGAGCTATGTGAACGAATAGAAAGGGAAATTTCCCCATGCAGCCCCAGGAGCAGCGGATTAAATCCCACAATCAACTTGATGTACCCTGCATCTGTGGAATATCTGAATAGACCATGAATCATCCCAAAATTGAGGCAGTGGACTTTGGGAGTAACTGTAGACTTAGAGTTTCCTGTCTGCGACTGATTTTTTTCTGATTTTTATCTTTATCTTAGTATAGTTTTTAGCGCTTGTTATCATTGATGGATTTGTTTACTGGTTTTGTTGTTTTCTTCTTTTTTATTATTTTTTTATTCCTTTATTTTAATAATTTAAAAAAATTTAGTACTATTTTTTTTAATAAATTTATTTATTTATTTATTTTTGGCTGCACTGGGTCTTCGTTGCTGTACGCGGGCTTTCTCTAGTCGCAGTCTTTGTTGCGGTTTGTGGGCTTCTCATTGAGGTGGCTTCTTTTGTTTTGGAGCACAGCCTCTAGGCACACTGGCTTCAGTAATTGTGGCTCGCGGGCTCTAGAGCGCAGGCTCAGTATTTGTGGTGCACAGGCTTAGTTGTTCCATGGCATGTGGGATCTTCCCGGACCATGGCTCGAACCCACGTCCCCTGCATTGGCAAGTGGATTCTTAACCACTGCACCACCAAGGAAGCCCACTATTTCTTTTTCTTTCTTTTTTTCTCCCTTTTCTTCTGAGCCGTGTGGCTGACAGGGTCTCTGTGTTCTGGCCTGGTGTCAGGCCTGAGCCTCTGAAGTGGGAGAGCTGAGTTCAGGACATTGGACCACCAGAGACCTCCTGGGCCCACATAATATCAATCAGTAAGAGATCTCCGTCTCTACGCTAAGACCCAGCTCCAACCAATAGCCAGCAAGCTCAAGTGCTGGATGCCCCATGCCAAACAACTAGAAAGACAGGAACACAACCTCACACATTAGTAGAGAGGCTGCCTAAAATCATACTAAGTTCACAGATCCCCCAGAACATACAACAGTGTGCAGCCTGTACAGGTAGGTTAGCCTGTAAAGACAAGATCCAGCCTAACCTACCAGAACACAGGTACCAGTCCCCCCAACCAGGAAGCATACACAAGCAACTGAACCAACCTAACTCACTAGGGGCAGACACCAAAAACAACAGGAACTATGAACCTGCAGCCTACGAAAAGGAGACCCCAAACACAGTAAGTTAAAAAAAAAAAAAAAGAAGACAGAGAAATATGCAGCAGATGAAGGAGCAAGGTAAAAACCCACAAGACCAAACAAATGAATTAGAAAAATAGGCAGTCTACCTGAAAATGAATTCAGAGTAATGATAGTAAAGATGATCCAAAATCTTGGGAATAGAATGGAGAAAATAGAAGAAACATTTAACAAGGACCTAGAAAATTAAAGAGCAAACAAACAATGATGAACAACACAATAAATGAAATTAAAATTTCTATAGAAGGAATCAGTAGCAGAATAACTGAGGTAGTAGAACAGATAAGTGAGCTGGAAGATAGAATGGTGGGAATAACTACTGCAGAGCAGAGTAAAGAAAACAAAATGAAAAGAATTGAGGACAGTCTCAGAGACCTCTGGGAGAACAAAAAAATGCACCAATATTCGAATTATAGGGGTCCCGTAAGAAGAAGAGAAAAAGAAAGGGTCTGAGAAAATATTTGAGGAGATTACTGTTGAAGCTTCCCTAACATGGGAAAGGACATAGTCAATCAAGTCCAGGAAGCATAGAGAGTCCCATACAGGATAAATCCAAGGAGAAACCGACCAAGACATGTATTAATCAAACTATCAAAAACTGAATACAAAGAAAAAATATTAAAAGCAGCAAGGGAAAAGCAACAAATAACATACAAGGGAATCCCCATAAGGTTAACAGCTGATATTTCAGCAGAAGCTCTGCAAGAAACTCTGCAGAAGGGAATGGCAGGACATAATTAAAGTGATGAAAGGGAAGAAGGTGCAACCAAGATTACTGTACCCAGCAAAGATCTCATTCAGATTCAATGGAGAAATTAAAACCTTTACAGACAAGCAAAAGTGAAGAGAATTCAACACCACCAAACCAGCTTTACAACAAATGCTAAATGAATTTCTCTAGGCAGGAAACACAAGGGAAGGAAAAGACCCACAATAACAAACCCAAAACAATTAAGAAAATGGTAAAAGAAACATACATATAGATAATTACCTTAAACGTAAATGGATTAAATGCTCCAAACAAAAGACATAGAATGGCTGAATGGATACAAAAACAAAACCCATATATATGCTGTCTACAAGAGACCCACTTGAGACCTAGGGACACATACAGACTGAAAGTGAGGGGATGGAAAAAGATATTCCATGTGAATGGAAATGAAAATAAAGCTGGAGTAGCAATTCTCATATCAGACAAAATGGACTTTAAAACAAAGACTATTGCAAGAGACAAAGAAGGACACTACATAATGATCAAGGGATCAAACCAAGAAGAAGATATAACAACTGTAAATATTTATGCACGCAACATAGGAGCACCTCAATACATAAGGCAAATGCTAACAGCCATAAGAGGGGAAATCAACAGTAATACTGTCATAGTAGGGGACATTAACACCCCACTTTCACCAATGGACAGATCATCCAAAATGAAAATAAATAAGGAAACTCAAGCCTTATATGACAAATTGCACTTAATTGATATTTATAGGATATTTCATCCAAAAACAACAGAATACACTTTCTTCTCAAGTGCTCATGGAACATTCCCCAGGATAGATCACATATTGCGTCACAAATCAAGCTTTGGTATATGTAAGAACATTGAAATTTTATCAACTAACTTTCCCAACCACAATGCTATGAGACTAGATATCAATTACAGGAAAAAAACTGTAAAAAATACAAACACATGGAGGCTAAACAATATGCTACTAAATAACCAAGAAATCACTGAAGAAATCAAAGAGGAAATCAAAAAATACCTAGAAACAAATGACAATGAAAATATGACAGGGGCTTCGATGGTGGCACAGTGGTTAAAAATCTGCCTGTCAATGCAAGGGACACGGGTTCGAGCCCTGGCCCGGGAATATCCCACATGCCACGGAGCAACTAAGCCCATGCACCACAACTACTGAGCCCGACCTCTAGAGCCCACAAACCACAACTACTGAAGGCTGTGCACCTAGAGCCTGTGCTCCGCTAAAAGAGAAGCCACGACAATGAGAAGCCTGTGCACCAAAATGAAGAGTAGTCCCCACTCACCAAAACTAGAGAAAGCCTGCACCCAGCAATGAAGACCCAATGCAGCGAAAAATAAAAAATTAATAAATTAATTAATTTATAAAAAAAAACCATGATTGTCCAAAATCTATGGGATTCAGCAAAAGCAGTTCTAAGAGGGAAGTTTATAGGAATACAATCCTACCTCAAGAAACAAGAAAAATCTCAAGTAAACAACCTAACCTTACACCAAAAATAGTTAGAGAAAGAAGAACAAAATCCCAAAGTAAGCAGAAGGAAAGAAACCATAAAGATCAGATCATAAATAAAGGAAAAAGAAAAAAAGGAAACAATAGCAAAGATCAATGACTCTAAAAGCAGGTTCTTTGAGAAGATAAACAAAATAGAAAAACCATTAGCCGGAATCATCATGAAAAAAAGGGAGAAGACTCAAATCAACGGAATTAGAAATGAAAAGGAGAAGCAACAACTGACACTGCAGAAATACAAAGGATCATGAGAGATTACTACAAGCAACTATATGCCAATAAAATGGACAACCTGGAAGAAATGGACAAATTCTTATAAAAGCACCACCTTCCAAGACTGTCCCAGGAAGAAATAGAAAATATGAACAGACCAATCACAAGCACTGAGATTGAAACTGTGATTAAAAA
Organism: Balaenoptera acutorostrata; assembly: GCF_949987535.1. Taxonomy (NCBI): domain Eukaryota; kingdom Metazoa; phylum Chordata; class Mammalia; order Artiodactyla; family Balaenopteridae; genus Balaenoptera; species Balaenoptera acutorostrata. The sequence continues at coordinate 59,803,732 of NC_080068.1, read as the reverse complement.
TCTTCCAACAAAGAAAAGCCCAGGACCAGATGGTTTCACAGGTGAATTCTATCAAACATTTAGAGAATAGCTAACACCTATCCTTCTCAAACTCTTCCAGAATATTTCAGAGGGAGGAACACTCCCAAACTCATTCTACGAGGGCACTATACCCTGATACCAAAAACAGACAAAGATGTCACAATATAAGAAAACTACAGGTCAATATCACTGATGAACATAGAGGTGAAATCCTCAACAAAATACTATCAAACAGAATCCAGCAGCACATTAAAAGGATCATACACCATGATAAAGTGGGGTTTATCCCAAGAATGCAAGGATTCTTCAATATACACAATTCAAACAATGTGATATACCATATTAACAAATTGAAGGATAAAACCCATTTGATAATCTCAATAGAGGCAGAAAAATCTTTGGGCAAAATTCAACACTATTTATGATAAAAACCCTCCAGAAAGTAGGCATAGAGGGAACCTACCTCAACATAATAAAGGCCATATATGACAGACCCACAGCCAACATCGTTCTCAATCATGAAAACCTGAAACCATTTCCTCTAAGATCAGGAACAAGACAAGGTTGCCCACTCTCACCCCTATTATTCAACATAGTTTTGGGAGCTTTAGCCACAGCAATCAGAGAAGAAAGAGAAATAAAAGGAATCCAAATTGGAAATGGACAAGTGAAACACAGTCACCGTTTGCAGATGACATGATACTATACATAGAAAATCCTAAAGATGCTACCAGAAAAATACTAGAGCTAATCAATGAATTTCATTCAAATTAATCAATCAAATTAAGCAGGATACAAAATTAATTGCACAGAAATCTCTTGCATTCCTATACACTAACGATGAAAAATCTGAAAGAGAAATTAAGGAAACACTCCCATTTACTATTACAATAAAAAGAATAAAATATCTAGGAATAAACCTATTAAGGAGACAAAAGACCTGTATGCATAAAACTATAAGACACAGATGAAAGAAATTAAAGATGATACAAACAGATGGATAGACATACCATGTTCTTGGATTGGAAGAATCAACATTGTGAAAATGACTATACTATCCAAAGCAATCAACAGATTGGATGCAATCCCTATCGGACTACCAATGGCATTTTTTTCACTGAACTAGAACAAGAAATTTCACAATTTGTATGGAAACACAAAAGACCCCAAATAGCTAAAGCAATCTTGAGAAAGAAAAACGGAGCTAGAAGAATCAGGCTCCCTGACTTCAGACTATACCACAAGGCTACAGTAATCAAGACAGTATGGTACTGACACAAAAACAGAAATATAGATCAGTGGAACAGGATAGAAAGCCCAGAGATAAACCCACACACATATGGTCACCTTATCTTTGATAAAGGAGGCAAGAATATACAATGAAGAAAAGAGCCTCTTCAATAAGTGGTGCTGGGAAAACTGTACAGCTACATTTAAAAGAATGAAGTTAGAACACTCCCTAACACCATATATTAAAACAAAACTCAAAATGGATTAAAGACCTATATGTAAGGCCAGACACTATAAAACTCTTAGAGGAAAACATAGGCAGAACACTCTATGACATAAATCACAGCAAGATCCTTTTGACCCACCTCCTAGAGAAATGGAAATAAAAACAAAAATAAACAAATGGGACCTAATGAAACTTAAAATCTTTTGCACAGCAAAGGAAACCATAAACAAGACAAAAAAATAACCCTCAGAATAGGAGAAAATATTTGCAAACAAAGCAACTGACAAAGGATTAATCTCCAGAATATACAAGCAGCTCATGTAGCTCAGTATCAAAAAACAAACAACCCAAATCAAAACTGGTCAGAAGACCTAAACAGACATTTCTCCAAAGAAGATATACAGATTGCCAACAAACACATTAAAGGATGCTCAATATCACCAATCATTAGAGAAATGCAAGTCAAAACTACAATGAGGTATCACCTCACACCAGTCAGAATGGCCATCATCAAAAAATCTAAAAACAGTGAATGCTGGAGAGGGTGTGGAGAAAAGGGAACCCTCTTGCACTGTTGGTGGGAATGTAAATTGATACAGCCACTATGGAGAACAGTATGGAGGTTCCTTAAAAAACTAAAAACAGAATTACCATATGACCCAACAATCCCACTACCAGGCATATACCCTGAGAAAACCATAATTGAAAAAGAGTCATGTACCACAATGTTCATTGCAGCACTATTTACAATAGCCAGGACATGGAAGCAACCTAAGTGTCCATCATCAGATGAATGGATAAAGAAGATGTGGCACATATATACAATGGAATATTACTCAGCCATAAAAATTAATGAAATTGAATTATTTGTAATGAGGTGGATGGACCTAGAGTCTGTCATACAGAGTGAAGTAAGTCAGAAAGAGAAAAACAAATACCATATGCTAACACATATATATGGAATCTAAAAAAAAATAAATAAATGGTTCTGTTGAACCTAGGGGCAGGACAGGAATAAAGATGCAGATGTAGAGTAGGGACTTGAGGACACAGGGAGGGGGAAGTGTAAGCTGGGGTGAAGTGAGAGAGTAGCATTTACATGCATACACTACCAAATGTAAAATTGACAGCTAGTGGGAAGCAGGTGCATCGCACAGGGAGATCAGCTCGGTGTTTTGTGACCACCTAGAGGGGTGGGATGGGGGTTGGGATAGGGAGGGTGGGAGGTAGACATAAGAGGGAGGGTATATGGTTATATATGTATACATATAGTTGATTCACTTTGTTATACAGCAGAAACTAACACAACATTGTAAAGCAATTATACTCCAATAGAGATGTTAAAAAAATAAAAAAGAATAGAGGGTAAAATGAGGCCCACATAGTCCTATCCAATTACTAATTAAACTAAAAAAAAAAAAAAAGATAGTACATAGAATTTTTTCTCTCATATTATTAATATTGTTTACCTCAGATCCAAATGATATTAAATTTGGTAAAATATTTGAATTATTAGATATTTAATGGGCAAGTCTGACAAACTATTTTTTACAAAGTGCCCACGATTCTTATGGGTCAAGAATTTGGATACAAATGACTTGTCCTCCTCTGCCCTGGTGCCAGTGAACATAAGTAGAATGTTTGAGGCTGGAACCATCTGGCCATTTCTTCACTCACGTGCCTGAGTTGTGATGAATCAAAAGCTGAGCTCAGCTGTAACTGTTAACCAGAGTTGCTACATATGGCCTCTTCATGTATCCATGTTTCTTGGGTTTCCTCATACCATGGAAGCTTCAGAGTAGCATGGTAGCTCAAGGATTAAAGAGAATAAGGCAGAACAGGACAGAGATTCAAGGCCTCTTATGACTCAATCTTAGAAGTCACAAACTATTACGGGTACACTATTGGGGAAAACAGTTATAAGTAAGGAGAAGGGACACAGACCCAACTTCTCAATACGTAGTATGTCAAAGAATTTTTGGCTATGTATTTAAAATAACATTATGGTCACATATTTAAAGTGTTATCTAAACACATTATATGTAAGCAAAAGCATGCTAACTGAACAGCATATTTTAGAGTGCAAATTCCACAAAATTCTGCACTTCACCCTTGGAAAACTGCAATGCCACATGATCCTAAATGTGAAGAAAAATCATAAGACTTGATGTTGTAGTTAACTAATACTATATGTCATGTTCAACAACCTTGCCTATGTCTTTTTTTAATATTGGCAAAGTAGGCAAAGATCATGAAGTAGTTATAGTCAAGGAGCTTATGAAAAAAATTTCCTCCCAATTTAAGCAAGAATGAGTTTCCTCTCAATTCAGGTAAGTTTTTCTCAGTAGCTGAACACATTAATAACATTCTGGAGAGGATCAAAACTAAGACAATCTTATTAGGTTGGACTATAGTAATGACTATAAACTGATTTCTATTTCTATATTATGTAAATTTCTCTAAATCTAATTTATGTTAAAAGCATGCTTATATTTGAGATTATTTTTTTAAATGTCAAACAAAGAAACATGAAATAGTTTACTTAATTTAGAAATATCAATTTTTGGAGTGTGTGTTTGAAAATCATGGGTCGTACCCATATAATAACAATTATATATTGGGTTATAAAGAAATATGACAAGCCAACAGCATATTTTCCTGTATGAGCCATATAGTACCTTAGATTGTTTCAATAATAAAATAAAAAGTTATGAAATAGCATTATTGTTTTCATTTTGTTGACTGCAAAATTCCTCTTCCTGGAGGGGATATTGGAAAAATTTATGGTTTCAACCTTTAGTTTAGAATTAATGTTATTGCTGAGCTTTGGGATTACAAATAGCTATCTATTCCCAACACAACAGCAGACAACCTTTACAAGAGCCATTTAATAAACACTGCCTGTGTTAGGAAAAAGAACTTTATTGTGTGAGACTTATTGACAAAGGGCAGGTAATAATCTAAAGGAGAAAGGTGATAAAATTAGCAGAGAGAAAAAAATACTTTACTTCTATTGATATGTTCTATCTACTTGGCAAAATAACACTGTTAAAATTTTCTAGCACAGATCTTTTTTTAAAACACTGTTGAAAAATTATAGGCTCTTTATGCATTTTCTTCTATAAATTATAAACCATTTATATATTTTTAAATAGCAATAAATGCCAATGTCTATGTTAATTCAGGATATTTAAAAATAAACTTCAATATTAGTTTTATGTATATTATTTTGCATATGAAAACATTGCAATAATGTCAAGGAAATTTCTTGGCATTGCTTTTAGTGATCTAGGTTGAAGTTTTGAAATTAGGCATGAAATTAGGCTTTGGGATAACAAATTTTATTCAGCTGTTCATCATGCTATGCAATTCTCTGATTAGTGTATTTTCTTAATTCACAGATACATCTATAATTCCAGCCTAAAATATTCTTTATTTGGTTGTTTATTTTAGAAGGCTTAAAATACCTGGTAAACTAACCGTTTTCTGTATATATGTACAGTTTTTTCCTTGTAACTGAATGCAAATTTTGTAAAATTTGATGGATTAATATGGAGTGCTTTGCATATTTCTTTAGGCAGTGTCTTGGCTCAGTAGTGCACAAATAGTAATGCCTGAGTTCAAGGGTTAAGTATGTGCTTCTTAGTATAGGAACAAATAGCTCACCGATTGTGTGATTGCTCAATATACAGTTTATGAAAAGTGACACCAGGGCTCTAAACATGGAGCAGGAAGCAGAGTGTAAATATCCTTTAATCTGGCTGAGGTGATTTGTTTAAGGATGGCATAATTATGAACCCTCTACAAATCATCTACATAAATTTAGGTTTTATTATTTATAATGAAAGGAGACTTTCAAATAAGTCTATAAAATTTATTATTCACAACAAAGTGCAGGAATGAGTATGTGGGAAAATGTCCTTGTTTGTTGTGTTCTATCTTATAAAAAATTTTATTACTGTGAAAAGTAGCTCAGTCAGTGACAATATTTCAAGATATATTTTAAGACTATGATATAGGATAAATATGATAACAAAATGTGTTTTTCTCTCTATTCTTGTTGTTAATAATTTTAAACACTTGTTGAGTTTTCTCCAGTATCATTCAATTACGAGGCTAAAGATTAGTTCCAATCTTAATAGAACAGTCCATTCAGTACAGAGATATGATATATACTTTTTTTTTTTTTAGTTTAAATTGGCGCAAGCAACAATAAGTGACATTGCTTTGCTTTTGTTGATTCAACTCATGTTTCTGCCCAATCTTAAGGAAATAGGATAGTTCATGGAACCATACTATTTTTCAATTTATTATTGTTGCATTTATTTTCTAATTTTGTAAATATTACAATATTGCTATAAGAGAAAGTAAACAAAATAAACATTTAAAAATATAATGCAAAGTGAAATTTATATTTGCCTAGCAGTGTGACTAAAACCTAAATTTTTTATGATTTTTAGTTTGTAAACTATTTCTGCATAGAGCAGGCAGATGACAATTGAGAGCAAGAATTGACAATAATCTTAAAAAATAATTTACATTTAGAGGAATGATTTTATAGGTAACCAATTATCAATTAACATAAATAAAATAAAAACTAAAATTCAAGTTTACTTTTAACTGTGGTTGGTTTAACATGAGCATGAACATAGTCTGCTATTCTTTCTACTTGCTTCAATGTATTATAAATTCTATCAGTTTTAATTTTACACAGAAAGAATATAACCAAGAAAGAGCATACAATCTCTGTCCCTCATTTATTTCTGCTAATTCAAATCCAGCAAATATTTGTATGGTTAATATGCTTGATCCTGTGGACAATCTAAAGAAATATAAGCTACAAGGATTCTAGAGTCTAGGTGTTCCGACAAAGTAAATAAAAATAGAAATATAAGTGCCAAAAACAAATGCCAAAATAAAGAATAGGTGGCACACTATAATATTTCACTCCTTTATAATTGGCAATTACAATCAATAATTGCTTAAATGGTCAGAGTAAGGAGTGAGCACTATGTGAAATTTTTATTTGAAGACATTCAGGGTGACAAAACTTGAAATAATTCTTAAGTATAATAATGGTTATTTCAGAATGTGGAAATGTGTGCTGGGGAAACACAAGGCCTAGGCAGGAGACAGAAGTAAAGTATAAAGGAGCAGAGAGTTCTTAAGAGTAACTACAAAGCATATGCACATTCAATCCTACAAAAAACCCCTCAAGGGAGGAGGAAAATGAAAGTGAAATTGAAACACTCTACTCTTAAGGTTATCTAGCTTCTATTTCTGAAAAAAAACAAAAACAAATCATGGAATTAATGAAGTTTAAGTCCATGAGAGCAAATGAAGTTCATCACTGACACTCAGTAACACATTATAGATTCAAATATTTTTCACAAATTATCTACTCAAGAATAATGAGGAAATAACCATAGGCTATAAACATATCGTAGCAGATTCCACTTGAAATTGTACTGCATCACTCTTTTCTCAGTATCTTTGAAAATATTCTCACCTGTAGTATTTCCATGCAGAACATTTTGTAGAGGCTAATTCTTCTGTCACTTCAAACTTGGCGTTGAAGTGACCTTCAAATAAACAACAATCTAGCAGTATAGGTACCATATGCCCACTTGAGAAGAGACAAAGAACACTGCTTGAAGTTACTTGCTTTGTTTTGTAAGTGAATAATAATTTTGCTCCTAATGTTTTCAATGCTTCAAGCAACTGTTCTCACCAAAAGACTAATAGTCTTAAACAAGTATATATATTTTGGACACATTTCTCTGGCCTTTGCAATCAAATTCCATTTAAAGAACTCAGCATCAACAAACATCTTCCCTTGTTTAGCAAAAAAAGAAACTGATCGGAAATTTGCTTTGTTCTAGGCTTCATTTTCATTTTTAAAATGTTTGTGAAGAAATTCGGATATGATGAAATATTCCATTCAAAATTTAAAAATTTTTCTGACTGTTGTTTTCCAATGATCTGGGGATAATGTGAGGAGTAGTATAGTGTCCAGTTTCATTATATGATAAACACAATACTTTGCCATCCAATTTTATAACAAAATAATCTGCAATTCCCTGTTCTTAAAAGTGTGACATTCGAAGTCCACTTTTATGTTCTTTTCTTGTTTTGACATGATGGGTATGCCCTGGTAATAAAAATAAAATAGAAATTCTGTTGAGTTATAACTGCATCATTGCCATTTGTTTCTATCACAAGTACTCAGCTCTACCATTGCGGAAATCAGTCATATAAAATATATAATAAATGAGTGAATATGATTGTGTTGCAGTAAAACATTCTGGAAATTGGAATTTTAATTTCCTATAATGTTCATTTCCATGATATGTCATTCTTCCTTTATTATTCTTTTTCAACCATTAAAACTTTTTTTTAAATTTAGTTCATTTGCCATACACAGTAGCTACCCAACTTCTTTTGGTCTAAGGACCGTAGTTTGCTGACCCTTCTACTACAATATAAATACAACATGCTTTAACACAGAAAAGTAAACAGATCATTGATGTTTACTATGTGATTAAAATGTATTTTCAATTTTTTTATTTATACAACTATAAGAGAATGAAAACCAAATATATTAAAATATCGATGTAAGTAAAAATCATGAGGACAGAAAGACAATAAAGTTAGGAAGTTTTGCAAAATCAAGTAAAATAATATGAGAATAAAATCTTGAAATAAAGCCTAACAATCTTGGATTTCTGTGGGTAAAAATAGAACAAGCAAGTAAAAAAGGACTGACTTTGGATGCACAATTTCTATTTCAAATCATAAGATGTTTCCCAGGAAACAGTGATGAGTAATGTTTGATCTACTGTCACATAAGGTAATCATTATTTATATTAACATAGATCATTTTCATTCATGTTGCAATCAATATTATTTTGCTTCTTTAGAAATTAACTGGCCTATTTTTCACTTTTTAGTCTCAATTTATTACTTCACATATGGGAACTTCACAATATATCATTAAAATTACATAATATATCATTAATTATTAATGAAATGAAGAGCACAGGCTCTGCAATGAAGTGCCTTGACTTGTCTTCACTCATTAATATGTGACCTTAGTCAATCACTTAAACTTTCTGTGCTTAGTTTCCTTAGGTCTGGTTCTCCAAGATAACCAGATAAGAATTAGAATGCAGGTAATTTATTAAGGAAGTGTACCCAGGAGACTATCATAAGGAAATTGGGGAACCAAAACAGGGGAGGGGAAGAAGCCAAGTAAGGACATATTTGAGGCAAAGACCCAACCTAAGAGTGATCACCTAGGGAGCTGTGGAGTATACACTGAACTTCAGAGTTAGTCTCACTTGAAGCAAAGGGAGCTGAGCTTTTTGACTCTGTCAGTTAGTCATTGGCCATATCACCAGTGAAAAGTAAACTCCCAGCACTTGGCCAGGAGCTCCAGTAGCACAAGGGCAGTCCTCTGAATAAGGTCTCAGATATAAGCCACTAGAAGCAAAGCACTCAGAAGGTGGGAGACAGGCACATAAAATGGAATTGAGGCCACGTGGGTGAAACATTGACTATTTCAGCTGGAAAACAGGGGTGTAATGTTACCTACATATTTTTGAGTACTCACTGTATTCCAAATACTAAGGAAAGCACTTTATTTTTCTTTAAGGTAATATCTATGCATAGTGTTTCTCAGTAAATGTTACCTAATATTATTTTTATCACACATACAAATTCCACTTTGTTGAATGTACATATAATTATGAGATTAAATTGTGCATCTTTTAATTTAAATGTTAGAATGTCTTCAGTTATTATCAATTTATCATTTAATCTTGTCCTGAATGAAAGTCTACTCCAGGTATTATTATAATTGAACTAGGAGAATCACCATGATAATAGCAGTCAAGTTCCTAGTACATTAAGTTGGAGAAAAATAAACAGGTACCCTGTGTATCCATTAGAGAATTCTATCCAAGTTTGTCTTGTTTTTCTTTCTGGCTGTGCTATTTGCCATATATGTGATATTTTTTAACTCTGCAGGGAAGAAACAGGGTGAGAATTATAGTTGCTGGAAATGCCTGCCATCTGGCTTCCTGATACCTTAAATTGCATGTTATAACTCTTGCTTTTACTATGTACACTTTTCCCTTTGATTTTATACTTCTAGGAATAGTACATTAAGTTATCAATTGAAAATATAAATATATGGTGTGTATGTGTGTTTGTGTGTGTGTGTATAAAGGATGTTTTCTTATTCTTAACAGGGTAACATTAAATAATGAGTCTCCAACTCCAGCATATTTTATTCAAGATGACTACTATAGCACAAAAGTTTTAACTCAGTTTTTCCATTAAATTCATCTTATTATTTATAAATGTAATTGTCTCTATTCAAATATGGAAAATTTAGTGATTGTGCATACATTTTTTTGCTAATTGAAAGTTTACTTATAAATATATAACTCATGTTTATATCTCCCTGTATTTGAGGATGTACATCTAGTCATAAAATTAATGTTTAGACATCAATAATATGTAGTATTCACATCTCTTTCTGTAGAATGTCATATATTTGCAGTTTTATTGTTGGAATAGTTTTTTAAATCTTTCATGCAAACTGAAATTTTGTACCATTTCACGCTATCTTCACGTATTGTGAATGTGTCAGTGTGAGTCAGAGTCTGAAAGGGAGGAATTCAGGATAGTGTGAGAATTAGCTACACAAATATCTAGAATAATTTGGGCATATAAATTGCATAGCCTTGTTATATTTCTTAATGTATTCTTATTTAATTACTTGTATGTATAGCAGATGTGATGATAGTCTATGATACTAAGTCATATGGCAAGAGAAAAAGTAAGATTAGAAGAGCCTGAAGAAAATTTTTTAAATCTTAAACTTGAAATAACGCATAAAAGCGAGCAGAGTGGCCATTATGAACAAAAGTACAGAGAAGGCAGAGGTCAAAGATACAAAATAAGCATTCAGGTCATCAGGGTGCACACCAGTGACATTGATTCAATACCTATCATGGATAAACTTTATATCCTTTGAACAACTCCCCATTTCCCCATCCCCCCAACAACCGTCATTCTACTCTCCGCTTCTATGAATTTGACTATTTTAGATATTTCATAAAGTGGAATCATGCAGTATTTGTCCTTCTGTGATTAGCTCATTTCACTTAGCATAATGTCCTCCAGATTTATCCATGTTGTTGAATGTAGCAGGATTTCAGGATTTCCTTCCTTTTTAAGGCTGGATAATATTACATTATATACACAAGTATTTTAATCAGTTTAATTAGATTTTAGTAACTAATTATTACAACTTCTCTGGGTAGTAACCACTATGCTGATTGATGCCTCTTAACTCCTGAATTTGCCTGACCTGTAGAAACTAGCAAATTTATATGTTTAGATATTTTCATGAATTTACTCCATATTGCTTTTAGCACAGTAGGTTTCCAAAGTGGCAAAGAAAAATCTGGCTTTTCAGTGTTTTCTTTTTAAGCACAGAGTGCCTGTTAAACATAAACATATAACTTCATGATTATGTAATTACATTTCTTTTTTCACAAAGCCATGGGATATTGGGCATAATAATGTGGGTAATCTATCCACTAAAACTAGCCGCATACAGAGTTTAAATCGACAATATGACGTTATTGTAAAAAGCAATTGTTTTATTTCTCTGAAAGATAATGATAATTTAATAATTCTATACTAATAGAATGACTAGAAATATTGGTATATTTCTTAAACAGAGTGGTTTCCTATCATCACACTGAAATGCCAGTGTTAAATCATCTGTTAGTATAATGATAGCTTTCATTTGAATAGTGCTTTACAATTTTCGAAGAACACTTTCATATATTATTCCTCTGTTCTTCAAAATAACTCTGTAAGGAGAAAGATAACTGGTATTCTTTTTTTAATATAAATGAAGAAATAGAGGCTTAAAGAGTATTTGTAGCATGGCTACAGCAACTTAATAGCAGACCTGACCTTGAATCCATGTCACTTAACTCTCAGTCCAGTGTTCTTGCTACTAAATTACTGGAAGTCCAATGTTATGAGAGTTGCAAAATCAAGTCAGCAAGTATCATACATTATACTGTATTTAGATGATAATAATCATCTAGATAAAATGAGTCTATTTCATTATAATTTAAACATTAACAAACATCTGATATTTCAAATCATATAGCTCCAAATCAGGCCAGTCCTTTAGAAAAGAAAACTATCAGAATAATAAAGAGAATCCACAAAATTAGAACCCAAATGCCATTGGCCTAAATTTAGTTTGCAGTGAGTCAAATTTGACACATAATTATCTTTGTTTCAGAAGACCACACTTCCAAAATAGAATTCACTAATGATTTAGTCTATCTTCTGGAAAATCCATATTTTTCCTAATGATCCCTAGAGTTACTCACTATTTGTACTGATTTTTCAGCTCAAATAACTTTCAAGGCAGTGGCAAAGTTTCAGGCACAATGAATGTTTAGGTGGCTTCAAACAATCCTGTTCCTGCTAGATGCTTCAGTAGAGGAGGAATCTCATGCCAGACCTGCCTAAGATATTTGCTTTTGAAGAAAAGCCAAACTCTTGTCTGGTCTCACTCACCTCTTGCTTTTTTGAAGATGCTTAGGAGTCTGTATGTCAGGAATGCATATTTGTTTTGCCTTCTGACTGGAACACTCTTCCCCTAGATGTGTCCCCATAGCATACCTTCTCCCATCTTTTAGTTCCTTGCTCAAGTCTCACTTTTCTCAAGAGTATATGCTAGACTACTCTGTTTAAAATAGGAGCCTCAGTTTCTTGTGAAACACTTACCTTGCCTTTTTAAATTATCCCTGCGATCACTTATCCCTTCTTGAAACCACATTATCTATGTATTTGTTGGTTCTGTTTCTATCATTCCCCTACAATATAAGTTGGGACTGGGTCTTTTTTTTTTTTTTTTTTTCACTTTATCAGCAACACCTAAAAGAGCAACTTGCACATATCAGCTGATGTGAATGATTGATTCATACTATTCTCACTTTGCTCATGGAGACTCAATATTCTATTAATGCTACTACACCACTGGGATTCATGCTCTGTGATACCAAAGACTGGGTATTCCCAAATTCACTTGGTTAAATGAAGGTTCCATCTTGCTCTTGTCGTTTGCTCTGCAGTCGGCTAACTTTATCTTATCCTGCACTATTCAGATGAATTTAGTTGTCTGAAGTTACTTCAGGAAGCTTGGTGGGGATTGAAAGAATACAAGGAAAGTAAGTTGAATTTCAAGGATTTTAGCCAATAAAGATTTTAATGGAATGCTAGTTTTAAACAACGAGATGTTTTGAGATTAAAATAGAGTTTCAAATTTTTCCAATATGCATTGAAGATAACAAGTGCAAGTGCCTTGGATTTCTATTTAAATATTAATTTAAACATAAAAGTTTCCCTTGTGAACTGAGGTTATTTGATTACTCATAACCAACATTCAGAAAATACCCAATCTCCCTCTAGACTGGCAGACAATGCAATTTATTCCAATTTTTCAGGCTTTCTTCCCTCTATTTTCCTGTTTCTCTATGTGACTGTTAAATACAAAACTTGTCCAGTGCCTTGGAGCTTCTTTTTGTTGGCATTGAATATTTCATATTTGAATAAATCTGCTTGTGTTAAAATCACTGGGTTAGTTTCTCTGATCTCTTATTATTATTTTCCTCTTCACTGTCCAATATTTTTTATTTAAACTTTTTATTCCCTTCTCAGTTACTCTTTGCACTCAATTTCCAACAAAGAAAATTTGGTAATTATAACATATTTTCTAATACTTGTTATTTTTTTTATAGTTAACCTTACATACTTTTTTCATAAAATGAATTAAACTATATATTTATTACAATAAAAATACAAAGAATTGTATGACATCTTATTATGTATTTATATATGTATTCCTGAGTTGTTTTAGAAGAAGAAAGAGATCTTTTTTTTAAATAAACTCCCCAAATAGCAATTAATTAATATGTCTTTCAATTACTTGTCAGCAAAGCATAATCACTGGTTGACTAAATAAAAATATTTTAAAAAATAACTTAGTTAAATTGCTCCATTGAACATGTATTGGGCTATTGTATAGTAACCTTCAGCAATTAAGATGGTATTGAAAGTGCTAATAACTTATGAAAATTTGGGATTAAGTTATTTTAATATCTTCATTTACCAATTCATCAGTTGACTAAAGTAGACGTTTAGCAGATGTATTCATTTTTTTGTGTGTGGTTTATTGACAAAGTTAGTAAATTGAGGAGTTATTTAGACGAATGTGTGTTACAGGATTTGCTAGAGAATATCTTCTATATCAAGAGTTTCCAATAAGAAACTGAATTGGGGAAAATATTACCATCATATGATACTATATTTGTATATTAAAAAGCAATGAAAACAATATGTTATTAAAATTGGCATTTTCATCAAAATATTTAAATATTTAATCAAATATGTAGCTCAGTCAAAACTTGGAAAAGACTTCTGGTATTTAGTTGAGAACCCAAATATTTGCATGTATTTAGAGTATGTTGATGCTAAAACAAGTTGTTAAATGTAAGAAAGAGCTGCTAATTATTTACATTTTTCAATTTTACAGATTTTTCTACCATTAATTTTTATTTAAAAATAAAAGCATAGCATTTATTTCCAATCTCCAGACTGCACTTCTATTACTTAAGCTTAATTTCAACTAGTGTAAAATTTGAACAAGCTTTAAACTTTGCTAGCTGAGAGCTCATTGACATGGCACTTTCCAGCACAAAAAAAAGCAGATGTTCACATACATATTTCTGAATTGTAATGTGGTGTGATTATAACCAAATAATGTTTTATTGAGCCAAAATCAGATTCAAAACTTCACTTCCAAACAGAATTACTTTAGTAATATTAATTACTTTTTACTTAATAATCCAAATCTAGTGTGACTGCTTCAGATGTGGTAGTTCTACAGGAAAATACACTCACTTCAGTGAAAATGCTCTTAACTTAGGGCTGATACTTCTAAAATCAGAAATCAGTAGGCTGAGACTGACAAATCTGAGGTCTAATATTTTGTTCTGCTATAGTTTCCTGAGGTCATTAGTCAGACCCATCATCACTGAGCCCACTTTTCAGTCATTTAACCGACATGAATATTTGGTTAAGAAAGAATATTTCTCTTCTATGTTTGTGGGGACAAATATTGTTTTTTGCTCATCTCAAGTTGATCCAAATAAAATGGTACTATATTAGAACTGTGCCCAACATTGCATTAATCATATAGTGTCTACAGTGACCCTGGTAAATTTTTAAGAACTACACATATATTAATTCCAACTTTTCAATCAATTACCTTCTGCTGAATTAAGTAATCTGCCCAAGGTCATATTGCTTGGGAATGTCAAGGCTGGATTATTAACCCAGTCACTCTGATTCCAAGACTCTTTCACTTAGTTTAACCACTGCTCAAGGAATTTCTTGGAGTTGCTGTTTTTTGTTGTTGTTGTTTAGTTGGTTGGTTTTTTTTAATTGAAATAGAGTTGATTTACAATGTTGTGTTAGTTTCTGGTGTACAGCAAAGTGATTCAGTTACATATATATAAACTTTATGTGTGTATATATATATATATATATATATATATATACATATATATATACTTTTGGAGTCACTGTTTTGACTTACATTTTAAAGACATAGAAAGAATAAAGTAGATATAAACAAACCACACCCTTCCCATCATACTATTTGTGCTTTTTGTTAGAGGATGTTTCATATGGAAGTCAAATTCATCATTTTGGGGAAAATGACTTGGTCTCTCAACAACTAGCATACATGTCAGAGGTTTTCCTCTCCATGGGAACTTTAGATGTACTTCTGCTTAAACATTATTGTGAATATTCTGAAGCACTCCAGTTATATTTTATATTACTGCTTAACTATTTAATTAAACTATTCCAAATATCCTCCTCCTAAAACAAAAACTACTGTTCTATGTTTGTCTAATAGCATCATCTCATGAATATTTTCTAAGACACAAATCAGTGTTGAAACTTTCACCTGTGTCTGCGAGTTTGTTGCATATCATTATACCTATTCAACTATAAGAAACTATTTAAGTGTTTCATAATTGTTACTTATTGGTTTGCTAGATAGGATTGTATTACTTATATCTCCAAAAACAAAATGGCTTTATCATTGAACATTGATAGCATAAGCACTTATCTTTAAAATACTGACAATTTAATAGATGAAATACTAGTATTTTAATTAATAAATACAGACTACTCAAAATCAGGGTTCAATTTCCATATTTTTAAAATCCTACAGATGATTCTAAAGTACAGCTAGAGAAGAGAACTATTACTGATCTGGAAGAGTAACATCTGGTAGAGTTCTGCTGGACTAAGTTTTAATCTCCTACTACCAGGGCTGTGAAACTGGAAAAATATGGAGTTGTATGATCCTCAGTGTTCACTCCTTAAAAGGTCCTTCATGTCTCTATACTCTTCTTTCAATTTTTGTCTCCTTAATTTCTGTAGCTCTCATGAATTTTGTCAATGATATTTTAAAATATAGTGTAGTACCACCAAGTTCATCTGCCTTCCATTTTTGCATTTATTTTCCTTTTCTGAAAGTTGCAGAGATTTTAATAACAGAGTAGGAATCTAGATGCAAAATGAAGAAATATAATTTTAACCTAATGCAAAACAGCAACAGCAATAATGTTCAGAAACACACAGTTCTTTTATGTATATATGCTTTGCTTTTTCTAAATGAAATTCTTGATTGTGAGAGGTGGTCAAATTTTTTTCTTAGCTACTCAAAACCTGCGTTTTCTGAGTTGCATTGCACCAATGGAATATTATCTCAATCTGAAAATGGATGTATTTTTCCACATTTTCACTGACTACTTAGTATTTTGATAGATAACATGAATTAGCATATGTAACACATTTCCTTTAATATTTTGAAATTCATAAGTTAACCTCTTTTTCTAATTGAGATCTTATATGCTAAATAGCATATGATGATAATAAAATACAATATTTTCAATGTTTCATTTTTGCAGCTGGCTAAAGTCAGGACTGATTAGGATTCGATGCGTAGGAAGAGGAACAAAAGATTAATGACATTTAAAAAATTATTTAGATGACTTAAAATTTATTTATTTATTTATTTACTGGCAACAATAGAAATTTATTTCTCAAAGTTCTGGAGGCAGGGACTTTAAGATCAGGGTGTCAGTATGCTGGGTGGGGGCTCTTTTCCTGGTTCATAGCTGGCATCTTTTCACCATGTCCACACATGACACGAAGGGGCTAGAGATCTCTGTGGGGCCTCTTTTATAAGAACACTAATCCCATTCATGAGGGCTCTGCCCCCATGACCTAAGCACCACCTTCCAAAGGCCCCTTTCCTAATACTGTCATCTATGGGGGTTGGGGTTTCAGCATATTAATTTTGGGGAGATACAAGCATTCGGACCATAGCAGATTCATTGTAAAAATCCCCATATTTATGGCAAAGATGATTTAAAATTTAAAGGGGATTAAATTTAAGAAACATATTTAACATATCTCATTAAATTACCATGTAAAGTTTTGTTGCTTTTTTCTTCAGAGATAAGTGGTTGAAAATATTTGAAGTCTCTAAACCAGCAACTCCAAATGCAACTCGGTGAATTCTAATTAGATTGAACTGTAATGATTGTAGTGTAAATATAAGGTCTATGACTGGTATGAAATCCAATGATTTAAGCCAAAACCAAACAGTAGGAAATGAGAAATATATATTGAATAAATTATAAAACACTTCATTGAAATTTATAGTGCCCTCAAGATAAAATAAACATGTGTGCATAATGCATTAATGATTCATTTACTATGTTAATTGCTCAGTGGGCAGTTAAGCCTCCAGTGGCACTCATTATTCTAATAGAAAGGGAATATCTTTGTAGAATTGCTATGCCTGGAGCAATAAGTTTACATTTCGTAAATTTCTAGGGAAAATAAACAAAATAAGAATTTATTATTGACTGGGTTAATATGAGTTTTTCTTCCGATTCTGCTGTTCTTATTCTTTTTCAATTACCAGTTAATTCAATCAAAAACCAAACTAATAATACTGCTTCCTTTTCTGAAAAATCTTTAAGGGGACTTAATAAGAACATTCCAAGTCAATACAAAGAAGCCAATTAAAGCATTCAAAGTCAATTGAGATCCTCTCTCATGATGTCTTTTCATATAATGTGTTTGTAGGAGTTAAAGTCTATGCTGTTTGTCTCAGATCAAATGGCTTTTAGTTATTAAAATGAAAGGCAAGCCAAATACAATGACAAAGAATAGTGTTAACAAGTAAAATTAATCCTAAATCTCTGACACTACTATAATGCTACACATGTATAGAGGAATAGTTAAGAAATAGGGTATCCCCGTGTCAGATATTTTGTACACAACCTGAAGATCAGTTATAGTATTATACAACCCTTAAATGCTTGAATCTACTATTTTTGGAAGTAAAAATATTTTTACATTGCTCTAAAATGTGATTTATATGTGTTGGGTTTCTTTGAAACATTTAGTTAATAACAAAATAAGTGAATAGTAATATCATCTTGACAAGTATCCTTGGTTGATTGTGTCTTAGCACTGCAACACTTGCTTACAAATTTCCCTGGATCTACTTGTACATGACTGTTCTGAATACCTACTTTATAGGTCATTGATAACTATAATCTTAACATTTAATTCTGTCATGATCTAGAACTCTTACTTCCAATTATGTGTTTTTCCAAATCTGCTTAATTCATGTTTTCCAATGGATATTTCTACATAAAATGGTATAAAATGGTTAAATTTAGGATCATTTTACACACACACATACACACAAAATTGTTCATACCGACTACTTCCCAGTAAGTTCCTTGCAAGTTTAAAAGCTAACACTTTTGCTTTTCTCATAATTAAGTCAATTGAATTTTATATAATATATCTCACTAAGGTTTTTGCTCAGACTGAATGAGATTATCATAAGAAAACCAGTATAACAAATATCTTAACCTCAGGTTGGAAGTAGAAAGACAGGTATGGGATTCATCCCTGCTATGTCCTCACTCTGTGCCCTTGGGAAAGGTATCTGATCTTTCTCATCAGTATATAAAAATGGGAAGAGTTATTATTACCTCACAGGATCGTTTATGTATCAATATGGGTAGTAAGTAAGAATAACCTTGGCACAAGGTCAGCTCTGAACAAATATTATTATACTTTTTCCTAAAGTATTGTACAAGTATCTGAGAATAGTTAACAAAAGATGATTTATCAAAATCACCAGCCTGCCAGGAACCAAGATGGGGGAGTAGAAGGATGTGCTCTCACCCTCTCTTGCGAGAACACCAAAATCACAACTAGCTGCTGGACAGTCATCAACAGGAAGACACTGGAACTCACCAGAAAAAAGAATGAAAAGAAATGAAGATAACCTAAGAGACCTCTGGAACAACATTAAATGCAACAACATTCTCATTATAGGGGTCCCGGAAGGAGAAGAGAGACAGAAAGGACAGGAGAAAATATTTGAAGAGATTATAGTTGAAAATATTTGAAAATATTTGAAGAGATTATAGTTGAAAACTTCCCTAACACAGGAAGGGAAATAGCCACTCAAGTCCAGGAAGCACAGAGAGTCCCATACAGGATAAACCCAAGGAGAAACACACTGAGACACATAGTAATCAAATTGGCAAAAGTTAAAGACAAGGAAGAATTATTGAAAGCAACAAGCGAAAAACCACAAATAACATACAAGGGAACTCCCATGAGGTGAACTTCTGATTTCTTAGCAAAAACTCTACAAGCCAGAAGGGAGTGGCATGATATACTTAAAGTGAAGAAAGGGAAGAATCTACAACCAAGATTACTCTACCCGGCAAATATCTCATTCAGATTCGATGCAGAAATCAAAAGCTTTACAGACAAAGAAAAGCAAAGAGAATTCAGCACCACCAAACCAGCTCTACAACAAATGCTAAAGGAACTTCTCTAGGCAGGAAACACAAGAGAAGAAAAGGACCTACAAAACCAAACCCAAAACAATTAAGAAAATGGTCATAGGAACATACATATCGATAATTACCTTAAACGTGAATGTATTAAATGCTCCAACCAAAAGAAACAAGCTTGCTGAATGGATGCAAAAACAAAACCCATATATATGCTGTCTACAAGAGACCCACTTCAGACCTAGGGACACATACAGACTGAAAGTGAGGAGATGGAAAAAGATATTCCATGCAAATGGAAGTCAAAAGAAAGCTGGAGTTGCAATACTCATATCAGAAAAAATAGACTTTAAAATAAAGAATATTACAAGAGGCAAGGAAGGACACTACATAATGATCAAGCGATCAATCCAAGAAGAAGATATAACAATTATAAACATATATGCACCCAACATAGGAACATCTCAATACATAAGGCAACTGCTAACAGCTATAAAAGAAGAAATTCACAGTAACACAGTAATAGTAGGGGACTTTAACACCTCACTTACACCAGTGGACAGATCATCCAAAATGAAAATAAATAAGGAAACAGAAGCTTTAAATGACACAATAGACCAGATAGATTTAATTGATATTTATAGGACATTCCATCCAAAAAGAGCAGATTACATTTTCTTCTCAAGTGCGCACGGAATATTCTCCAGGAGAGATCAAATCTTGGGTCACAAATCAAGCCATAGTAAATTTAAGAAAATTGAAAACATATCAAGCATCTTTTCTGACCACAATGCTATGAGATTACAAATGAATTACAAGGAAAAAAACGAAAAAAACACAAACACATGGAGGCTAAACAATACGTTACTAAATAGCCAAGAGATAATTGAAGAAATCAAAGAGGAAATCAAAAGATACCTAGAGGCAAATGACAATGAAAACACGACTATCCAAAACCTATGGGATGCAGCAAAAGCAGTTCTAAGAGGGAAGTTTATAGCTATACAAGCCTACCTCAAGAAACAAGAAAAATCTCAAGTAAACAATCTAACCTTACAGCTAAAGGAACTAGAGAAAGAATAACAAACAAAACCCAAAGTTAGCAGAAGGAAAGAAATCATAAAGATTTGAGCAGAAATCAATGAAATAGAAACAAAGAAAACAATAACAAAGATCAACAAAATTAAAAGCTGGTTCTTTGAGAAAATAAACAAAATTGATCAAACATTACCCCAATTCGTCAAGGAAAAGAGGGAGAGGACTCAAATCAATAAAATTAGAAATGAAAAAGGAGAAGTTACAACAGACACCGCAGAAATACAAAGCATCCTAAGAGACTACTACAAGCAGCTCTATGCCAATAAAATGGACAACCTGGAAGAAATGGACATATTCTTAGAAAAGTATAACCTTCCGAGAATGAAAAAAGATGAAATAGAAAATATGAACAGACCAATCACAAGCAATGAAATTGAAACTGTGATTAAAAATCTTCCAACGTATAAAAGTCCAGGACCAGATGGCTTCACAGCTGAATTCTATCAAACATTTAGAGAACAGCTAACACCCATCCTTCTCAAACTCTTCGAAAAAAATTGTGGAGGAAGGAACACTCCCAAACTCATTCTATGAGGCCACCATCACCCTGATACCAAAACCATACGAAGAACTCCAAAAAAAAAAATTGGAGACCAATATCACTGATGAATATAGATGCAAAAATCCCTACAAAATACTAGCAAACAGAATCCAACAACACATTAAAAGGATCATACACCATGACCAACTGGGATTTATCCCAGGGATGCAAGGATTCTTCGATATATGCAAATCAATCAATGTGATACACCATATTAACAGATTGAAGAATAAAAACCATATGATCATGTCAATAGATGCAGAAAAAGTTTTTGACAAAATTCAACACCCATTTATGATAAAAAACTCTCCTGAAAATGGGCATAGAGGGAACCTACCTCAACATAATAAAGGCTATATATGACAAACCCACAGCAAACATCATTCTCAATGGTGAAAAACAGAAAGCATTTCATCTAAGATCAGGAACAAGACAAGGATGTTCATTCTCACCACTATTCAACATAGTTTTGGAAGTTTTAACTGCAGCAATCAGAGAAGAAAAAGAAATAAAAGGAATCCAAATCAGAAAAGAAGAAGTAAAGCTGTCACTGTTTGTAGATGACATGATACTATACATAGAGAATCCTAAAGATTCCACCAGAAAACTACTAGAGCCAATCAATGAATTTGGTAAAGTTGCAGGATACAAAATTAATGGACAGAAATCTCTTGCATTCCTATACACTAATGATGAAAAATCTGAAAGAGAAATTACGGAAACACTCCCATTTACCATTGCAACAAAAAGAATAAAATACCTAGGAATAAACCTACCTAGGGAGACAAAAGACCTGTATGCAGCAAACTATAAGACACTGATGAAAGAAATTAAAGTTGATACTAACAGATGGAGAGATATACCATGTTCTTGGATTGGAAGAATCAATATTGTGAAAATGACTATACTATCCAAAGCAATCTACAGATTCAGTGCAATACCTATCAAATTACCAATGGCATTTGTTACAGAACTAGAACAAATATCTTAAAATTTGTATGGAGACACAAAAGACCCCAAATATCCAAAGCAATCTTGAGGGAAAAAAACGGAGCTTGAGGAATCAGATTCCCTGACTTCATACTATACTACAAAGCTACAGTAATCAAGACAATATGGTACTGGCACAAAAACAGAAACATAGATCAATGGAACAAGATAGAAAGCCCAGAGATAAACCCACACACCTATGGTCAACTAATCTATGACAAAGGAGGCAAAGATATACAATGGAGAAAAGACTGTCTCTTCAATAAGTGGTGCTTGGAAAACTGGACAGCTCCATGTAAAAGAATGAAATTAAAACACTCCCTAACACCACACACAAAAATAAACTCAAAATGGATTAGAGACCTAAATGTAAGACTGGACACTATAAAACTCTTAGAGGAAAACATAGGAAGAACACTCTTTGACATAAATCACAGCAAGATCTTTTTTGACCCACCTCCTAGAGTAATGGAAATAAAAACAAAAATATACAATTACGACCTAATGAGACGTCAAAGCTTTTGCACAGCAAAGGAAACCATAAACAAGACGAAAAGACAACCCTCAGAATGGGAGACAATATTTGCAAATGAATCAATGGACAAAGGATTAATCTCCAAAATATATAAACAGCTCATGCAGCTCAATATAAAAAAAAAAAACAAACAACCCAATCCAAAAATGGGCAGAAGACCTAAATAGACATTTCTCCAAAGAAGACATACATATTATCAAGAAGCCCATGAAAACTGCTCAACATCACTAATTATTAGATAAATGCTAATCAAAACTACCATGAGGTATCACCTCACAGCAGTTAGAATGGGCATCATCAGAAAATCTAGAAACAACAAATGTTGTAGAGGGTGTGGAGAAAAGGGAACCCTCTTGCACTGTTGGTGGGAATGTAAATTGATACAGCCACTATGGAGACCAGTATGGAGGTTCCTTAGAAAAGTAAAAATAGAATTACCATATGATTCAGCAATCCCACTACTGGGCATATACCCAGGGAAAATCATAATTCAAAAAGACACATGTACCCCAATGTTCATTGCAGTGCCATTTACAATAGCCAGGTCATGGAAGCAACCTAAATGCCCACTGACAGACGAATGGATAAAGAAGATGTGATACATATATACAATGGAATATTACTCAGCCATAAAAAGGAACAAAATTGGGTCATTTGTTAAGGCGTGGATGGATCTAGAGACTGTCATACAGAGTGAAGTAAGTCGGAAAGAGAAAAAGAAATATCGTATATTAACGCATATATGTGGAACCAAGAAAAATGGTAGAGATGCACCAGTTTGCAGGGCAGAAATTGAGATACAGATTTAGAGAACAAATGTATGGACACCAAGGGTGGAAAGCAGCGGGGTGGTGGTGGTGGTGGTGTGATGAATTGGTTGATTAGGATTGATATGTATACACTGATGTGGATAAAATTTATGACTAATAAGAGCCTGCTGTATATAAAAAAATAAGTAAAATTCAAAAAAAAAGATGATTTATCACATAAATTAAGTAAAATATCCTAACTGTACTTGAAGTAACTTTTTCCTTTCTTCTTATTGCAATGAAAGAAATGTCTGTTTTACTCTCAAGGCCAGTCTCTTCATTTGTATCCCTGTTCTCATCCCTGTGGTTTCACAAAGACATCACCAGTTGGTCACCAACTCTTCTTCATTTCCTATATTGCGCATTTTCCTGGATCATTACAAGTGGCATATAAAGATATTTTATTAACATCCATAATAAAATATGCTCTTTCTTTACTACACATCTATTTCCCAAACCTCTCATTATTCTGCCCAGTTCAAAGCCAAGATCCACAGCCAAAATTTCAAGCTCAAACTGTCTTGACTTACTCATTTTCATCAATTCCTTTCTCTATTAGAATATGAATTTTAGCACTCTTCCACTAAAACTGTTTGTCTTCTCCATTAATTTTCCAACTACGACTTATTCCTGATTTCTTTCCTATCTCACTGGATATTCTTTTCATCCTATTTTTCCTTTCCATTCCTCTTCCCAAACAATGGATGAAAATGGTTTACATGCCCAATATTGGACCTTCTTTTCAATTTTTTAATACTCTGTCCCTAGTTGATTTTAAATTCCTTGGTTTTGAATATAATTTTTATGCTAATGGCTTTAAGTGCCATTAGCATCTTTATCCTAGAGCTTCTTTTTTATGATTTAGATTCACAAATACATGGAATATATGTCATTTTTCCTAGGTGTCAGCAATTTTCTCAAATTTACCATGTCTTAAATTGAAGTTTAAGCAATCCACACAACCTACCGTATCCCATCTTTGCAAATGGCTTCCCAACTCACTATGTTATTAAATTCAGATCTCTGTGTGTTATCCCGGATTGCTCCCATTCCCTCAACCTTCATGCCTCAGAATCATTGGGTGGTCTCTCAATCCACGAAAACAAATATCTTAATATCTATTTTCTTTGTCCTCATTGCCAAATCTTAGTCCAGTTTAAATTTATTTTCCAAGATTACTAGAATCTGAAGACTTTAGTCTCCTAGAAGTTCTTCCTTTTGCCACTCTTGCTGTCTCATCCATTCTGCATAAGATGGCAACATTGGTCTTTCAGTCATAACATTCCACTATTTAAAATCTAACATTGGCTTTCTCTTTTGATATCCTTCCTTGAACTTGAGTCTCTGCCTGCTCTGTTTCCCATTTATTTTCCCTAGTATTTCCCTTTCCCACTATGTATCCATCATTTTGATCTTCTTTCAGTTATTGAGAAAACTTTGTTTCTCAACCTCTGTTTTTTCCATACTTTTTTTTCCCTCCCCACCACATTATCATCATTGATATCAGTGAAATATATGTACCATTCAGCTTGCCATTGCTCAGGCAAGAAAGCTAGGCATTATCTTTGAAAATTCCTTAATATTTGACTTCAGAATCCATTCCAGCACAAAGCCACTTTGATTCGCTCCAACATATATTTCAGTTTTTAAAAATTAATTTTTATTGGAGTATAGTTGATTTACAATATTGTGTTAGTTTCTGCTGTACAGCAAAGTGAATCAGTTATACATATACGTATATCCACTCTTCTAAAGATTCTTTTCCCATATAGGTCATTACAGAGTATTGAGTAGAGTTCCCTGTGCTATACAGTAGGTCATTTTTAGTTACCTATTTTATAAATAGTAGTCCAACACATATTTCAAATTGTTCCATCTTTTCTTGCCTTCACTGCCACATTCTCATCCAGAACATCTGCCCCACTACAGTGGATATTTATATTTCTATACTTTGTTTTATTCATGTCTTCTCTAATCTCTATTTCCTTCCTTCTACTTGCTTTAAATTTACTTTGATCTTCTTTTTCCAGTATCTTAAGGAGGAAGGTCAGGTTATTGATTTGAGATCTCTCTTCTTTCTTAACACAGGCATTTAGTGCTATAAATTTCCATTTAAGCACTGCTTTAACTGTATTCCATAAATAATAAATTTATCTCAAAATATTTTTAAATTTTCCTTTTTATTTCTTCTTTAAAACATTGATTTTTTAGAAATGTGTTGTTAATTGTCACATATTTTTTGCCCACATTTTAATGTTATTAATTTCAAATTTCTGTTTTGTTCAGAGAACATACTTTGTATCCCTTGTGGTTGAAGAATATATTTTTCATTGTTTCTATTATTTCTATTTTAAATTTATTGATGCTTGTTTTATGACCTAGCATATTCTCTATCCTAGAGAATATTTCATGTGCAATTGAGAAAAATGTATATTCTGCTGCTATTGGGTAGAGTGTTCTATAGATGTCTGTTAGGTCTAGTTGGTTTATAGTATTGGTCAAGTCTTCTATTTCTTATTGATCTTCTGTCTAGTTGTTCTGTTATTGAAAGTGGGTAAAGAAGTTTCCCAACTATTATCATTGAATAGTCTATTTCTCCCTTCAATTCTGTCAATTATTAATAAGACACATTTATAATTATAAATTGTTCATATTTATCTCCAATAACTTTTTTGCTTTAAAGTCTATTTTGTTCGATATCAGTATAGATATTCCAGCATTCTTGTGGTTACTTTTTGCATCCTTTTACATCCTTTTGCATCCTTTTACAATCAAACGATTTGTATATTTGAATCTAAAGTATGTCACCTGTAGCTTACATATAGTGAGATTATGGTTTTTATCCAGTATGATAATCTTAGTGTATTGATCAGGTTATTTAGTCCATTCACATTTAATGTTTTATTGATACAGTTAGATTTATGTCTGCCATTTTACTTTTTCTCAAGTCTTTATTTGTCCCTGTACATTCTGCCTTTGCTGCTTTCTTTGGCATTAAGTGAATATTTTCTAATGAAGCATGTTAGTTTCTTTAATGATTTGCACTACAATTTGAGAATCTTTTAGTGGTTTCTCTAGGATTTACCATATTTAACACCTTAAACTTTCACGAGGTTATGTGTCAATTGTATCTCCAGGAAATTATATTCCAGGAAATCTGGAAAAACATATCTGATGTGCTCGTATCCAGAAAGTTTTCATTTAAATTGCATTGGTTAGAAAGCAGTTAGAGGGTTGAGGTTGTTGTTTAAGGGATATTTTGAGAAGGAGGCCTTGATCTTTAAAAGTGATACAACTAGACAATTTATCAGGTATCATTAGTAAAAATAATACTTATTTTCTTTATATCTAAATGTCACAGGTGTAGAAACCAGGAACTTCATGAGCTCAGGCTTTTTTTAAAAAATAAAATCTGAATGCTGTATTCTTGTTTGGACTAGACCTCATACTTGTTAGGAGCAAATGTAAAAGTCTGTAAGATAATTTTGTTAACTTACATTGTCACAGCTTTTATTTTATTTGATCTTAAAAATCTCAAATCTTCTTACTAGTGCTTCAGCATTTGATAGTCATGAATCTGTCTAAGTAAACATACTGATTTATTTTCCTCTCTGAAGTAAAAATGGCAATGGAATTGACAATGCTTACAGAATAAAATCGTATAAGTGTTTTTAACTTTTATCAACAACTCTTCTTCAAAGATTAACTTCTGGATTGAACAGACAACAAATCCACCCCCCAGTAATTTAAGCAGCAAGGAAATTATTGGGCAGTACTAGAAAGCTTACAAAATCTTTTAATGAGCAAGAGGAACAAGTTCACACTTGAGTGTTAGGAACAACTCCCAGAATCAAACACAGAACTAGGAGAGATATTGCTTTTTCCACCAATTCTATTCCATGCTGTCTATGTAGCAATAAGAAAATTACTGCATCCACTGTAGTGTCTAGAGTGAAAGTACTATCTGTACTTTCACCTAGGTCAACAAAATAGATTCTCTAAGCCGTACTGTGTCTCACTGACTTTTCATCTGAATCTAAATCTAACATGTTTGCATTTAATAGACAGTTCCTAAACTATATGTCCTATATGTCAGTGCTCTGGTAGAAAGGAAAGCTGAGAAACATATTACCTTGTTTTGGTTTTGTTTTGAATGTACATATGATTGGAGTTACAATACAAGAAACCATTAACATTCGGAAATTACTGTGTTCAAATTATTTTAGACTACTACAAATAAGAGGCATACTCTTAATTTTGTAGCCCCTTAGCTAGAAAAAGTAACCATATATTTCAACACATGTTCCATTGTTAAATGTTTCTATACAACAAGACAAAAATATACTCTTTCTAAAATGAATACAAATTGGATCTGGGGCTATGGTGACATCTAAGAGAAGTACCTAGGGCACAAAATTTAAGGATGCATACATTCTCGGGTGTAAGAATGAGCCTTGCCACAATATTCTATTACCTATGAAATTTCAGAACTTACCACAAGTAATACAGTCTATATCGTAGAAGAAAGGGACAAAATTAACAAGAGAATAAGTTCAAATGTAAATATAATCATGGAAAAGCAAAAGTAAAAGTGTACAGCTATTATAGTTTTTGTCTCTGGATTTGGTCCTAAGAAAACACTTGGCTGTATAATATCTTTTCTCACCTACCCATCCCATGCTTCTCTGAACTCAGCTTACACTTCAGTCATGGTGGGCAAAGAAGATAAATACACTTCCAGAATAAGCATCTATTCCAATGAGGACAAGTTGCTGTCTCCTCAGTGATGATAGGTGTCAGGTACTCCATTAGGAAATTAGACCACACTATACTTTTTGGCAAGTTTTTCCCTCTGCAAAACTAAAAGTCAGATCAACTGTGGTGAAAGAAAGCGTAGGTAATCAAGCCCTCACGTAAACTTTGCATCTGGCACTAAGTTAACATTTTTTTGTGAGCCATTGGGAAAGCCAGGAAAAGCTAGGATAAATCTGATATATCTTCCACAATTACATTCTTTTATTTTTAATTTTTTTTCTCATTGCGCACATCTACTCAGATCTTTATAAACTGGTTTTAAGGATGCAATAAACAACCAACTATCACCAGAGAGCCTTGAGGGTAAAACCACTCTGCTTGCCACTTTTGACCCACTGCCCAACCTAACAAGCATAACATTTTGCATCTGGTTGCTATGTGCTTCTATCTGGCCTTTCCCCATATGTGGGTGCCCATTTCAATGGCAGAATTTCCCATTTTCATGCCCAGCTTACTGAAGACATTCAGTACAGAGCTTTTCTGGGTTATTGCTGCTTTCCTCACCAATGCAGTTTTCTTGACTTGGTGAAGGGAATGTTCTCTGTTACCTCACCAGAGATATAATTAAAGAACAGTGAATGGTCCACACATGCTATTTTTTTCAACCTACACATATATCGGCATTTGGATTATTTTGTTATGTAATTCAACATAATTTATGGCAGCTCAAGTTATTTTACAATAAGTTAACAATGAGTGCCAGTTTCAGTCTACCAATTAAACAAACCAGGCCTACCATTCCCAGCTGTTCCAGGTAGTATGTTTAATTCAGATTCTCTGGCTAAATGCATACACCTAGCATAAGTTTTCCATCACACATCTATTTTAATTCAGCACCTCATAGAACCAGAATCTATTTTCTCCTCCATCTGTTTATAGCTACAAAAGAAATGTGATTTTTTTCAGGCAGTCCAAGAGATTTTTTTAAAATCTCCTTTGATACAAGAATCAAAAATTGTAAGGTTGAAATTTTCTTTCTTTAAGATTTCCATAGCATGGGACTTCCCTGGCTGTCCACTGGCTAAGACTCCACGCTTCCACTGCAGGGGGCGCAGATTTGATCCCTTGTTGGAGAACTGAGGTCCTTCATGCCTCATGGTGCAGAAAAAAAATTTCCATAGCAGTTATAAGTAATCAACCAGCTCATCCATTCCCATACATTTCATAATCCTAATCATAATCTATAATAGCAAATGTTCATTCTACTAAGTGAATTGCCTTGCCTTCTATAGGCACAGTTGTGTAGTTGATCCTTTATCTGTGAAAACTTAAAACAGTTGAAAATTTAAGAAATGCCTTAGCTGCTGTGTGGTAAGGACTCTGAGAATTTCTTCCCCTAATGTTACTTGAATATAAGTGCTTCCAAAACTAACCAGATTCCTACTTTTCTCAAAGATTTTGTTGTTTGAAACCAGTCCTTGGCTAACGTTTATTTATCAGCATCAGTCTTAGATACTGAAGTTCAGTCTAGCTATTTTAAAGAGGAATAAATCTTCTTAAAAGAAACTAAAACAAATAATAAGCAAGCAAACAAAACTCATAGGATTTTTGGAAGGGCTAAGAAGAACAGGTCCTGGATGAGTTTCCAGTAGCAATGTTCAGAACTCCATTGTTATTAACGTTAGTTAATGTTTGAGGGATTTATACCAGAATTTTTCTGTCCTAAACATGCTTAGGGGGCTGCTGCTACCTACTCTAATCAAGAACTCTGCTTTTTCTAATGTTACGCATGCAGTTACACTGTTCCATATTCACATTGCTTCCTTCTGAAATAAAATCTCATGCCGATGCGTATAAGTATCAGAGTTTGTTCAAAAAACTTTGAATAGCAACGGGAGGCAAATGCTCACTCTGACTTTCATCCACACAGTAAATGATTAATACCTATAAAATTGTATACTTCCACAAAAAAGAGTTACACAATAGTTGCTTCCATTTACTGTGGCAAGTTAAATAAAAATAACCTAAAGTTTCTATGTTCAGGAAAGGAAACAGAGGATTGACCTCCTTGTCACAACACAGTTAACAGGCTTTACTAAATGTCGGCTCTAGAGACATGGCACATGACAGCATAGCACTGAGTAATTTGTATAAAACTTGAGATAAATAAAATATTGAGACTGTGTGTGTGTGTGTATGTGTGTGTGTGTGTATACCCTGCATATATATTTCATTTCAGTGTCTGGCATCCTACTATGGTCAAAGTTTCAGATTTCTAAATTGAGAGAATAAAAGAGTTTGGAGCTCTTTTCAACATTTCCTTTAGTGTAAGTTTAATGTTAAATGAAAATTGTCTCCATGGAATATCATAAATTGTATTAGTTTGCTGCGACTGCCATAACAAAATACCACAAACTGTATGGCTTAAACAACAAAAATTTATCCCCTCACAGTTCTGGAGGCTAGAAGTCAAATACCAAGGTGTTGGCAGGTTTAGTTTCTCTTGAGGCCTCTCTCCTTGCCTCACAGATGCTTGTTGCTGGCCTCCTTGCTGTGTTCTCTGTGCTGTGCTTGTGCATTACTGGCATCTCTTTTCTTTTTCTTTTTCTTTTCTTTTATTTTTTTTAACATCTTTATTGGAGTATAATTGCTTTACAATGTAATGTTAGTTTCTGCTGTATAACAAAGTGAATCAGCTATATGTATACATATATCCCCATATCCCCTCCCTCTTGAGTCTCCCTCCCACCCTTCCTATGGTGTCTCTTTTCTTATAAAGACACCAGTCATATTGAATTAGGGCTTCTCCCTTATTACCTAATTTAACCTAATTACCTCTTTGAAAGCCCTGTCTCTAAATACAGACATATTCTGAGGCACTGGGGGTTAGGACTTCAATATATGAATTTTGAAGAGACACAATTCAATCCATAACACTGATGATCTGGCACTGCATGCCTGGGAACCTGGAAGTAAGCGGATTGGCTTTAAACATTTTCTTTATAGACAGGAAATGGGTGATTCTTCTAGAAAAGCTCTTAAAAGTGTCCTGAACCAACCAGTAGGTGTTTTTTTTTTTTAGGTCATTCTCTTTTCTTCCTTTATCAGATATGAATATAGATATAATGCCTGGAGTTGTGGGAGCCATCTTGCATTCAAGATCAAGACAATTCTTTCAGGTTGGAACCGCAAGCTAAGAATGGGCAATATATTGCTTAGGGCATTGCACATCAGTTCCAGGTTACCTACCCTTGGATTTATTTAAGACAAAGAAAAAATAAATAAATCCATATTTTTTAAACCGATTATTTTTCCTTTGATTCATTTATAAAATTTCAGGTTAATATACAAATGTTAGTTGTTTAAGCAACTTAAATATATTATCATTGTTAATTGCAAAATAGTATATCATATGGTTCTCTATGTGAACAAGATATAGGTTTAAATTGAACAATAAATGTTGAATTGTATCTCTAGCTCACTTTTATAATTAAGTTTTATCATCAGGTATTGAAGTATTATTAGAAGATAAATATTAAAATACTAATGAAACAATTTTTCTTATGAAGTGTTAAAAAAAAGAATAGTATGCTCTTGTCTGTAGCTGTGAACTCCAATGAAAATCAGCCAAGCAAAGAACAAATCAAGTTTGAAGTGGAACTACTTTAATTATCTTATTCCTAGGGAAAATTAAAATAATTTGCACTTGTGCAGTTTGATCACTAAATAAGCTCTGCAATTGCCACTTGAAAATTCGTATATTAAAATAAAAAGAATGGTTAAAACGAGTTCATATTAATGAAAGACCAATATGTAATTCAACTGAAGATGATCAGTTCTATATTTTAGGAATTTAGAGACTGAAGCAGATTTGAATAAGTAGTTAATTTTAGTAATTATCCAAGACATGTAGAATGTTGAACTACTGAAATGAACATTGATACTAAACACAGAAAAAAAGCTTTGTTTTGCTATGGACATTACAAAATTCGAGAAATTTTCAATGATGACAAATATACACTTTAAATATGGTCTTGTTTTTTTACAGTTGGTTGGAAATATACCTTTCATTTTTCAAACATGTATTGAGCACTAATTGTATGTCAGATGCTTTTTTAGGCACTGGTGATATAGCAATAAACAAACCATAATAAAATCTCTATTCTTGTTGGCTTGTATTTAAAACAGACAGAAAATGAGACAGATAATAAGCAAGATAAAGTCAGTTACATAATATATCATAACATGATAAAGAATGCAGAGGTAAATAAAACAAGGGAGAGGAATGAGGATGGCCACATTAAATAGATTAGCCAGAGAAGTCTTTAGAAAAAAGATGACATTTGCCCAAAGGAGTGCAATTGACAAGGTACACCCTCCCACCTTAAGCAACAAATAAAACTACAAACGTGTTTCCCCTATTACAGAACACACAAGGTAATGATCCCTGAGAGAAGGGAACAAATGAACAATGTGAGCACTAACTTTGCTCTAGGCTACAGGCTGCAGTGACTGAAATTATTTACCCTGGTATCATTAGTGTTTGGATACTTTCAGATTTGGGCTCAAATTTCACCTTCTCAGTGATATCTTCCTTGAACTTTACCTCCTGATCATCTTATGGCATTACATGTTGTTCATAGCACTTGTAATGATTTGAAATTATCTTGTTCATTTTTTGATTAAATGCTTATTGCATGTATCTATCCAAAAGATTGTAATATTTATGAAATCATGAGCATTTATAAGGCAACATGTCTGGTAATTTATCAGTTTCCTCAATGCCCAGAAAATTCCCTGGCATAAAATAAATACTTAATAACTATATGTTGAATGACAATGCAAGTAATACATGTAAATGGTACAAACTCACTAATCAAAAGAGATGTTAAAAAAGAGAAACCCTATAGTAGCTGTTCTAGTTAATATTTATGAGCTCATTTAATCCTTACATCAAGCCAGTGAGTTAGGGAGTATTATCATTCTCACTTTACATATAAAGAAACTGAAAAATAACTAGTTTGAATATGTTAGCCAATGTTACATGTAAGTGTCAGAACCAATCTGGCTTGAATGCTGATTTAAATCTCAAGTTCTTAACCATTGTGTAGTACTATTTACTTACTATGTGTTATAAATTTACTACGTTGCAAAATTATCAAGAGAAATTTGAGAGTACAATGAGGCATAATGACATATTAAACAAAATTAAAGAAAAAACAGGAATAAAAACGTTATAACAAGACATCATCAAATTGAGGGCCAATAGTTGAAAATGATGAAACATGAATGCTTTCATAATGATAAAAATATAACCACAAATATTAAACAGACACTATATATCAAATATTATACAATAAAGATATATAATTTATAAAATCAAACATGATATGGTTACAGGAGGAGCAAGCTGAAATACAAGATCTTTCGTTTCAAATTAAAGAACATTAAAAAATAAATACTAATATGTAGCCACAACTGCCAAACACTGTGCTGGGTTCTAAGTATTCAAATAAGAATAAAGTACAATTTGTGACTTTTAAAGACTTATAGAGAGATTAACTTCTCTACTTTCTATTATTGCAAGGATCTTAGATATTGAAAATATATGATGTTATATTTGAGAGAATATCAGGTATCTATCCATGCCTGATTACGTAATATTGCTAAGAGTTTGAAATGACTAATTTGTAATGATGATGTTTGTATCTGCAAACTCCTCCTACTCTTGAGGGGAAAGAGTCAGTATGTTATAGCCGGCTGGTGGTATGTTTGTACACTCTATATAAGGAGGTGTATACTTGCATATGAAGATAAATGACATCACATTGTGAAGATGAAATTTTAAAAAGAGAGTTATTGAGGTAGCTTGAAATCATTGCCAATGGCAACATTATTTAAGCTAGGCTTCTCAGTGTTAATTCACAAGTCAATTTTCACTTATTTGGCTTTGGCAGGTGCAGTAGCTTGTTGCTGCAAAAATGTGATAAGATCTTGAGGAACTTCTTCCCCAAATTTTTAGTTACAGGGTTAACTTTTCAGAGGATTTAAATATACCAACAATCAGAGGAAATATTTTGAATGCCTCAGGAGTTCTTCTCAAGACTGAATTGTTAATGGAAGATTTATGTACACACTTACACAAAGGTGGGAACCATAGTAGGACCATAATGATCCTTATACTGAAAAATTATGTCAACAGCAACCCATTACTTCCCCACTAGGAAAGGAAGCTCTCTCTGGTCTCTTTAAGAATGATATTCTGTTATAGCCGCATTGGGAATTGTTAGCACATGAAACATCCCTACAATAATAGAAAGATAGCAGTAGTTTTAATATTATGTTTCCACTCTCCTTCCTAAAAGTCTTCAAAATAAAAAAAATAATAAAGGACTGTTTTGCATTATCGGTCTGGCAATAAAGAACAACAGGGAAATTCTTGGGGCATTATTCCAGCAATTATTTGGAACTGACTTGGAAAGCCTATTGCTTTATAATTAGATTGACTTGCCCTGTGTGACTTTTGGTACTAGCGTGGGTGAAAATGAAGCTGTTCGGCTGGTAATGATTGCTCAGACCAGGTTGTATTAAAAGAGCAGAATAAGGGACATGTTTTAAGATACAGAGATATTTTGTGAATTTGTAAACAGAATAAAGAAGGAGATTCATCTTGGAACTCTTTTTTGAGTTATGGCATATTCTGATCCCTTTCTATAATCTTCAACTTTTATTTTCAAATCAAAGGTAAAATATAGGACTCATTTCTAAAAAACACACTACCTTGTCCCAAGGTACCACATAAGAAAATTTTCACATGCTATCCAAAAGAATTATCTCCAACGTTCCCCATAAAAATGTTTACATTATTATCACAACTTTCAATGAGGAGAGAGAGATGCATATAGGATAGGCAAATTGCTTCACTATTACAGTAACAGTGCCAAAGTCGATATTTCATTCTAAGTTTTACTGACATCAGGTCCATACAGTTTTTAATTTTATTTTTAATATCATTATACTTCCCACCATACATGCAAATGTAAAAATTGAGTTCCCTGCAAAACTCTAGAAAAAAAAAAGTTTTACAATATTAAAATAATTTCTAAGTATACAAGCACATATATTTGGTTTAGTTATTACCACCTATTGTAACTTAGACAACATTTAAAAAACTCAAAGAGTCAAAGATTAGTCTAGGCAAGGCATTACAGTAATTATAATTTAAAGACTATGATTTTAACCACAGTAGGCATGTCACCTTGTTTATCCCTAGTGATTTCCTTGTAGTTAATAATCTCATGAGGGAAAGTTTCTAGAGGTGCTGTCACAGATAGTCTAATGTTAAACCAAGCTTGCCTTTGAAACCTTGGCTTCAAGCTTTCAGTCAATGCTTTTGTTTGGACTTGACTCCTGAATCATCAAGGAAGCTCTTGAAAGTGGAATTTTCTCAGGAGCCTAAGTTAATTCTCAAAATGTTGTTATAAATATATGGAATAAAATAATTTGTAAATTGATAACTTATTTAAACCAGAAATATTTCAGCTTGAGCCACTTATCAATATTTTAAAGAGCACACTAAGAAGATTATGAGGACAATTATTAAAATTAAACACGATTTTTAAAATTTTTTATTTATTTATTTTTATTTATTTATTTTTGGCCTGCATTGGGTCTTCATTGCTGCGCGCGGGCTTTCTCCAGTTGCAGTGAGCGGGGGCTACTCTTCGTTGTGGTACGAGGGCTTCTCATTGCAGTGGCTTCTCTTGTTGCTCAGCACAGGCTCTAGGCTTGCAGGCTTCAGTAGTTGTGGCACGTGGGCTTAGTAGTTGTGGCTCGCGGGCTCTAGAGCGCAGGTTCAATAGTTGTGGTGTGTGGGCTTATTTGCTCCACGGCATGTGGGATCTTCCTGGACCAGGGCTCGATCCCATGTCCCCTGCATTGGCAGGCTAATTCTTAACCACTGTGCCATCAGGGAAGTTCCAAACATGATTTTTTAAACTAAATTCATTTAAATAAATATAAAAGAAAATCTTTACTGAGTACTTACATTGAGTATCCAGAAGATACTAGGCATCAAATGAGTTATTTATTAAGTACTGCCCAGTGAAATGCTCTGCCATGTATCCATATGAAGTTGAAGTGCTTAAATTTGAATTTTGGTGTTCCTCATCCTAAATATCATGTTCTTCATACAAAACACAAAAATCATTTACAATGAAGAGAATTAATGCTATATACAAATAGTTTCATGGGAGTAACTATATTATCATATAAAGTTAAGTCTATATTTCCACAAAGATTCAGACTTAAGTGTCCAATCAAACTGGCTTATTGCTGGATCAAAGCAGTCTTTCATTATTTGATTGTAGGATCTAAGCAGGCTTATTGGATCTAGAGTGTCTAAAAGTAGAAGACATCATAATAAAGACCTAAAGAACAAAGAATGGACTTTAGTTCTACAATCAAGAAATATCAGTCTGTAACTAACTATATCCTTGTGTAAAATTCTTTTTTTTTTTTAAATTAACTAATTTATTTATTTATTTATTTTTGGCTGTGTTGGGTCTTCGTTTCTGCGCGAGGGCTTTCTCTAGTTGTGGCAAGTGGGGGGCCACTCTTCATCGTGGTGCGCGGGCCTTTCACTATCGCGGCCTCTCTTGTTGCGGAGCACAGGCTCCAGACGCGCAGGCTCAGTAGTTGTGGCTCACGGGCCTAGTTGCTCCGCGGCATGTGGGATCTTCCCAGACCAGGGCTCGAACCCACGTCCCCTGCATTGGCAGGCAGATTCTCAACCACTGCGCCACCAGGGAAGCCCACTTGTGTAAAATTCTTGACTGTTAATCAAGGAGTTTAACATACAGTGTAACATTTCCATCTAATAATATGTAAAATGCCTGGAATATAGGATGTCAATGTACAAGTCTTAATAAAGAAGTTAATGCTGTAACAGCAGTTCTGGAAACTTTCCCCTACAAAATTGTTAACTACAGGGAAATGACTGGGCATGAGCAAGGTGACATGCATACTGACGATAAAATCATTGTCTTTAAGATGTCACAAAGAAAGAAAACTACAGGCCAATATCACTGATGAACATAGATGCAAAAATCCGCAACAAAATACTAGCAAACAGAATCCAACAGCACATTAAAAGGATCATACACCATGATCAAGTGGGGTTTATCCCAGGAATGCAAGGATTCTTCAATATACGCAAATCAATCAATGTGATACACCATATTAACAAATTGAAGGAGAAAAACCATATGATCATCTCAATAGATGCAGAGAAAGCTTTCGACAAAATTCAACACCCATTTATGATAAAAGCCCTGCAGAAAGTAGGCATAGAGGGAACTTTCCTCAACACAATAAAGGCCATATATGACAAACCCACAGCCAACATTGTCCTCAATGGTGAAAAACTGAAACCATTTCCACTAAGATCAGGAACAAGACAAGGTTGCCCACTCTCACCACTATTATTCAACATAGTTTTGGAAGTGTTAGCCACAGCCATCAGAGAAGACAAAGAAATAAAAGGAATCCAAATCGGAAAAGAAGAAGTAAAGCTGTCACTGTTTGCAGATGACATGATACTATACATAGAGAATCCTAAAGATGCTACCAGAAAACTCCTAGAGCTAATCAATGAATTTGGTAAAGTAGCAGGATACAAAATTAACGCACAGAAATCTCTTGCATTTCTATACACTAATGACGAAAAATCTGAAAGTGAAATTAAGAAAACACTCCCATTTACCATTGCAACAAAAAGAATAAAATATCTAGGAATAAACCTACCTAAGGAGACAAAAGACCTGTATGCAGAAAATTATAAGACACTGATGAAAGAAATTAAAGATGATACAAATAGATGGAGAGATATACCATGTTCCTGGATTGGAAGAATCAACATTGTGAAAATGACTCTACTACCCAAAGCAAACTACAGATTCAATGCAATCCCTATCAAACTACCACTGGCATTTTTCACAGAACTAGAACAAAAAATTTCACAATTTGTATGGAAACACAAAAGACCCCGAATAGCCAAAGCAATCTTGAGAACGAAAAATGGAGCTGGGGGAATCAGGCTCCCTGACTTCAGACTATATTACAAAGCTTCAGTAATCAAGACAGTTTGGTACTGGCACAAAAACAGAAATATAGATCAATGGAACAGGATAGAAAGCCCAGAGATAAACCCACACACATATGGTCAACTTATCTTTGATAAGGGAGGCAAGCATATACAGTGGAGAAAAGACAGCCTCTTCAATAAGTGGTGCTGGGAAAATTGGACAGGAACATGTAAAAGTATGAAATTAGAACACTCCCTGACACCATGCACAAAAATAAACTCAAAATGGATTAAAGACCTAAGTGTAAGGGCAGACACTATCAAACTCTTAGAGGAAAACATAGGCAGAACACTCTATGACATACATCACAGCAAGATTCTTTTTGACCCAGCTCCCAGAGAAATGGACATAAGAACACAAATAAACAAATGGGACCTAATGAAACTTAAAAGCTTTTGCACAGCAAAGGAAACCATAAAAAAGACCAAAAGACAACCCTCAGAATGGGAGAAAATATTTGCAAATGAAGCAACTGACAAAGGATTAATCTCCAAGATTTACAAGCAGCTCATGCAGCTCAATAACAAAAAAACGAACAACCCAATCCAAAAATGGGCAGAAGACCTAAATAGACATTTCTCCAAAGAAGATATACAGATGGCCTACAGACACATGAAAGAATGCTCAACATCATTAATCATTAGAGAAATGCAAATCAAAACTACAATGAGATATCTCACACCGGTCAGAATGGCCATCATCAAAAAATCTAGAAACAATAAATGCTGGAGAGGGTGTGGAGGAAAGGGAACACTCTTGCACTGTTGGTGGGAATGTAAATTGATACAGCCACTATGGAGAACAGTATGGAGGTTCCTTAAAAAACTACAAATAGAACTACCATACGACCCAGCAATCCCACTACTGGGCATATACCCTGAGAAAACCATAGTTCAAAAAGAGTCATGTACCAAAATGTTCATTGCAGCTCTATTTACAATAGCCAGGACATGGAAGCAACCTAAATGTCCATCGACAGATGAATGGCTAAAGAAGATGTGGCACATATATACAATGGAATATTACTCAGCCATAAAAAGAAATGAAATGGAGGTATTTGTAATGAGGTGGATGGAGTTAGAGTCTGTCATACAGAGTGAAGTAAGTCAGAAAGAGAAAAACAAATACAGTATGCTAACACATATATATGGAATCTAAGGGAAAAAAAAAAAAAAAAGGCCACGAAGAACCTAGTGGCAAGACGGGAATAAAGACACAGACCTACTAGAGAATGGACTTGAGGATATGGGGAGGGGGTGGGGTGAGATGTGACAGGGTGAGAGAGTGTCATGGACATATATACACTACCAAATGTAAAATAGATAACTAATGGGAAGCAGCCGCATAGCACAGGGAGATCAGCTCGGTGCTTTGTGACCACCTAGAGGGGTGGGATGGGGAGGGTGGGAGGGAGGGAGATGCAAGAGGGAAGAGAAATGGGAACATATTGTATATGTATAGCTGATTCACTTTGTTGTAAAGCAGAGGCTAACACACCATTGTGGGGCAATTATACTTCAATAAAGATGTTTAAAAAAAAAAATCATTGTCTTTAAATGCCAGTTACAGGAATATATTCATATGCTTATCCTAACAGTTGACTCTTTGAGTTGTCTGAATGTTACTTTCAAGTGCAATAAAGTCTTATTAATTTGGAATTATACACTGAAAATAAGTTTAATAAGATAAAATTTATGAATGCTAAACAATAAATGAACTTTTGTTTTCAGATTTTATATCAATTTTTAAAATACACTGTATTTTATAGATATTATACTGTTTCTAATGCCTTCTTCTAGATTTTCACATTTAGTCAAAATTTTCCCGAATGAATAATCCTGTTCACCTGTCATATCTATGAATTCAAGGAAAGGCTTGAAATGTGCTTGTTGGGATTGGCAACCTGGGCTCCTGCCTTCTGTAATGAGAAGAAAGGCTTCAGATAATAGCTGTGTTATAGAGAATTAAGAAAGTATAAGGAAAACCTAGACCCAAACAACTTAAACAAACAACCCTAGCTTTGCTCAGCCTAAATCACCCATATGGCAGAGACTTGCAAGAGAGTGAGAAAAAAATTTTTTTTCTAGATGTTATTCTGATTGTAACTGTTAAAAAACAAATTCCACTGATACAAACTTTTGTGCTAAGAAGTGTAGCATGAGAACAAGCTAAAATATGCAATGTTGGCTTTGAAAATGGGTAGTGTGAGTGGTGGACAATCATTGGTGACTGGAAAATGACCACCTGTATTACATTGTTAGAAATCATTTAGCAAACTGTCACCAGAGGTAACTTAAAAGACAAGTAACTTAGGAGACATATTTGATGAACTTGTAGCATTGGAAGAGATTTTAATTCAAATATTGAAAACATTAGTTGTTACCAGCAATTATTTATTGCTGCTAATAGGATTTTAAAAGACGCTACAAGAAAGAGATGAACTTGGAAAAGTAATTACTATTTTGCCAGATTGTAGAGGAAATAGCCCAGAAATTTCAGGTTTAGAAAGTGAAGTTGTGTTCCCCAGACAAAGGTGTGGTCATTAAAATACACAGTCTCTGATATCCTGTGCCTTATTATTAAAACAGAACTTCAGGGCAAGGACCAATTCAAAGCATGGTCATCAGGCCCTTTAGTAACAGCTGTGAAAAAAATAAAATGGCTTCTAAATCCTTACATTTGGACAGAAGGGCTCATAAAATATTAAGGACATAGTCCGGTGAAGTCTGTAGAGGCTCAAATGCACTTTTATTCACTTTTATGCTATTCACCTATTCAGCTCTTTTAGTGGAAATGTTGCCTTAATGTTTGACTTTCAGCACATGGAATTGACTAGAAACAACTGCACACAGAAAATCCACAAACATTTCAGAAACCAAAATTTGCAAAAGTGCTTCCAGCCTATGAAAGAGTCTGAGTTTGCTTGACATATAAAAATATCCTTGGGCCCTCAAATTTCTACAGATGAAATCAGGCTACTGGTTATGTTCATTCCTATGCCCCAAGAAAGGCATATTTTCAATGCTCTTTTAAAAAGTTGCCAATGAAGAGGAGGAAAAAATAACTTTTCAGATAGTAGATCAATGGACTGGAGAGCCACACAAGCAAGCAGAACTAGGGCCATTGTCCGTTATTATTTTCCACTATTCCATTTTTGGAATGGAAGTATTAACTGTAATTATTCTGTCCTTGTTCTATCCCTGGCTGGTTGAATGTTGTATGTGTGTATGTGTGTGATGGGGGTGGAGGGGTGGGGGGAAGCAAGAGGTGGAGAAGCGGAACCAGAATACTTGTCTTTTTAATTCATAGGTCTCTAAATAACGTGGAACCACATCTGGACATGATATAGATTTTAAGATCCTGATATTTGACTTTGATGTAGTGATTGATGAGACATTTGAGATGAGGTCCTGAGATGAGAATAAATGTATATTTATGTCAGAGAGAAGAGAATACTTGTAATTAAGAGGGCAGAGTGTCACTGATTAGATTAGTCTTCACCAAATATTCACTCCCTCCTCCAATGCCTCCATGGGAAGCAGATATTCCCCTGCCCCTTTGTTGTTAGGCTTAGCCAAGTGATATTAGTGGGCATAAATTGAGCAGATTCTTGTGAGGCTGCGTGAGTTCTACTTCATGCATACTTGTCTTTCAGAATGGAAAAAAAAAAACATAGATGCTAATCCCATGATGATGAAAGACACATGACCATACCTAGGTCTCAACTCCAGCCCAATATAGATATCCCAATCTGTGGCCTAGATCAGCCCACTCCCAGCAAATTTTCATATTCTTGAGGGACAATATTATTATTACAAGAAATGATATACAACAAATAATTATTGTTGTAGGCCCCTAAAATGTTGTGGTTGTTATACAGCAAAAGCTGGTTGATGTACCATGTAACATTCATACCCCATCCAGCCTGAGACTACAGATGGGGACACATTAAAAGTTACACACATACTTATTCTGTAGCTCCATTACACTCACCCAAAAAAATCAGTTCTCTATAAAGTGCACCTCCTGAGTTTGTGGATTTCCACATGTTACCAAACATGTGCTTCCAACAACTCATGGCTCAGTCAAATGCTGTAACTACTCCTTCAGCAGGACAGATTCCTACTGAGTAAGGTTGCTGCACTGTTGTCTCTCTCAAGTCATCTGCAGGTTATGTATATGTCTGTCAGTAATCACAATTTTCTAATTAATTGAAAAATATTAGGCCCTAAAAATGCTAAAACTGAATGGGGTTCTTTTCCAAAAATAAAAATGGGGAAAGGCACCTCCATTTGCTTCTATTTTACACACACTGAAGAGGACTGAACCAGAGTTTTGCCTCTGTCAAAGTCTTTCATATTTAGTTAAAACATACATTTGATATTCATTTTTCTTTTGCCCTTGTTTTATTTTCTTTCTTTTTTTTAAAAGTCTTTATTGAATTTATTCCAATATTGCTTCTGTTTTATGTTTTGGATTTTTGGCCACAAGGCATGTGGGATCTTAGCTCCCCTGCCAGGGATCAAACCCGCACCCTCTGCATTGAAAGGCGAGGTCTTAACTACTGGACCACCAGAGAAGTCCCCTTATTTTCTCTCTTACACATTCCCTTCCTTTTCAGATACTCAGGTCCATGTACCAAGGAGACTTGACAGGTAGAAAAAATGTTGCTCATTTTCAAAAACAATCCTAAAACTAAGTCTTCACTACAGGGACATATTCACTGCCTGATTCTCTCTTTCCTTAAAATAATTTATTTCAGCAGGACAGAAACTCCTAAAAGTTTGAGTGTAATTCAGTGAAGTCTTAGCTCCCAAATGTTCTTGATCACAAAATCTCCATTAAAAGGATACAATTGCATCAGTCAACAGGCAACTTAAAGGCAAGTGGTGAAAACGTTATAGACAAATTTGCATTCTTGACACTATTATTTGTAACATTTTATGTTTAATTATTTAATTATTTCTCTATATGTTATAGATGCATATATATCTATATATATATATAGCTATACATTATTTTTAAACCAAATTATGTACATTCCCTTAAGATTGTTTGACTGTTGTTTTAATTTCTTCATACTTATCTCCTCTATCTCCAGTCTTCTTTTGCATAAATAGTAAATGTTCTTTGGCCTATTTATTAGTATTCTCTATGTTATGCGCTTATGCATTCCTATAGTAGTTATGCCTGGGCAATATTTATAAGAATACTGAAATGTAAACTGAAAATACCAAAGGAACGTTAACTTATATTAAACATAGTTATAGTTTTACAAGGCTTGAATTGTACCGGATTTCTTTTGCAAAGAATGAGCTATGTGTTTCTAGTCATTTCTATTTACCTATTAATCACTTAATTTAAACAGAATGTGATATTAATTAAAGCATTTCATTCACTTCATGTCAACAATTCCCCATATTTCACTTAAATTTTTCTTCATAAATAATTCAATAAAAACCTAGACCTTAATTTCTGCCCCAAATATCATATATTTAAAATATGTAAAATTTAGTTTATAATAAAATTGTATAATACAGTGCTAATCAAATATATAATAATCCATAATTTAAGGAAGAATTGTTGATATAACAATTGTTTAATTGTTCTCATCTAAATTAGGAAATCTATGAGTTCTTTGACATGCCCATGAATGGGTAAATCTGTTAACTAAGCATAGCATATTTTTCTTTCTTGCTTTTCATTTACTAATTAGGTAACATAGAACAATTGTAAATGACCTAAATGGCAAAGCCATATTTTTAAACCATCTGTGGTCTAGTATGAATATTTAAACAAATGAGGGAAATGCCTTGATTTAACTACATTTCC
The DNA here is from genome assembly GCF_949987535.1 of Balaenoptera acutorostrata. Taxonomy (NCBI): domain Eukaryota; kingdom Metazoa; phylum Chordata; class Mammalia; order Artiodactyla; family Balaenopteridae; genus Balaenoptera; species Balaenoptera acutorostrata. The sequence goes on along the minus strand of NC_080068.1, from coordinate 59,759,533 downwards.
CTTGATGCTTAATTTTAAAAGGGGAAGATATGTTTTCTTGGTAATTTATTATTTCAGAGAGTATCACTAATTATTTAATAGCAAAAATAATTCTGAATTTCTCTCTATAATACAGTACATTCAGTGTTTAGGGAATAAACGCTCTTAATTCCTTAGATTTACTTTATTATCTAGCTCTTTAGATAGACTTCACATTTTCTGAAGTTAAATGGAACCATTTTAAATGGTATTATTCTGTTCTGATTTATATTTGGCTATAATTAATATGTGCATTTAAGGTACATTCCATTCATTTTAAGAAAAAAGGACAGTACTTGCATTATGTATTTATGTAGCCATCCTATGGGATTAAGAGAATCTTCTTCTTATTTCTAGTTTAGATTTGTATGACTATAGATCTGGACAAAGATATGATAATAAAACAGTATATTAATTTTCTTATTAATTTTTAGTTAATTTATTACATTACATAAGTAGTTATACTGTATCAAGAGAATAAAGTATAAATGCCCATTATAATTTATAAGAATATTTAACAAAATGTCTACTTAAAACATTTTATCATTTTGCTAAGTAAAACATAAGTATTATTTAATAATGTTCAATTAATTTTTAAAATAGCAATATAGGGGACTTTTGGTTTTACCTTTGACATTTAAAGAGCTTAGAGTGTTAAAATAAAAAAGGAGGCTGTTAGACTGAGTGGCTCAAATGCCCTGGTAACCTACATAAGCAAACTAAAACCTGAACTGGAGTCAATGCATTTGAATCTGAGAAAATGAAACTTAAGAACAACCAATCAAATAATTTCCTTGCTTTGCTCCCACATCTTCTCTATAAAAACCTCCCCTCTAGCTTCTGTTGGTGGAGTACTTCTATCCACTTTAGGTTTGGAGCTGCCAGATCAAATCCATGTATGCTCAAATAAACTCTTGAAAATTTGAAGGTTCCTCAGTTTATCTTTTAACAGAAATCAATATCTCATTCTTACAACACATAGAGAAAAAAATAAACAAACTGAAATCAATGACTTCTTGGACTCATCAGAGAACAGAGGATGAACCTGCTGAAGGACATCTTGGTTGCTTCCAACATTGGGCAATTATGAATAAAGCTGCTATAAACATCTGTGTGCAGGGTTTTGCATGGACATACATTTTCGACTCTTTGGGGTAAATACCAAGGAGCTCTGTTGCTAGGTTTTGTAGTAAGAGTATCTTTAAGTTTGTAAGAAACCACCAAACTGTCTTCAGAGTGGATGTACCATTTTGCCTTCCCAACAGCAATGAATATGACTTCCTGTTGTTTCATATCCTTGCCAGCATTTGGAGTTGGCAGTGTTCCAGATTTTGGCCATTTTAATAGGTGTATAGTAGTATCCTATTGTTTTAATTTACATTTTCCTGATGACTCATGTTGTTGAGCATCTTTTAAAGTGCTTAATGGCATCTGTGTATCTTATTTATTGAGTTGACATCTGTATATCTTATTTGTTGAGGTGTCTGTTAAGGTCTTTGGCCTTTTAAAATCATGTTATTGTTTTCTTATAGTTGAGTTTTAACAGTTCTTTGTAAATGATGGATAGCAATCCTTTGTCAGATGTGTCCTCTGAAAATATTTCCTCCCAGTCTGTGGCTTCTCTTCTCATTCTCTTGGCATTGTCTCTAGTAGAGTAAAAGTTTTTAATATTAATAAAGTCCAGCTTATCAATCAGTTCTTCCATGGATCAAGGTGTCTTTGGTTTTGTATCAAAAAAGATATCACAATACCCAAGGTCATCTAGGATTTCTCTCATGTTATATTCTAAAATTTTTACAGTTTTGCATTTTACATTTAGGTTTATGATCTATTTTGAATTAATTTTTTGTGAAGGATGACGGTATGTATCTAGGTCAGTACTTTGCATGTGGATGTCAAGTTGTTGCCACTCCTTTTGTTAAAGGGATTATTTATATCCACTGTTTTGTCTTTGTTTCTTTGTCAAGATCAGTTGACTATATTTATGGGGTCTATTTCTGGGCTCTCTATTCTGTTCCATCAATTTTTTTGTCTATTCTTTTGTCATTATCACACTTTTTTTGATAACTGTTAAGTTTATAATCAGCCTTGAATTGGGGTGACATCAGTCATCCAACTATGTTCTTCTTCAAGATTGTGTTGGCTATTCTGGGTCTTTTGTCTCTCCATATAAACTTTAGAATCAGTTTGTCAATATTCATAAGAAATTTGCTGGGATTTTGATTGGGATTGCATTGAATCTATAGATCAATTTTAGAAGAACTGATATCTTGACAATATTGAGTTTTCTTATCCATTAACATGGAATATCTCTCCATTTATTTAGTTATTTTATTTCTTTCATCAGAGATTCGTAGTTTTCCTCATATCAACTTACATATATCTTGTTATATTTGTACCTGAGTATTTCATTTTGGGGGAGCTAATGGAAATGATATTTAATTTTTAATTCCAAATTCCAATTGTTTATTTCTGGTATAGAGGAAAGCAATTAACTTTTGTATTATTAATCTTGTATACTGCAATATTGCTATAATCACTCATTAGTTCCAGGAGTTTTTTTGTGGACACTTCAGATTTTCTACATAGATGATCCTGTCATCTGCAAAGACAAGTTTTTTACTTTCTTCCTAATCTGTATACCTTTTATTTCCTTTACTTGCCTTATTGCATTGACAAAGCCTTTCACTATGACATTGAAACGGAGTTGTAATAGGGGACATCCTTGCATTGTACCTGATATTAGTAGGAAAGCTTCTTTTCTTATAATGTCTTTGTCTGACTTTTTTACTAGGATAATGTTGGCTTCATTGAATGAGTTAGGAAGTATCTCCTCTGCTTCTATCCTCTGAAAGAGATTGTAGAGGATTGGCATAAATCCTTTATTAAATGTTTGGTAGAATTCACTGGCAAAATCATCTGCTCCTGGTGATTTTTGTTTTGGAAGGTTATTAACTATGAATTTAATTTCTTTAAAAGATATAGGCCTATTCAGATTATCTGTTTCTTCTTGTGTGAGATTTTGTAGATTGTGTCTTTTATGGCTCATTTTATCTAGGTTATCAAATTTGTGGGCATAGAGTTGTTTATATTTTTCCTTTATTATTCTTTTAATTGCCATGGGATCTGTAATGATAGCTCATCTTCATTTCTGATATTAGTGATTTGTGTCCTCTCTTGTTTTTGTCTTAACTAGCCTAGCTAGAGGCTTATTGATTTATTGGTCTTTTCAAAAATAGGCTTTTGGTTTTGTTGAATTTCTCTGTTGATGTTCTGTTTTCTATTATAACTGAATTCTCTTTTTCTGCTTACCTTCAAATAAATTTGCTTTTCTCTTCTAGCTATTCTCTTCTTTCCTAAAGTGGAAACTCAGATTATTGATTTAAATATTTCTTGTTTTCTAATATGTGTATTCAATGCTATAAATTTCCCATTAAGGCCTGCTTTTTTGCATTTTATTTAGTTCAAAATATTTTTAAATTTCTGTTGAGATTTCTTCTTTGATTTATATTATTTAAAAGTACATTGTTTAATTTCCACATATTTTGGAATTTTTCAGTTATCTTTGTTATAGGTTTCAAGCTTAATACAATTGTGGTCTGAGAACAGACATTATATGATTTATATTCTTTTAAATGTATTAAGATGTGTTTTATGACCCAGAATGTGGTCTATCTTGGTAAATGTTCCATGGGAGCTTGAGAAAAATGTGTATTCTGCTGTCGTTGGATGAAGTTGTTTACAGATGTCAGTTATATCCAGTTGATTAATGGTGTTGGTTGTTTAGTTTGACTATATTCTTTCTGATTTTCTGCCTGCTGGGTCTGTCCATTTCTGAGAGAAGGCAGTTGAAACCTCCAGAAGTGATAGTGGATTTATCTATTTCTCCTTTCAGTTCTCTCAGTATTTGCCTGACATTGTTTGATGTTCTGCTGTTAGGTGTACACACTTTAAGAATTGTCTTGTCTTCTTGGAGAATTGACCCCTTTAACATTATGCATATTTAGCCTTTGAGCAACATATAGTTGGGGCACCAACCCCCTTGCAGTCAAAAATCCGTGTGTAACTTTAGAGTTGTCTCTCCATATCTGCAGTTCTGCATCTATGGATTAAACCAACCATGGATCGTATAGTGCTATATTACATATATATTGAAAATAAATCTCTGTATGTGAACTCACACAGTTCAAACCCATTTTGTTGAAGAGGCGACTGTAATGCTATTTTTATCCCTGATAATTTTCCTTACTTTGAAGTGTGCTTTGTCTAAATTAATATAGCTACTTTGGCTTTTTAAAGTTAGTGTTAGCATGTTATAATTATCTCCATCAGTTTTATATTTTCTTCCAAGTCTATTGAGATATAATTGACATATTATTTGTGTAAGTTTAAGGTGTAAAATATGATGATTTTATAAATGTATAAATTACAAAATGATTACCACAATAAGGTTGGTTAAATGTCCATCACCTCATGTAATTCCTTTTTTTTTGTAGTGAGAATATTTAATATCTAGTCTCTTTGCAAATTTCAATCCCCAAAATTTATTACTTTTATAATTGAAAGTTTAACCCTTTGGCCTACATCTTCCCATTTCCCCCATATCCCAGCCCCTGGCAACCACCATTCTACTCTCTGTTTCTATAAATTAGGCTTTTTAGGATTCCACATATGAATGAGATTGGACAGTATTTGTCTTTGTCTGGCTTAGCATAATGCTCTCATGGTTCATTCATCTTGTCACAAATGGAAGGATATCATTCTTTTTATGGCTGAATGATATTTCATGTATAATATATATTTTTCTTTTTCCATTCATCTTTCTTTTTAATTAATTAATTAATTTATTTGGCTGTGCCGAGTCTTAGTTGCAGCATGCAAAATCTTTAGCTGCAGCATGACAACTCTTAGTTGCGATGTGTGGGATCTAGTTCCCCAACCAGGGATTTAACCCAGGCCCCCAACTTTGGGAAGGTGGGGTCTTAGCCACTGGATCACAAAAAAAGTCCGTCCATTCATCTTTCAATGGACACTTAGGTTATTTGCATATCTTGGCTATTTTGAATAATGCTGATATTAACATGAGAATACTGATACGACTTTGAAATTGTGATTTCAATTCCTTGGGAGAAATAGCCTGAATTGGGAATGCTGAATCTTCAGGAAACTCCATGCTTTCTATAGCTTTCCATAGTTGCTATACCAATGCACAAACTCATTAACACTCCACAAGGGCTCTCTTTCCTCCACATTCTCACCAACACTCCTTAGCTTTTTTTTCTTTTTGATAATAGTCTTTCTAACAGGTATGAGGTAATATCTCATTGCAGTGTCCATTTCCATTTCCCAGATTAATAATGTTGAGCATCTTTTTGTATTTGTGTTGGTCATTGTATGTCTTCTTTGGAGAGATATCTACTAAAGTCCCCTGACCACTTTTTAATCATCAAATTATTTGCTTTTTGCTATATAGGGAACTCATAAAACAGTAGTTAAAAAATCATATATTCCATCCATTTACTTTTAATCTATATATGTCTATATATTTATAGTGAGTTTCCTTTAGAAAACATATAGTTGGGTCATGTTTTTCTGATCCACTCTGACAATCACTGTCTTTTAATTGGTGCATTTAGATTATTGTCATTTAAAGTGATTATTTATATATTTGGTTTTAATATCTATCATATCTGCTACTGTTTTCAATTTGTTGCCTTTGTTCTTTGTTCATATTTTTCTGCCTTCTGTAGTTTTTTTTTTTTTAAACATCTTTATTGGAAGATACATGCTTTACATTGCTGTGTTAGTTTCTGCTGTATAACAAAGTGAATCAGCTATACGTATATATACATCACCATATCCCCTCCCTCTTGTGTCTCCCTCCCACCATCTTTATACCACCCCTCTAGGTGGTCACAAAGCACCGAGCTGATCTCCCTGTGCTATGCAGCTGCTTCCCACTAGCTATCTATTTTACATTTGGTAGTGTATATGTGTCAGTGCCACTCTCTCACTTCGCCCCAGATTAACCTTCTCCACCCCCATGTCCTGAAGTCCATTCCCTATGTCTGCATCTTTATTCCTGTCCTGTCCCTAGGTTCTTCAGAACCATATAGTTTTTTTTTTTTTTTTAGATTCCATATATATGTGTTAGCATACAGTATTTGTTTTTCTCTTTCTGACTTACTTCATTCTGTATGACTGATTCTAGGTCTATCCACCTCACTACAAAAAACTCAATTTCGTTTCTTTATAAGGCTGAGTAATATTCCATTGTATATATGTGCCATATCTTCTTTATCCATTCATCTGTCAATGGATACTTAGGTTGCTTCCATGTCCTGGCTATTGTAAATAGTGCTGCAATGAATTTTGTGGTACATGACTCTTTTTCAATTATGGTTTTTTTCAGGGTATATGCCCAGTAGTGGGACTGATGGGTCATATGGTAGTTCTATTTTTAGTTTTTTAAGGAACCTCCATACTATTCTCCATAGTGGCTGTATCAATTTACATTCCCACCAACAGTGCAAGAGGGTTCCCTTTTCTCCACACCCTCTCCAGCATTTATTGTTTGTAGATTTTTTGACGATGGCCATTCTGACTGGTGTGAGGTGATACCTCGTAGTTTTGATTTGCATTTCTCTAATGATTAGTGATGTTGAGCATCTTTTCATGTGTTTGTTGGCCATCTGTATATCTTCTTTGGAGAAATGTCCATATAGGTCTTCTACCCAGGTTTAGATTGGGTTGTTTGTTTTTTTGATATTGAGCTGGATGAGGTGCTTGTATATTTTGGAGATTAATCCTTTGTCAGTTGCTTCATTTGCAAATATTTTCTCCCATTCTGAGGGTTGTCTTTTTGTCTTGTTTATGGTTTCCTTTGTGTGTAAAAGATTTTAAGTTTCATTAGGTCCCATTTGTTTATTTTTGTTTTTATTTCCATTTCTCTAGGAGGTTGGTCAAAAAGGATCTTGCTGTGAATTATGTCATAAAGTGTTCTACCTATGTTTTCCTCTAAGAGTTTTACACTGTCTGGACTTACATTTAGGTTCTTAATCCATTTTGAGTTTATTTTTGGGTATGGTGTTAGAGAGTATTCTAATTTCATTCTTTTACATGTAGCTGTCCAGTTTTCCCAGCACCACTTATTGAAGAGGCTGTCTTTTCTCCATTGTATATTCTTGCCTCCTTTCTCAAGATAAAGTGACCATATGTGCATGGGATTATCTCTGGGCTTTCTATCCTGTTCCATTGATATATATTTCTGTTTTTGTACCAGTACCATACTGTCTTGATTACTGTAGCTTTGTAGTATAGTCTGAAGTCCAGGAGCCTGATTCCTCCAGCTCCATTTTTCTTTCTCAAGATTGCTTTTGCTATTTGGGGTTTTTTTTTGTGTGTGTGTTTCCATACAAATTGTGAAATTTTTTGTTCTAGTTCTGTGAAATATGTCATTGGTAATTTGACAGGGATTGCATTGACTCTGTAGATTGCTTTGGGTAGTAGAGTCATTTTCACAATGTTGATTTTTCCAATCCAAGAACATGGTATACCTCTCCGTCTGTTTGTAGCATCTGTAATTTCTTTCATCAGTGTCTTATAGTTTTCTGCATGTAGGTCTTTTGTCTCCTTAAGTAGGTTTATTCCTAGGTATTTTATTCTTTTTGTCGCAATGGTAAATGGGAGTATTTCCTTAATTTCCCTTTCAGATTTTTCATCATTAGTGTATAGGAATGCAAGAAATTTCTGTGCATTAATTGTGTATCCTGCTACTTGAACAAATTCATTGATTAGCTCTTGTAGTTTTCTGGTAGGATCTTTAGGATTCTCTATGTGTAGCATCATGTCATCTGCAAACAGTGACATTTTTTCTTCTTCTTTTCCAATTTGGAATCCTTTTATTTCTTTTTCTTCTCTGACTGCTGCAGCTAAAACATCCAAAACTATGTTGAATAATAGTGGTGAGAGTGGGCAACCTTGTCTTGTTCCTGATCTTAGAGGAAATGCTTTCAGTTTTTCACCATTGAGAACGATGTTGGCTGTGCCTTTGTCATATATGGCCTTTATTATGTTGAGGTAAGTTCCCTCTATGCCTACTTTCTGGAGATTTTTTATCATAAATGGGTATTTTATTTTGTCAAAAGCTTTTTCTGCATCTATTGAGATTATCATATGGTTTATATCCTTCAATCTGTTAATATGGTGTATCACATTGATTTGTGTATATTGAAGAATCCTTGCATTCCTGGGATAAACCCCACTTTATCATGGTGTATGATCCTTTTAATGTGCTGTTGAAATTCTGTTTGCTAGTATTTTGTTGAGGATTTTCACCACTATGTTCATCAATGATATTGACCTGTAGTTTTCTTTTTTTGTGACATCTTTGTCTGGTTTTGGTATCAGGGTGATATTAGCTTGGTAGAATGAGTTTAGGAGTGTTCCTTCCTCTGCTGTATTTTGGAAGAGTTTGAGAAGGATAGGTGTTATCTCTTCTCTAAATGTTTGATAGAATTCGCCTGTGAAGCCATCTGGTCCTGGGCTTTTGTTGGAAGATTTTTAATCTCAGTTTCAATTTCAGTGCTTGTGATTGGTCTGTTTATATTTTCTATTTCTTCCTGGTTCAGTCTCAGAAGGTTGTGCTTTTCTAAGTATTTGTCCATTTCTTCCAGGTTGTCCAATTTATTGGCATATAGTTGCTTGTAATAATCTCTCATGATCCTTTTTATTTCTGCAGTATCAGTTATTATTTCTCCTTTTTCATTTCTAATTCTGTTGATTTAAATATTCTAACTTTTTTTCTTGATGAGTCTGGCTAATGGTTTATCTATTTTGTTTATCTTCTCAAAGAAACAGCTTTTAGTTTTATTGATCTTTGCTATTGTTTCCTTCATTTCTTTTTCATTTATTTCTGATCTGATCTTTATGATTACTTTCCTTCTGCTAACTTTGGGGTTTTTTGTTCTTCTTTCTCTAATTGTTTTAGGTGTAAGGTTAGGTTGTTTATTTGAGATTTTTCTTGTTTCTTGAGGTAGGATTGTAATGCTATAAACTTCCCAGTTAGAAATGCTTTTGCTGCATTCCATAGGTTTTGGACCATCGTGTTTTCATTTTCATTTGTTTCTAGGTATTTTCTGTTTTCCTTTTTGATTTCTTCAGTGATCTCTTGATTATTTTTTAGTGTATTGTTTAGCCCCCAGTTGTTTGTATTTTTTAGTTTTTTTCCCATAGTTGATATCTAGTCTCATAGCATTGTGGTCGGAAAAGATACTTGATATGATTTCAATATTCTTAAATTTACCCAGGCTTGATTTGTGACCCAAGATATGAACTATTCTGGAGAATGTCCCATGAGTACTTGAGAAGAAAGTGTATTCTGCTGTTTTTGGATGGAATGTCTTATAAATATCAATTAAATCCATCTTGTTTAATGTGTCATTTGAAGCTTGTTTTTCCTTATTTTTTTTCATTTTGTATGATCTGTCCATTGGTGAAAGTGAGGTGTTAGATCTCCTACTATGATTGTGTTACTGTTGATTTCCCATTTTATGGCTGTTAGCATTTGCCTTATGTATTGAGGTGCTCCTATTTTGGGTGTATATATATTTATAATTGTTATATATTCTTCTTGGACTGATCTCTTGATCATTATGTAGTGTCCTTCTTGGTCTCTTGTAATAGTCTTTATTTTAAAATCTATTTTGTCTGATATGAGAATTGATAGTCCAGCTTTCTTTTGGTTTCCATTTGCATGGAATATCTTTTTCCATCTCCTCACTTTCAGTCTGTATGATTCCCTAGGTCTGAAGTGAGTCTCTTGTAGACAGCATATATACGGGTCTTGTTTTTGTATCCATTCAACCAGTGTATGTCTTCTGGTTGGAGCATTTAATACATTTACATTTAAGGTGATTTTCTATATGTATGTTCCTATTACCGTTTTCTTAATTGTTTTGGGTTTGTTTTTGTAGGTCTTTTCCTTCCCTTGTTTTTTTCTGTCTACAGAAGTTCCTTTAGCATTTGTTGTAAAGCTGGTTTGGTGGTGCTGAATTCTCTTCGATTTTGCTTGTTTGTAAAGTTTGTAATTTCTGTGTTGAATCTGAATGAGATCCTTGCTGGGTAGAGTAATCTTGGTTGTAGGTTTTTCCCTTTCATCACTTTAAATATGTCCTGCCACTGCCTTCTGGCTTACAGAGTTTCTGCTTAAAGATCAGCTGTTAACCTTAATGGGGATTCCCTTGTATGTTATTTGTTGCTTTTCCCTTGCTCCTTTTAATATTTTCTCTTTACATTTAATTTTTGATAGTTTGATTATTATGTGTTTTGGCGTGTTTCTCCTTGGATTTATCCTGTATGGCACCCTCTGCGCTTCCTGGACTTGATTATTTCCTTTCCCATATTAGGGAAGTTTTCAACTATAATCTCTTCAAATATTTCCTCAGTCCCTTTCTTTTTCTCTTCTTCTTCTGGGACCCCTATAATTCAAATGTTGATGTGTTTAATATTGTCCCAGAAGTCTCTGAGACTGTCCTCAATTATTTTCATTCTTTTATTGTTTAGTCTGCTCTGCCTTAGTTATTTCCACTATTTTATCTTCCAGATCACTTATCCTTTCCTCTGCCTCAGTTATTCTGCTATTGATTCCTTCTATAGAATTTTTAATTTCATTTATTGTGTTGTTCATTATTGTTTGTTTGCTCTTTAGTTCTTCTAGGTCCTTGTTAAACGTTTCTTCTATTTTCTCCTTTCTGTGTCCAAGACTTTGGATCATCTTTACTATCATTACTCTGAATGATTTTTCAGGTAGACTGCCTATTTCCTCTTCATTTGTTTGTCTCATGGGTTTTAACCTTGCTCCTTCATCTGCTGCATATTTCTCTGTCTTCTAATTTTGTTTAACTTACTGTGTTTGGGGTCTCCTTTTTGTGGGCTGCAGGTTCATAGTTCCCATTGTTTTTGGTGTCTGCCCCCAGTGAATTAGGTTGGTTCAGTGTCTTTTGTAGGCTTCCAGGTAGGGGGACTGATGCCTGTGGGTGGGGCTGGACCTTGTCTTTCTGGTGGGCAGGGTCACATCTGGTTGTATGTTTTGGTGTGTCTGTGGACTTAGTATGATTTTAGACAACCTCTCTGCTAATGTGTGGGGTTGTGTTCCTTTCTTGCTAGTTGTTTGGCATGGGGCGTCCAGTACTTGAGCTTGCCAGCTCTTGGGTGGAGCTGGGTCTTAATGTTGAGATGGAGATCTCTGGGAGAGCTCTTGCTGATTGATATTATGTGGCACCGGGAGGTCTCTGGTGGTCCAATGTCCTGTACTCGGCTCTCGCACCTCCAAGGTTCAGGCCTGACACCCGGACGGAACACCAAGACCCTGTCAGGCACATGGCTCAGTAGAAAAGGATGAAAACAAAAAAGAAAGAAAAAGTAAAATAAAATAAAATTAATATGTTATTTAAAATTTTTTTTAATTATTAAAATAAAAAATTAAAAAAGTAATTAAAAAAAGAAGAGAGCAACCAAACCAATAACAAATCCAACAATGATAACAAGTATTAAAAACTAAACTAAAATAAACATATAAATCAGAAATTAGTCACTCACATACAGCAAACTCCAAGTCTATAGGTGCTCCCAAAGTCCTCTGCCTCAATTTTGGAACGATTTGTTGTCTATTCGGTATTCCACAGATGCAAGGTACCTCAAGTTGATGGTGGAGATTTAATCCACTGCTCCTGAGGCTGCACAGAAAAATTTCCCTTTCTCTTCTTTGTTCACACAGCTCCTGGTGTTCAGCTTTGGATTTGGCCCCACCTCTGCATGTAGGTTGCCCTCTGGTGTCTGTTCTTTGCCCAGACAGGAGAGGGTTAAAGGAGCAGCTGATTCAGTGGCTCTGGCACATTCATGCCAGGGGGAGGGAGGGGTACAGAATGCGGGACAAGCCTGTGGCGGCAGAGGTCAGCATGACATTGCAACAGCCTGAGGCATGCCGTGTGTTCTTTCAGTGAAGTTGTCCCTGGATCATGGGACCCAGGCAGTCGTGGGCTGCACAGGCTCATGGGAGGAGAGGTGTGGATAGTGACCTGTGCTTGCACACAGGCTTCTTGGTGACTGCAGAAGCAGCTTTAGCATTTCATGCCTGTCTCTGGTGTCTGCGCCGATAGCCACGACTCACACACGCCTCTGAAGCTCGTTTAGGCGGTGCTCTGAACCCCCTCTCTGTTTGCACCCAGAAACAATGGTCTCTTGCCTCTTAGGCAGTTCCAGACTTTTTCCCGGACTCTCTCCCAGCTAACTGTGGTGCACTAGCCCCCTTCAGGCTGTGTTCAGGCAGCCAACCCCAGTCCTCTCCTGGAGGTCTGACCTCCGAAGCCCGAGCCTCAGCTACCAGCCCCCACCTGTCCCAGCACGTGAGCAGACAACCCTCTCAGGCTGGTGAGTGCTGGTCGGCACTGATCCTCTGTGCGGGAATCTCTCTGCTTTGCCCTCTGCACCCCTATTGCTGCGTTTTCCTCCATGGCTCCGAAGCTTCCCCCCTGCCACTCCCCATCTCCACCAGTGAAGGGGCTTCCTAGTGTGTGGAAACTTTTCCTCCTTCATAGCTCCCTCTCAGTGGTGCAGGTCCTGTCCCTATTCTTTTGTCTCTGTTTTTTCTTTTTTCTTTTGCCCTACCCAGGTACGTGGGGAGTTCCTTGCCTTTTGGGAAGTCTGAGTTCTTCTGCCAGTGTTCAGTAGGTGTTCTGTAGGAGTTGTTCCATATGTAGATGTATTTTTGATGTATTTGTGGGAAGGAAGGTGAGCTCCACATCTTACTCCTCTGCCATCTTGAAGGTCCTTCTCCTGTAGTTTTAATTGGGTATTTTATGTGACTTTATTTTCTTCCCTCTCCTAGAAAATCTCATAATTCCTTTTTTCACTTTTTTTTTTTTTTTGGTGGTTGCCCTAGAGTTTGTAATATACATTTACAACTAATCCATGTCTACTTTTAAATAACACTGTACCAGTTTAAAGTAGTGTGAGTATCTTATAAAGCCCAAATAATCCTATTCCTCCCCTCCTTCTCTGTCTCTTGTATCATTGTTGTCATTTATTTCAATTATATATAAGCATAAATAAGCATATGTATATATATTCTAATATATATACACAAAATCAAATATATTTTTGATATTGTTATTTTGAAAAATGTTACCTGTTAGATCAATTAAAAATAAGAAAAATAAAAGCTCTTATCTTACCTTCACATTTTCCTTCTTTGATACTTTTCTTTATGTAGACCTGAAATTTTGACCCATATTGTTTCTCTTTTCTCTAAATAACTTCTTTTAACATTTCTTCCAAGGCAGGTCTATAAATTTTCTCAGTTTTTATTTATTTTGAGAGAGTTTTAATTTCTCTTTAACTTTTGCAGGATAATTTTGCTGGGTACAGAATTCTAGCTTGGTGCTTTTTTCCCCCTCAGTATTTTCAATATTTCACTCCACTTTCTTCCTGCTTACATGGTTTCTGAGTAGAAGTTGGATATATTTCACATTGTTGTTCCTTTATAAGTCAGGTGTTTTTTCCTCTGGCTTCTTTCAGAATTTGTTCTTTATCTTTGATTTTTCATATTTTGAAAATGATATGTCTAGGTGTTTTTGTTTGTTTGTTTATTTTGGCATTTATCCTGCTTGTAGTTCTCTGAGTTTCCTATATTTGTGGTTTGGTGTCTGAACTTAATTTGGAGAAAGTCTCAATTTTCAAATATTTCTTCTTTGCCTTTCTTTCTTCTTTTTCTGGTATTCCAATTACATGTGTGTTACACCTTTTGTAGCTTTCCATAGTCCTTGGATAGTCTATTCTGATTTTTTTAAAATTCTTTTTTCTCTTTGTTTTTCAGTTTTGGAGGGTTCTATTGATATATCCTCTAGCACAGAGATTCTTTTCTCAGGTGTGTCCAATTTACTAGTAAGGCCATCAAAAACATTCGTTTTTGCAATTGAATTTTTTATCTTTAGCATTTTTTTTTGTTTCTTTCTTAAAATTTTGTTTCTTGGCTTATATTGCCCATCTGTTCTTGCATGCTGTCTACTTTATCCATTAGATCCTTAGTATAATAATCATAGCTGTTTAAAATTTATTATTTTTTAATTTATTGGGTATAGTTGCTGCACAATGTTGTGTTAGTTTCTGCTGTACAGTGAAGTGAATCAGCCATATGTATACACATATCCCCTCCCTTCTGGATTTCCCTCCCATCTAGGTCACCACAGAGCATCGAGTAGATTTCCCCATGCTATACAGCAGGCTCTCACTAGTTATCTATTCCATACATAGCAATGTATACACGTCAATTCCAATCTCCCAATTCATACGAGCTCCCCCTCCCCCCTTGGTGTCCATATGTTTGTTCTCTACGTCTGTGTCTCTATTTCTGCTTTGCAAATAGGTTCATCTGTACCATTTTTCTAGATTCCACATATATGCATTAATATATGATATTTGTTTTTCTGACTTACTTCACTCTGTATGACAGTCTCTAGGTCCATCCACATCTCTACAAATGACCCAATTTCATTCCTTTTTATGGCAGAGTAATATTCCATTGTATATATGTACCACATCTTCTTTATCCGTTCATCTGTCGATAGACATTTAGGTTGCTTCCATGCCCTGACTATTGTAAATAATGCTACAGTGAACATTGGGGTGTCTGTGTCTTTTTGAATTATGGTTTTCTCAGGGTATATGCCCAGTAGTGGGATCGCTGGGTCATATGGTAGTTCTATTTTTAGTTTTTAAAGGAACCTTCATACTGTTTTCCATAGTAGCTATATCAACTTACATTCCCACCAGAAGTGCAGGAGGGCTCTCTTTTCTCCACACCCTCTCCAGCATTTACTGTTTGTAGATTTTTTGATGATGACCATTCTGACCAGTGTGAGGAAATTGTTTAAAATTTCTGGTCTGATATTTCCCATATCTCTGCCGTGTCTGGTTCTAATACATGCTCTGTCTCTTTAAATTGTATTTTGTTGCCTTTTAGCATGCCTTATAATTTTTTTCTTGATAACCAACATGATATATTAGGTAAAAACAAAGACAAAAAAATAAAACCACAGCAAAACAACAACAAAAACAAAGCTGCTGTAAATAGGCCTTTACTAATGTAGTGGTGAAGTGTGTGGGGAGGGGAAGGGTTCTGTAGTCTTATGATTAGGTCCCAGTCTTTCAGTAGTCTGTGACTCTAGATGGTGCACTTCACAAGTGTTTTTCATTTCTAATCCCCTGTTAGGTAGGACAAGATGGCTAGAGACAGCTGGAGATGCTTATTTACCTTCCAGGTCAATTAGGCTCTGATAATAGCCCCCAGGTGAGGCTCTGGTTAACTAGTTTCACCTGAGGGCTGTTAGGCCTTGTTAAGAAGAACAGAGTGCTCTGGTGTAATTCCAAATGGTTTCTTTTCCCTTCCCCTTGCAGGATGCTGGTGGGATTTTTAAAAGATATTTACTGTGGGAAACTCCTGAGATAAAGCTCATAATATTGTGGAGGCCCCTCTTATGACTGGGGCCCCCTGGAGTCTTTAACTCCGAGAGTTGTCTGCACTGAGCCTCCAGGAATTCATCAGCTACAGTTCAAGTTTTCTAACCCCAGCGATGATTCCCGTGGAGTTTTCTGCTTTTGAGTCTCTGCTCAGGTAAGCTGACTCTCTGTATTCACCTGTCTCTCTCTGGTCTTGGGAGGTAGCAGTATACCCTGCATCCTCCCATTTCTTATGAATTTAAGGAGAGTTACTGATTTTCAGTTGGTTCAGCTTTTTACTTGTTATAAAGAATTTCCAACTTTCTTACACGTGGAACCAGAAGCCCTTTATATTTTGATTTTACTCTCTGTGTTGTCTTTAATTGAACCTTGCAACTATTTTTAAAATTTCTCCTATTATGTTTTAAATTCTTGTGGTGTATTATGAAATTACTTTTGTGTCTCATTTTTTGTTCTGGTATTTCATGAATATAAAGTTTTCTCTGATATTTTTATGTATGAATAGCATGTTTTTGAAATATGACTTTTTTATGCTCCCTAACTTGTTTATATCTTGGCTTTTAAAGATTTTATTTTTCAATTTTTAATCAAGAGAGTTCTTCAAATGTGTGGTTATCTTTGTCTAAGGTCTTAATTTCTTTGAGTTAAGAGCATGAAAAGGTGATTGGAAACTGTATGTACATAGAGTATAGTTGCCAAGTTGTGGGCCTCAGTATAAGGTTGATGTAGATTGCTCGTTATTGGAATCTGGGTGTCTTTTCTCTTGTGCTTGTTACTTCCTCTGAGAGCAGAGGGAAATGTTTCAAATTCCTTTCTAGATTGTAAAAGCCTGGCTACTGCTTTGATATGTACTGTTTGGTATATAATTTCTTTTAATCGCTTTTTAAGTAGCATCTCCATCTATAATTTGCCTGGAATCCAGAGACCCTCTGATTGAATAATTCCAGAAAGCTGTGATAAAGTCATGTAATGTCAGGCAGTGTAAGTTTGGGGAGATGACTTGGAGAGCCCTCTGGGCAAATAAGTTTGGAGAGGGGAAGGAGATGAGGCAAACAAATCCTTAGTCACTTTTAATGCTACTCCTCCTGTTTTGTCAGCCCAACCAAGAAAGCCACCTGAGAGAAGCTCAATGTCTCAAATTCCTGAGCTTTTGGAGGCTCTGCGGAGAGAATTTGTTGGCCTCATGACTTCTCTCTGCAGAATATTTTTTCAATTTTCTGTGATATGATGTTAGATAATATCCTTTCCAGATTGCAAAATTTTGCTGTTTTATACACTGTTTTGTAATCTTTGACCTTGTGGATATATGTATTTTAATACTCTTGTGTGTGTGTGTTATTTTGATGGTGTTCAAATAGGAAGAAGCAGTAAATGCATGTATTTAATACACTGAATTAAAGAGAAGCCCTATGAACTATTTTTTAAACAAAAATTGCTTACTTAAACAGAATACACTGTCAAGGTATTTGGCATCATTTCTCTGATACTTTTCCTTTTGAGATTCATTCGCAACTTTAATTGATATCTTCTCCATTTATCCTAGTGTTCTCACCAATTTCACTTGCTTCCACCCTTTAAAAGTTCTCTGAAAAGTGAAATAGACATATTTAACTTAATATAAAGAGCAATAGAATGCCATTCCAATTGCTATCAGCATAGCACTGTGGTTAACAACCATGGGCTTTAGAGTTATAAGGCCTGAATTCATGCCTGAAAACCTACCTATTTACGGTGTAACTATAAGGAAGTTCTTTGACAGCAACACACTGAGCTTTTTTTTTTTTTCTTTTAATATAAGGAAAATATTTGCCTACATTTCAGTGGCAAAGTATTGGAAAAGTTATTTAGTAAAGAGTCTGACTTGATACATATTCTGACAGATTTCAGTCCACTTTTCCCCTTTCTTCTGCAATCTGGTAAGCTAGCAAAGCCAGAGAACTCCCTTCTTTGGCAATGGTGATAAATTCAGACCTCACAAACACCCAGCCTGGCACAGGAAATTTTCTCCTTTTTCACCCTGCAGCCACTATAAAGGCCCAGCCTAATCTCTCTGCCTCCTTCTAGCCATTTTCAACCTGCTCTCCTCAGAAAGCTTTATTATGTGAATCATAAGTCCGTTTATAACCTCTTGGTGAATTTGGCATCATTAGTCTCAACATCCAATCCAAATTAACTTTTGAGGCTTGTTCCTTGCTTTCTTGGGGCAACAACAACAGTAGTACATCGTCTATTCACTTTTTTTCAACTAATGTTTATTGAGTCCCTATTCTCAACTTGTGACTGGTGATGCTATAATGTATAAAATTATAAATCCTAGCCTGGTGGAGATCCTAGTAGAGTGAATACTTCAAAATACTGTGATATTTAAACAAGATTTAAGATATTCAGCAAATTGCCTGAAATGCTTTATTTATTTATGTAGCATTTTTTATGATTTGTGCTATGTAAGGAACTACAATTATATGTATATTTTTACCCCTTTTGGAATTGATTGTCTCATTGTTAACATGCTTGTACTATTTTTATGTAATTCTCAGTAGGAAAGAGAACCATTAAACACATAGTTGGCCAAATCTCCATGATTTAAACTAATCCTAAATGCTACCTAAAAGGAGCATAATATTCTGAGTGTACAGCTAAATAAGTCAGCATAGTGGCAAAAATATGAATATTTTGAGCAGAAGATCAACACAAGTATATGTTTAGTTTAAGTAAATTACCTTGGTTGTGAAGACTAATAATTAGAGTGGGACAAGGTGAAAACAATGAGACCAATTAGGAAGATTATCTCTTTTTTCTTCCTCTTTTTTTGATAATTATTTATAGAATAAAATTAGATCCTTAAAACAATTTTAGGAGAAAGAGCTGAGGAACACACAATAAAGAACAGGCACTTCAGTAACAGGTGAAAGAGATAAAAGAAGTCAAGGATAGTAAAAGGAAGCAAACAGAAATAAGCCATCAAAGTTGAAAAAGTAGAAGAGTGGCTAACCATACAAAGAAAGCCAGGAAATGAAGACAGAGCCCATTTGTTGTAAAAACAAGTGATTGTGTTATATCCAGCTAGTCCTTAAATCTGTTGATTTGTTAGTTTCTATAAGGAGACAAGAAAAGTGTTTTCTGTTTCCCACATAATTGATCATTAAGCCAAGGACTTGGTTCCAAGTGTTTTTTATTTGGAAAGCAATTTCAGGAAGCCAGGTTGAGAGATTGGGGATAGGAAACAGTTAAGAAGGAAAAGCTAGTACAAGGTTTCATTTAAGGTGGTTGTGGTCCATGTAAGCTTGATACAAACAGGACTTCTTGAGAAGCTTGCATAATTTCTCCTCAAGTTGTCTGCTTAAAGAACTGGAGACTGGGATGGCGGAAGGGAATAGAACATAGGGCACCAGTAGCATTTGCTCAGTTGTAGTACACAAGTATAATTGGAAAAACTGCCAGACGTAATCACTAAATTTGAAAATTTAATGAGACAAAATAAAGTTCAGAAATGGATATACATATATATCCATTCATAAATAAATATGAATATGCTTTATGTGTTTCATCAAGTTGTCATTTCAAAATGCAGAGATGGGTGTATTTGTCAAGAAATAGTCACCTCATATTTTATACTGGGAGGTATTAAAGTTATCCAAAAGTATAATTTCACAGCATGAATACTGTATGAGTTAACCATATTGAATGCTGCCCTACTGCTCAGTTTATTATATAGATTTACCTATATAACAGTAAAGCTATATACTGTTCTGTCTTAAAAAGTAAATATAAAATGAGTTTATATTTTAAATATTTCTAATATGAGTTCCTTTTTATCAGTCTTCTTTAATATCTCTTTTGCCTAAGTCAAGAGCTTATAAATAAATATGGATAAGATACATAAATAGTAAATTTTTATGGACATAAAAAACTAGGTGTTTAGTGACAGAAAAGTATTTTGTAGTTTATTTTATGCCGTGGACTTGTGGCAGCCTTAAAGTTTAAATATTTTGTACTTTAAGATTTTATGTTTGTACAGCCAAGAAAAAGTTGAAGATGGAGTAAATATATTTACTCACCAAATCCACAAGTAATAACAATAATAATAAATGATGGATTTGGTACACTGACTTTAAAAACTGCCCAAATGCATAGAACAATGGGTTAAGCATCCCTGTGTGACTTGCTATTGTTTAGAAGCTAATTTAAACCTCAAGATGCCATTTTTTTATTTACCCTATTAGAATTCAATGCTTTACAATTTTTAGATAAGAAATATTACATGCTATATTATGCTTTAATTTAAAAAATTCCTCCCATCAGCCATAAAGTAAAATTACCTGAATTCACAATTAGACATTTTACGTATATATTTCCAAATTCTGTTGTTGTAGTTCTTTTTATAAAATTCAGTTTATTTATATGTTATTAAATAAATAGATAAAATAGAAGTATTTTAGAATTACCTAATTCATACCATACACTTTGGGTGATCTGAACTACAGAATATGAATAATGGGCAAATTATATAGTAACACCAGATTTCTCTAGCTGCTTTTGATACCTTAATGTATTTTTGAAGTTCCATAAAATGACATTTGTGAAAAAGTATATTCAAATTGTACTTTGTATTCATAGCTGTGGGTTTGTTTCATTCATATGTTAAAAATAATTTAATCATATATCCTCTATGCCTAAGTAATTATGTAGTAAAATTAATTTAAAATAATAGCTGCAAGTCATTAAGTTCTGTAGCAATTTCATATTGATAAGGAAAGAAACATTGTATGGGATTTTTGCTTTAGATACACAGAATGTAGCTGTGTATGCCTCCATGACTACGTTTTTGTTTTTTTTCATGGCTACATTTTTACACATTGATTTTCGCTGATGACATGTTACAAATCTGTTAATAAGTTGACCTTTTGTCACTTATATCACATTTTCTTTCAGTTTAATATTTATATGATTGTAAATTTAGTCACAGTATATCAGATTGAATTCCGTCTTGGCACCTAGAATACGCTAAATTCCTTGTTCAGTTCAGGGTTGTTTTTTTTTTTTTTCCAAGAAAGAGGTGAGCAAGAGCAGACCAAAAATAAAAAATAAAAAAAGGAAAAAAGAAAAAGTCTTACCTTTGTCAGATATCATTTTTCTCCCAGAAGGATTTTACTACATATTTTGCAAAACTTTTTCCTAATCCAAATGAAACAAAATCTTCCAAAGAGTGATTTTTAAAAATAATAATAATAATAGAAATGTGAGAAGTTGATAGTGATTGAGTGTATGTTTATTACTATTGCCTGAGTTTAATGTGCAAATATCCATTTGTTTAACACATTGATTTTTTTTCATCCATAACATTCATTTTGGAAAAATCTCAATAACTATAATACATAAAAGTTTCTCCAGGCAAGTAGCTAATAATTCAGGACAGTGGCAAATGGGCTCTCCTCACAGTTGTTTTCAAATAGAGCCTTGCATTTTTCTTGTTGGGAATTTCTAAATAAGTAAATAAAAATTTACCTAATTGTCAAGTTCTGTGATTTGAGTTACAGTTAATTCTTGGTTGAGTTACAATTTGCAGAAGCAGACAGGTGGTTGAATACTAGTTAATTAACATAAAGCATCCATTAATTTATGTATTATTCTTCATGATTAGTTTTATCAAGCAATATGTTAAGATCCTCCTTCTTAATACAAATAAATCATCTCAAACATGTTAAATTAATTTTCCTATATTCCTTTATTCTAACAATGAACATTATTATAGCATAAATAATCACTCTAATGTCTATAATTTATTTATCTCTCCTGTTTTTGTATTATGAAGATAAATTATTTGCTGGTATTTAGAATACATGAGACAAATATCACTGTTATTTCACATCATTAGTTTATTTTCTACTGCATTCAATCTTTGTTTATAAAGAAAGGATAGGCATGATTCATATTGTGCCAAATGTTAATGAATGAGAATTAAGTTATTTCAAAATATAAAAATCTGGGGAAAAGATTGTTTGATGGAAGGAATGTATTTCAGAACGTATATGTTTACTGTGCAAAAAAAGTAAGGAGGAAATATTAAAGATAAAAATATTTATAATATTGAAAATTCTAATAGCTATTATAGTAAATGAAGAAATACATTACATGCATACATTAGAATTTTACTTGGTATCATTTAAGCCATCAGAAATTTATTCATATATTCACTCAGTAATTGATGTATCTTCATAAAGTATATTTAAAACAAGTACCATGGGGTACACAAACTTCTGTACCTCAAGTTAAATATAATGGAAATCATGAGCTATAAACTTCACTTATTCTCATTCTTATTACTAAAAGAAGACTACTCAGATCACATATTTAAGAGGCTTAGAATGTAGATTACCTGAGATGGGTAAAGAGAGGTTTCAAAAATTTTCCTCATTATAAGAATCATTATTGTTCATTTTTTAAACTTTAAAATTAATCAGATTTCTTCAGCTTTACTTATACTCATTAGTGTGTGTGTGTATTCTCCACAATTTTATCACATGTACAGTTTCATGTATCCACCATCACAGATAAAATAGTGTCATCAGCAAAAGGATCCCTCCTGTTGCTCTATTAGAACCCATCCACCTCCCTTCCCCTAGTACTTCCCTACCCCTGACCACCCTTATATACTCTCTTCTTCAAAAATATAATCTTTTAAAAATATTAAATGAATGAAATCATCTACTATGTAACATTTTGGGATTGGCATATTTTAAACTCAGTTAAGTCCCTAGAGGTTCAACTTTTTATTTATACTGATAGTTTATTCTTTTAATTGCTGGGTAATATTCCAAGGTATATAAGGCTACACTATCTTTAATCATTTACCATTGAAGAGCATCTATGTTGGTTCCAGTTTGGGGTTATGGACATTTTTGTACAGGTTTTTATGTGAACATAAGTTTCCATTTCTATGGGTTATTGTCAAGAGTGCAGTTTCTGGGTCTTATGGTGGTTTCATGTTTAGGTGTAAAAAAAATCTGCCAGTTTTCCAGATTAGTAGTAATATTTGATATTCCCATTAGCAATGCTTGAATGATGTAGTCTCTTTGCATCCTCACCAAAAATTTGTGGTGTCTTTATTCTTTAACTATCTGATAGGAGTGTAATGGTATCTCATTGTGTTTTTAATTTGTGTTTCCGTAATGACAAATTATGTTGTAAATATTTTCATGTGATTATTTGCAAGCTCTATGTCTCAGTATAATATGTTTATACTTTTTTCCCATTTTTAAATTGGAGTAATTGTTTTTACTATTGAGTTCTTTACATACTCTAGATATTACATTTTGTTAGATGTGGTTGGCAAATATTTTCTCCCAGTGTGTACTTTATCTTTCATTTTTTCACATGTTCCTTTGCAGAGCAAAAGTTTCCAGTTTTGATAAGGTCAAATTTATCAATCTTTTATGGATTGTGCTTTTGATGCCACATCTATGAACTGTTTCCCTAGCTTTAGAACAAAAAGATTATCCCTATATTGTAAAAGTTTTATTATTTTGCATTTTTCATTGAGCTATATAGAGTTAATTTTTGTATAAGATACGAGTTTAGCTGATGTTTATTTTCTGTCCTAGAGTTGTTAAATGCCACAGAATCATTTGTTGAAAAGGCTACCTTTCCACCATTAAATTATTTTCCACCTGGGTCAAATTTCAGTTGGGCATATCTGTGTGAATCCTTTTTGGGGTTTTTCATACTGTGCCATTGATATACGTGTCTATCCCTGTGTCAACAACACAGTCTTGATTGTTGATTCTTCCCAATTTAGTTGTCTTTTTCAAAATTATTTTAGCTATTGTAATAATTTTATATTTCATATTAATTTTAGAATAATCTTGTCTATATTTATAAAACATATAACTGGGGTTTGATAGCAATTTGATCTAGGGAATTGAGCTATAAGTTTGCCTATACATTCTTTTGGAGATAATTCAAGTGTTTATTATGTTGAGTATCCCAGTCCATGAACACAAAGTGTCTATTTCATTAGATCTTCTTTGATTTATCTAATCAGTGTTTTGTAGTTTGTGGTATACAAGTCAGAAACATGTTGTATTTACTCGTAAGTTTCTGAATGGTAATGCATTTCTAATTTCAATGTCTACTTGTAGTATCTAAAAATACAATTGACTTCTGTACTCTGCGTATCTTGTATCCTGCAGTCTTTCTGAACTCCCTTATTACTCCTAACAACTTTTATGTAGATTCATTGTGTTTTGTCAGTGTAGACAATCATGTCATTTGTAATTAGGGATAGTATTATTTATTTAATTATTAAATAAATAAAATCTTATATAAATACATAACATATGCATTATACATATTATAATACATATTAGCTATATAATATAATTCAATATTGATTTTTAAAATGAATACTTAAAATATTACTTTCCTCCAGTTTGTTAGTATGATATTGGCTGTTCTGGTGTTTGTAGAAGTTTCTTAACAAGTTGAGGGTGTTTACCTCTAGCTTTAATTTTCTGAACATTTTTATCATAAAAGTGTGTCAAATTTTGTCAGTATTTTTCTATATCAATTGATATGTTCACATGACTTTTCTCCTTTAGCCTGCTGATATGATGTATTATATGGGTATATTTCCAAATGTTAAACTATCTGTGCATACCTGGAATAAATTCTACTTGGTGATGGTGTATAATTTAATACATTTCTAGTTACAATGTGCCAATGTTTTTGTTGAGGATTTTTGAGTATATGTTTATGGGGACTATTAATTTCTAGTTTCTTTTTAAAAAAATCTTTGGTTTCAGTATCAGGGTAACACTGACCTCATATAAAGAGTTGGGAAATATTTCCTTGTCTCCTAGTTTCTGAAAGATATAGTATAAAATTTGTGTTAAATCTTTGAATGTTTATTAGAATTATCCAGTGATTGGAGATTTTAAATTATGAATTCAAGTTATTTAATAGTAATTGGACTTGAGATTATCTGTTTTATCTTAGTGTGTTTTGTTTAATGTAGCATTTGAGGAATTGGTCTCTATCTTCTGTTATTGAATTTGAGAGCAAAGGTTTTTGTAATGTTATAGTATTCTTTAATGGCTGCAGAATCTTTAGTGATATACTATCTTTCATTTGTTATATTGGTGATTTGTTTCTTCTCCCTTTTGATTTTCAACTCTTGCTAGTATTTTATCAACTTTATTGAATTATTTTTTGAAGAACCAGTCTTTTGTTTCATTGATGTTCTCTATTGTTTAACTATTTTAAATTTCTTTCATTTCTGTTCTTATCTCCTTTCTTCCTTGGATGCTTTGGTTTCATTTTTCTTTTGCTTTCCTCATTTCTTGAGGTAGGAAATTTGGCTATTTATGTGAGACCTTTTCTCTTTCCTATTTAATTGTTTTGTGCTAGAAATTTCTTCTCAGTACTATGTCAGAAACATCTTATATATTTTAGATATTGTATTTGTGTTTTCTTTCAATTCTATATTCTTTTCCCTTTGAAGCTCTCCCTTTTATCTATGTTATTTATGTTATTTAGAAAAGTATTATATAAGTTCCAAGTGTTTTGAGATTTTTCTTTTGTCTTTCTGATATTAATTTCATGTTTAAATCTCATAAGATAACATACTCTATGTGAATTCCATTATTTAAAGTATGTTGAGTTTGGTTTATTTTATGACTATGATTTAGATCCTGTTGTTTGGTTTGATTCAGATCTTATATATTCATGCTGATTCTTTATGTCTAATAGTTTTATCAGCTGCTGAGAGGAGGGTGATGAAGTCCCCAAGACTAATTGAGAATATTTTTATTTTTCCTTTCAACTCTATAAGTTTTGCTTCATGAATTTTGAAATTCTGTTGTTTGGAACATACACTTTAGGATCATTATATTTTTCTTGTGGAATGACATCTTATCACTATGAAATGTTCATCTTTGTCTCTAGTCACTTTTTTCACTCTGTAAAGAGTAAAGAAAAAAGTAATTTATGTGGTCATGTTAATGTAAGATAAAGTAATGTTTGCAAAGTAAATAATCCTTTTTCCATTATTTTACTTTGAACTTACCTATGTTATTGAACTTGAGGTAAGTTTTTCTTATAAACAGTTTCATATCATTTAAAAAAATTCTACTCTACCAATATTTGTCTTTTGTTGGTGTATTTTACCATTTACATCTTTACATTATGTACACAAAAAAACCACATATAAATATATATGCATAGTTTTATAACAGCTTTAATCACAATCACCAAAAACTGGAAGCAGTCAAAATCCCCTTCAATATATGAATGGGTGAAGAAATGGTAGCACATTCATAAAATGGGATACCATTCAACAATTAAAAGGAAAGAGCTATCAAACAACCAAAAACATCAATGAGTCTTTAATGCATATTGCTAGGTAAAATATGTTGGTCTGATAAGGCAACATAAAGCCAAAACTACAGGAAGTATAAAACAATAATTGCTTGCTAGGGTTTGGGGATGGGGGATTTGAATACATGAAGCACTGAGAATCTTTAAAACATTGAAAGTGTTCTGTATTATTGTGCATAATCTTTTAAAATTTTATTTATTTATTTATTTTATTTTTTATTTTTGGCTGTGTTGGGTCTTAGTTTCTGTGCAAGGGCTTTCTCTAGTTGTGGCAAGCGGGGGCCACTCCTCATTGCGGTGTGCGGGCCTCTCACTATCACGGCCTCTCTTGTTGGGGAGCACAGGCTCCAGACGCGCAGGCTCAGCAGTTGTGGCTCATGGGCCTATTTGCTCCACGGCATGTGGGATCCTCCCAGACCAGGGCTCGAACCCATGTCTCCTGCATTGGCAGGTAGATTCTCAACCACTGCACCACCAGGGGAGCCCTGCATAATCTTTTAATGTGGATATATGACACTATGTTATGGTAAAGCCCATAGAACTTTACAACAAAAAGCGCGAACCCTAAAAAATATAAATTTGAAAAAAAGTCATTGAAGAATGCAAAATGGTACAGCCACTTTGCAAGATAGTATGTCAGTTTCTTACAAAACTAATGATACTCTTACCATAAGATCTAGAAGTTGCACTTTTTGATATTTGCTCAAATGAGTTAAAATTATGTCCATACAAAAACCTGAACACAGTTGTTCATAGCAGCTTTATTCATATTGCCGAAACTTGGAGGCAACCAAGGTGTCCTTCTGTAAGTGAATAGACAAACAACTGTGTTATGTACAAACAATTGAATATTATTCAATGCTAAAGAAGTGATGGATATATAACCTTCTGCATTTGTCAAACATTCATGTCTAAGAACCCTAATGTAAACTATGAACTTTAAGTGATAATCACATGTGAATATAGGTTCATCCATTGAAACAAATGTATAATTCTGGTGCTGAATGCTGACAGTGAGGACGGCTGTGCATGTGTGAGGTCAAGGGATGTTAGGAACTCCCTGTAATTCTCAATTTTTCTGTGAACCTAAAACTGCTGTAAAGTCTTCAAAAGAAAAATCATTAAGAGGTTCAGGGAAAGCCAGATAGGAGTCAGCATGTGTCAAGAAAAATTAACTGTATTACAAATATGTAAAACAACCTCCCTGATGAGGATGGGGAAAGGTGCTGAGCTAAGAAACTTTGGAAATGAGTGGAATCTGAAAAACTAAATGCAAAAGGAATTGAACAGAAACATTGTACTATGGTTAATAAATTTTTGCTCCCTAGGTTAACAATTCTGATGCTGCTATACATGCATGCTACAATTAAACAATTAAGTAAAAAGATGGCAGATGGTGGAAGCCAGATTTCTTACTCCTGGAGTGAGAGTTTATAAATAAACAAGGAGAGAAAGCTAGGATTGTCCATGTGGTAATGGATTAGATTTGGACATATCAGTATGAACTCATGTTTAGCTTAATACAGATACAAATGGTTACATATAGAAATATTTATAGTTATAGATATAGTTATCTATATAATATATATAGATATACACGGGTTGGTAACAGACATATATTTCCTTCCTCTCTCAGCTTAGAGGGCCTAGAAGCACTGACATCCATTAGCAAGGAGCACACCTATCATCCTGATATCGTTTTCTACTATATTCTCAATGAAAGGAGCAAGTTGGTAGTAAGCACCCTTGATATGTTGTGATGAAAACAGCACTTTATCTGTGTGTGTGTGTGTGTGTGTGTGTGTGTGTGTGTGTTTTGGAGAAAGACCAGTCTAATTATGAGAAAAACCTTAGACATATCCCAATTCAGAGGTTTTCTACAAAATATCTGACTAGTGCTCCTCAAAACTATCAAGGCCATCAAAAACAAGGAAAGTTCAAAAAATTGTCACAGCCAAGAGTTGCCTAAGGAGACATGATAAGTAAATATATTTTGGTGTCCTGGATAGGATCCTGGAATAGAAAAAGGACAGTAAGCAACAAATAAGGAAATCAGAATAAATTATAGACTTTAGTTAAAAATAATGGATGAATAAGTGTTAATAAATTGCATAATAATGTAAGACCTTCATGCTAGAGGGGTATATGGGAACTCAGTACTATCTTCAAAATTTTTCTATAAATATAAAAATGTTCTGAAATTTACATATTAAAAACTTATTTTAATCATTTGGAGAATCAATTGGAACACAGATGGAGAGGAAACAAAAGTTAAGAGGCTGCTATAATAATCTGTGTATCAGGTTATAGTGGTCTGTCCTAGGAGAATACCAATAAGGATGGAAAATTGTAAACATCTTCCTGAAATATTTAGGAATTAGGGTAAAAGTAATGAGTTATTGACTGGGGTATAGGATACGGTGTCAAGGAGTCAAGGACTGCACACAAATTTTGGTGACTGAGTGAATATTAGTGGCATTCATATTTTAAGTGGGGTTTTATGAATCTTGATCAGTAATTTAAAAAGAAATGCATCCAAACAATTGCCTTAATGTTAAGCAAGTTAAACCAAACAGCAGATGAGTGTTTAGCCATGGTCAAACACTGGTTTTTGTAGTGGGTTTACACTGATTTACCTGTTATGAACACATAGGCAAATGATAAGTAATTTTTTCAAAACTGCTTTCCCTCATTGACATGGTTAGTGCATTTTAAAATTGTTTTCCCATTTAAATGTTCATACATGGTTTCACTATTTATAACTCTTAGATAAAAAAGAAATAAAAATTCAAATGGAATACAAAAATATTTAAATGAGTGCTGGAGACTCTGAGTATTCTTTCTGAATTTTATATGAGATGATATAATAAATGATTGAAATGTGAAGTGCATTCTACTTTCCCTGAAGTGTAAGTTTAGATAAAACTAACACTTATCTCCACTCTATAAGGACTCATGCCCCTTGCTAGAGATTTAATATGTTAAG